>NC_139513.1:126797604-127117604 GCF_947247035.1 Vipera ursinii
TATGGATAAGATACATTCTCAATGCTTCCCAAGGTTGGGCTTGAACATTTTCTTTGTTCGTGGAGGCTTGAGGACAGCTGAAAATGAAACTGTTATTTACAATGTCTTGAATGGTCTCCTGCCAGTCCTGGTTTCTGAAAGAGAGGCTTTCTTGAAGGTTAAAGTTTATGGGAAATTATTAGCAATACATTTGAAAAAGCAAATTTAAAATACAAGAAAACCCATGTTGGTTAGCCAGTGCAACTGTACTACAAAAACCATGTTTCAAGTATTACAAAATCCATCTTGTTTGGGCCTCAGCCCAGCATTTCCTAGGATCTGCCGTGCACTGCTTGCTTTCAGGCGCTATTCTCTTTCTATTGACAGGCCCCTGCATTCTACCCAAGGGTGCCCTGGGTTGCAAAAGATCTTTGTTCTTGAATCAGTTTTGGAGAATGCTCTTCTGCAGCTTCTGACAACTCTGCAAAAGCACAGTCTCTTCTCACGTGATTGTTGGGGACTCTGGAGCCCATGCAAGAGCATGGCTCTCTTGTACAACTTCCAGGCACTCAAGAACACACCCCATTCTCATGTGGCCTCCACAGCCTACAGAAACTTTGCAAGAACAGGGTGTGCTTTCAAGAATAGTTTCTGGGTGTTGGTGAACGCAGGCACACTGCCCAAAATTTGGGACATGTCACCTTTAACATGTGTGCCATAGATTTGCCATCACTGATCTAGCACAACCTTATACACATTAGCCAGCAATGGCTGCCTAGAATTCTGCATAGCTATTTTTCCCAGCCCTCTCCCTGAGACTTTCTGAATGCAAAACTGAAAGAGCATTTCCATGCAAACCATGGACTCTTCTGCATCATGGCCTATTGGGCTTTTGCAGGCAATAAGTAGAAAACAAATGCTGGGAAGAGGTTGGCTCTCTAGTAAAGCCCATTTTCCTGCTTTCTTTATGCTGCCATTAGTATCCCCCCTGGGTTTCTCTCTTAGCAGATCAGTGATAATCCTCAATCATAAACAGTGTTGTAGGAGAAACGAAGGCAGGCTTTCTCTTGTTCCAAAAACATGCTGCTCATAAAAAGCTTCCCCAAACACCTGGCTGCACGAACTGGGAGGAGATAAACTTTCCCCCCATTATTTTGCTGAGGATTTGCCGAGGCTCCCCTCTGCTGCTGCTTCTTCATTGCTTCAGCCTGCTCCATGTTCTTCTCTAGTCTCCCACCTCCATCTGTCATACTGTGGTTTTTCTAATGTTCATCTCCCACAGAAAATCTTCTTCTCACATTGCCCACAGACGTGCACCTGGGGAGCCTTTATAATCCGTGGCACTTTGCTTTCCTGGCTTCTTTTTAATTTCTTTCAAGAAATTAGAGCCAGATTGGAAGTTTGGGGAAGTCAGGAAGGGGCGAAAAGATGGTATTTTTTTAACAGACGATTGCCACTTTGTATTGTGTACTTTGGAGATGCTGTCGAGGCTCTGCTTACCAGGTTGCGCAATTCTTTGGCCTTTCACATACATTTGACAGACTGGCTGATGAAGGAAGACAACTGCTCAGCCTGAAGTTCAGTTATTATTCTCAACATGCCACCCACTGGTCTCTGTTCCTCTCCTCTTCTTTGGATTCAGGAGAAAATCTTGTCTTGGTTGGAGAAACTCATCTCCCACCCTCCTCAGAAACTGCCTTCTCCACAGACAGCCTTTGAATAACATTTGATTGATCTTCATCTCCAAGGTTTAGCTTTGTTTGCACATTGGCCTGCTAAGAAGGCAATTCTGAATGGGAGAAGGGGGGAATGGTTCAGGAAGAAGTCATCCAATAATTCTGATATGAAGAACACCTGGGTATGGAATTGTGGCTTTGGGAAGGTGTAGGGCAGGGGTTTTCAAACTTGGCCCTTTTATGACTTGTGGACTTCAACTCCCAGAATTCCTCAGCCAGGTGTGCTGGCTGAGGAATTCTGGGAGTTGAAGTCCACAAGTCATAAAAGGGCCAAGTTTGAATACCCCAGGTGTAGGGTCACAGGAAACAGTAGGTCAGTAGGTCAGTAATGGAGAAAAGACACTAAAAATGTCCAGGGTGGCTGAATACTGCTGCTATGCTATTTACCAGTTGTGTACATCCTTGAGTCTTACTAATATATTCTCCCTCTTTCAGGAATTTTTGCAAATTTTCAAAAAGATTAAATACAGTGTGTCTTTGTACCCATTACATATCCAATCCCTGCTCAGAAAATGTGAGCTAGCTTCAACATACCTGTGTACTACATTGGATGCTCTCATTCTACAAAAGCTGCAACAATCACACTCCAGGCAAGAGCTACTGCAATACACAAGGGATCCCTCAGTAGATGCTCTCAGACTGAGACAGCCGATACTGAATTTTATTGTTATGGCAGAACCAGGCCACTGAGGTGCAGTTGGGTACAATCAAAAGAACAGGCCTCTTTTCCAGCTTGTCTGCTTTTGTTGTTTGGATGAAAGAGGGAGAAATAAAGGCTTCATGATGATGCCTTGAAACAAGGTCACCTTATTTCCAGTGTCACTTATGTGGTGTCTAACGCACTTTATGACATAACTCACCTCCCTAACAGTGCACACTTTGTACTTACCATTTCCTGAGCAAAGTTGCAAGACAAATGCCAGCTTGCCTCCTTTAATGAGCAGATCTGAAGGAAGCCCAGCCTTTCAGAGAGTTAGTGACATACCTGACAAATAAGCAGCACTACCGGGGGAGTTTTTTTCCCCCCACAGGAAGGGAGTGAACATAGATGCTACAGAAGAAACCATTTCCAAATTGACCTAATAGCTGGAAGTTTGACAACGAATGTCCCTCAGAGTTCTGTCTTGTACATCTAGGTATAAGCCCACATAGGATTAATATTTCATATACGCAGATGATTGCACCTTATTCACTAGTGAGAACAACTAATAGTTGGAACAATTTGTCTCTGGAAGTTGTGAGTGCTCCATTGGTGGAGGTTTTCAAGATAAGACTAGACAGCCATTTGTCCAGAATGGTATAGAATCTCCTGCCCTGGGCAGAGGATTGGACTAGAAGACCTCCAAGATTCCTATTATTCGATGTTCTTGTTGTGAATTCGCGCTGGTGAATGATCTCTGGAGGGCTCAGGACAGGGGACATTCCTCTGTTCTAGTCCTATTAGACCTCTCAGTGGCTTTCGATACCATCCACCATGGTATCTTGCTGCGGCGTCTCAGGGGATTGGGAGTGGGAGGCACGGTTTTACAGTGGTTCTCCTCCTATCGTGTTGACAGGAGGGCAGAGGTCGACCGCGAGGTCTCTCGTTTGTGGAGTTCCTCAGGGGTCGGTCCTCTCGCCTCTCCTGTTCAACATCTATATGAAACCGCTGGGTGAGATCATTCGTGGTTTTGGAGTTGGGTATCATCAGTATGCTGATGATACCCAGCTTTTCCTTTCGACCCCATACCACCCCAGTGATGCCCTCAATGTGATGTCCCATTGCCTGGAGGCGGTTCGCGTCTGGATGGGGAGGAACAGACTTCAGCTCAACCCCGACAAGACTGAGTGGCTTTGCATACCTTCATCCCGGGTTTATTCGGATATTCCACCTCTTTCTATGGGGGGTGAACTATTACCCCCCGTAGATAGGGCTCGCAACTTGGGAGTCCTCCTAGATTCACGGCTCACCTTGGAAGATCACGTAGGGGCTGTGACTAGGGGGGCTTTCGCCCAGGTTCGCCTGGTGCACCAGTTGCGGCCCTATCTAAGCCGGGATGATCTATGCACGGTCACTCACGCACTCATGACCTCTCGACTAGACTACTGCAACACTCTCTACATGGGGCTGCCCTTGAGGACCACCCGGAGGCTCCAACTGGTACAGAATGCAGCCGCGAGAGTTGTGTTGGGAGTCTCCCGATACTCCCATGTTACACCTCTGCTCCGTGAGCTGCATTGGTTACCAGTTGTCTTCCGGGTGAGATTCAAGGTAATAGTAATGGTGTTTAAAGCCCTACATGGCAGGGGTCCGGAGTACCTTAGGGAACACCTGCTGCCGGCATCAACTTCCCTCCGCCCTGTGCGTTCCCACAGAGAGGGCCTCCTCAGGGTACCACCGGTCAGAGAATGTCGATTGGTGGCCCCCAGGGGGAGATCCTTCTCTGTGGGCGCCCCGGAGCTATGGAATCAGCTACCGGTTGAGCTCCGGACGGCGCCTGATCTTCGCTCCTTTCGCCGCGAGCTAAAAACATACTTTTTTGAACAAGCTGGCCTGGCCTGATGGGGGACTGGGGGGGTTGTTATTGTTATTTATTGGGGTTTTAAGATGTATTTTTAGTATATGGGCATGTATTTAATTATTTTTTTTAACTTTTGTAATCTTGTATTTTTATTCTTGCCCTGTTCACCGCCCTGAGTCCTTCGGGAGAAGGGCGGTATAGAAATATTATTAAATAAATAAATAAATAAATTCAGGGTCAGCCTGTGGGTTCGGCAGTTGGGTCGGACGACTCAGAGGAGGAGGGGGGTGTTGAAGTGCTGAGGGGGTTGGAGAGCTTGCTGATGAGAGCCCCCAGCCAGGCCCCTCCCACCTGGTCACGACGGAGACCCAGCTGTGTGAGCCTGACAGCGTGGATGAAGATGACCCACAGCTGGCCCTGTTCAAGGACGCCCGACGCAGGAGGCAGTCAATCAGGAGTAAACAGAGGAAGGCAATGGGGCACCTCGGAAGGAGGCAGAGAGAAGCCACGCCCTGAACTGTATAAAAGGGGAATGCGTGGGAGGGCTGGTTTGCTGAAGGCAACCGCTTGAATAGTTCCTGTTTCATAGCTCCTGTCTCATGGTTGGTGTCTTGTTTTGCTCTGTTTTATGTTAATAAATTTGGCAGGCTCAATTCCAGCCTCTTGCCGTTTGTAAAGGGGTTGTCCCTGCCTTTTCTGCAGGGCCGGTAGCAGGCTGGTACAGAACAGTTCTGAGCCTCAAGCACAGCTTGCACCATGCCTGTGTATTGAATTCTGGGAAGCAACAATAACCCTTCCAAACCTATTTTTGTTCCTGTTAGTTGGGCTGGCATTCACATGATTCCTTAGACTTTGAACACTCTGGCTAGAAAACTTCTACAAATGGATATTTCAACACATCTGGAAGGCATAAGATTGGAGATGAGGGACAATTAAAGGGATACTTAGAGCCAATCCACCCAGTCTCTTTGCCTGCTGCTAGTCACTTCCAAGCCCCTTCATGGATTACTGCCTTGTCGTGGCGAAGGGGCTTGCGTAACTCAATGAAGCTATGAGCTATGCCGTGCAGGGCTACCCAAGACGGACAGGTCATAGTCGAGAGTTCTGACAAAACGTGATCCACTGGAGAAGGAAATGGCAACCCACTCCAGTATCTTTGCCATGAAAACCCTATGGACAGTACCAAAAGGCAAAACGATATGACGCTGGAAGATGAGCCCCTCAGGTCGGAAGGCATCCAATATGCTACTGGGGAAGAGCAGAGGGCTAGTACTAGTAGCGCCAGAAAGAATGAAGCGACTGGGCCAAAGCCGAAAGGACGCTCAGCTGTGGATGTGTCTGGTGGTGAAAGGAAAGTCCGATGCTGTAAAGATTTTTTCTCCATAGGAACCTGGAATGTAAGATCCATGAATCAAGGAAAGCTGGACGTGGTCAAACAAGAGATGACAAGACTGAACATCGACATCTTAGGTATCAGCGAACTAAAATGGACAGGAATGGGTGAATTTAATTCAGATGACCATCAGGTATACTACTGCGGACAAGAATCCCTCAGAAGAAATGGAGTAGCCTTCATAGTCAATAAAAGAGTAGGAAAAGCAATACTGGGATACAATCCTCAAAATGACAGAATGATCTCAGTTCGAATCCAAGGCAAACCATTCAATATCACAGTAGTCCAAGTCTATGCCCCAACCACCAGTGCTGAAGAGGATGAAATTGACCGGTTCTACGAAGCCCTACAGCACCTTATAGAACTAACACCAAAGAATGATGTCCTTATCATCATGGGGGATTGGAATGCTAAAGTAGGAAGCCAAAAGATAACTGGAATAACAGGCAAGTTTGGCCTTGGAGTACAAAATGAAGCAGGGCACAGGCTGATAGAATTTTGTCAAGAGAATACGATGGTCATAGCAAACACTCTTTTCCAACAACCCAAGAGACGGCTTTACACATGGACATCACCAGACGGTCAACACAGAAATCAGATTGACTATATGCTCTGCAGCCAAAGATGGAGAAGCTCTATACAGTCAGTAAAAACAAGACCAGGAGCTGACTGTGGCTCAGACCATGAGCTTCTCCTTGCAAAGTTTAGGCTCAAACTGAAGAAAGTAGGGAAAAGCACTAGGCCACTCAGGTATGAATTAAATCATATCCCTGTTGAATATACAGTAGAGGTGACAAATAGATTTAAGGAATTAGATCTGATAGACAGAGTGCCTGAAGAACTATGGACAGAGGTTCGTGACATTGTACAACAGGTAGCAACCAAAACCATCCCAAAGAAAAAGAAATGCAAGAAAGCAAAATGGCTGTCTGAGGAAGCTTTGCAAATAGCTGAGGAAAGGAGGGAAGCGAAAGGCAAGGGAGAAAAACATAGATATGCCCAATTGAATGCAGAATTCCAGAGAATAGCTAGAAGAGATAAGAATGCCTTCTTAAATGAACAGTGCAAAGAAATAGAAGAAAACAATAGAATAGGGAGGACCAGAGATCTTTTCAAGAAAATTGGAGAGATGAAGGGAACGTTTAATGCAAAAATGGGCATGATAAAGGACCAAAATGGCAGGGACCTAACAGAGGCAGAAGAGATTAAGAAGAGGTGGCAAAATTACACAGAAGAACTATACAAGAATGAGCTTAACGTCCCTGATAATCACAATGAGGTGGTCACTGACCTCGAGCCAGACATCCTAGAATGTGAAGTGAAGTGGGCCTTAGGAAAGCTGAGCAACAACAAAGCTAGTGGAGGTGACAGTATTCCAGCTGAGCTATTCAAAATCTTAAAAGACAGTGCAGTAAAAGTGCTACACTCAATTTGCCAGCAAATTTGGAAAACTCAACAGTGGCCACAGGATTGGAAAAGATCAGTTTACATTCCAATTCCAAAGAAAGGCAGTGCCAAAGAATGTTCAAACTATCGCACCATTGCACTCATTTCTCATGCTAGTAAAGTCATGCTTAAAATCCTACAAGCTAGACTTCAGCAGTATGTGGATCGAGAACTACCAGAAGTACAGGCAGGATTTCGAAGAGGCAGAGGAACTAGAGATCAAATTGCCAACATACGCTGGATCATGGAGAAAGCTAGGGAGTTCCAGAAAAACATCTACTTCTGCTTCATTGACTATGCTAAAGCCTTTGATTGTGTGGATCATAACAAACTGTGGCAAGTTCTTAAAGAGATGGGAGTACCAGACCATCTTATTTGTCTCTTGAGAAACCTATATGCGGGTCAAGAAGCAACAGTGAGAACTGGACACGGAACCACTGATTGGTTCAAAATTGGGAAAGGAGTCCGGCAAGGCTGTATACTGTCGCCCTGCCTATTTAACTTATATGCAGAGCACATCATGAGAAAGGCAGGGCTAGATGAATCAAAAGTTGGAATTAAGATTGCCGGAAGAAATATCAACAACCTAAGATACGCAGATGATACCACTCTAATGGCAGAAAGTGAAGAAGAACTAAAGAGCCTCTTGTTGCGGGTGAAGAAGGAGAGTGCAAAACTTGGGTTGAAACTTAACATTAAGAAAACCAAGATCATGGCATCTGGCCCTCTCAATTCCTGGCAAATAGATGGGGAAGAAATGGAAGTAGTGACAGATTTTATTTTCCTGGGCTCCAAGATCACTGCAGATGGGGACTGTAGCCAAGAAATTAAAAGACGCTTGCTCCTGGGGAGAAAAGCCATGGCAAATCTAGACAGCACACTAAAAAGCAGAGACATCACCCTGTCAACAAAAGTGCGTATAGTCAAGGCTATGGTCTTCCCAGTTGCAATGTATGGCAGTGAAAGTTGGACCATAAGAAAGGCTGAGCGCCAAAGAATTGAGGCCTTTGAACTGTGGTGCTGGAGAAGACTCCTGCGAGTCCCTTGGACTGCAAGGCGATCAAACCGGTCAGTCCTAGAGGAGATCAATCCTGACTGCTCTTTAGAAGGCCAGATCCTGAAGCTAAAACTCAAATACTTTGGCCACCTAATGAGAAGGAAGGACTCACTGGAGAAGAGCCTAATGCTGGGAAAGATCGAGGGCAATAGAAGAAGGGGACGACAGAGAATGAGGTGGCTGGATGGAGTCACTGAAGCAGTAGGCATGAGCTTAAATGGACTCCAGAAGATGGTAGAGGACAGGAAGGCCTGGAGGAACGTTGTCCATAGGGTCGCGATGGGTCGGACACGACTTCGCAGCTAACAACAACAACAGTCACTTCCAAGAAGACATTTCTTCATGCCACTGGCTATAACTTATTTATCAAGGATGGCTTAAGACACTGCTCTGGAAATGGGTTTTTCTCCTTTCTGCTGTATCTCCAGATGTTACAGACAGGTGATGAATGGCATCTTAATGCACATGGAGGAGGCAGCCTGAAGTGATGTGTTTCATGTCAGCAAACTTGGTTTGCCAAGCTTCTTGTGGGACTTCCCCATTCCAACTAATCCTTGACCCACTCTCCCACTTCTCAATCCTTTTTTGCATTTGATGTAGATTGGAGTCCCCACTTTTGTGGTTACTTTTTAAATATATTGGTTGGCCAGGGGATTGGTTTCTGTAAAGTGTTTGAGGCTTTTATAAGGCTTTACCTGGCAGAGAATGGACTTTCCAGTGGTAGTTGCTCTTAGGAGTTCCTCCTATTTTCTCCTCAAATCTTCAGGGTAATTTACAGATTCCACACCAACCTCATTGCTAATTCCAGCTCTTTAACAGGACTTATCCGGCAGTGCACATATTCAGATAACTATCAGTAATCACCCAAGGGGTACAAAAATCTCTCTTTGCTGCCACCTAATGGACAATAGATTGAATAGTCAAGTTGTCCACCCATAATTTAAAGGAATAATGTAAATTTTTAGTCAGTTATTAAAAAATGCAATATAAGCAGAGAATTGTGTGTTCCACTTATAAGAAGTGTTTCACATGTGGAAAAAAATGCTAGGGAGGGCTGGAATTCTACCCAACCCTGAGGATGTTGCATGTTAAGACTGCATGGACAGCAGTGCACACAGATCTGTGCCTGGTGCACCTGAAGATGAGCTAGAGCAGGGCTTTTCAACCGGTTGTACATGTACCACTGGTGGTACGTGAGCAACTGGCTGGTGGTACGCAGCGTCGCCTTCCTCCCCCCCTTAGTGGGGAGGAATTCACTAAGCAAATTGTTGTAAGTCGAGGACTACCTGTACTTTATCATTTTTTTTCCTTTTGGGGGGGGGTCACGCTTTTGAAACCTTGCTGGGTGACTGGTGGTACTCGGACATTGCCTTATCCTAAAAGTGGTACAATGGGTGAAAAGGTTGAAAAGCCCTGCTCTAACCTATATTTTTGTCCTTTTTACAACCCTGTAATCCCTTAATTGAATGAATGGAGATGAGTGATGACTGGCTGTCCTTCCTGATGCCTACATGGAGTTCGTAGCAGATATTGCGCTGTGAAAAAGAAACATCTGTCGCTACCTAGGATTGAACTCTCAAGCTTCTGAGTGGGAGGCAAGTGTCTTCACCTCTAGGCCACCAAGCAGCTCAGCTCTAACCTATACTATTGTCCCCAAATGTCTATTGAACAGACAAATGCCTTCCCTTCTTCCTATGATTCTTAATAGTTATGGCTGCCCATCGCTTCTCTTTTTTTATCAAATTTATTGTCTTGTTCAAAGCGACCCCACCAACACCAAGGCAACAGAGACCAAGGCTCCAGTATCATCAAGGGAGAGGAACAAACAAAAGCTTTCAGACACAACATGGCAGGTAGCTGAATCAAAGGAAAGGATGGCGATTGCTATTCAGGAGGCCAACCCATTCAAGTAGTCATAAGAAAACAGGGACTGCCAAGGAGATGCTAGAAACTCAAATTGAATCCGAAAGTTCCACTGGGGAAGCTTTGGAGATTTGCTAGTAGATGAATCAATTCCAGCATCATCCATTTGGCGACCCAAACAATGCATTTTTATGAGTTTCTAACATCTTGTTATGTTTAGTCAAAGGTATCCAGGGCACATTGATTCTCAGCCTCTAATATAAGGAGGGCGAGTCTGATCAAGAGAACATAAATATGCCAGACAGAATTAAATTACCTGGCATATATTAATTCCTGTCTCAGCTTGATTGGTCCAATTTAAGATCAGGTTTTGGGGACACGTGCAGCTGGAGTATTCATAATCAGATTTGTTTTCAGTTAGAGGGCTCAGCTGGATTCTATCTGCAAAAGCCAGGCTCCGTTCTGCAATCTCAGTTCTGTAACTATATATGAACTATATGCAAAGAATGCCTTTCTTTGCATTCAACTTCCATAACTAGAATTGGAAAGAAGATTCCTCAGGGCAAGAACCATTTAATGCTCTGAGCTTCAGCATCTCTCCTAGTAGAAGTGAAACTTGAGTGCTCATTTTGGCATGCCGAAGGAAATCTACTGCAAGATCTTTTTCCTAATGGCATTCAAAGGCCACATCCAAACCAGCTGTTTTGCCAGATGTCCATCTCATCCTAGAGCTAGCAGTAAACAATGTTTGCTATCTCCCTACTGTTCCCATCAGCTTAGATATTATGGGAGTTGTGATTCCACAAATCTGGAGGCCACCAAGCTGAGAAAGCATGGTCCAGACTAAACTCTCATTCATTCATACATTTTATATCCTAGCTTTCTTTTAGGAGCATGGGGTGATTGTATTAGCATGTCTTCCAGTTTCTTCTGCACAACATCCCTGTGAGTTAGGTTTGGCTGAGAGCCAGGTTGTGGCCCAACCTGACTCACCTAAAACAACCAAATCATTCTGAAGATGCAAAAATGTTTATTTAGTAAGCATGCAGTCAGTAAACAATATGTACATTCATACACTCTTTGGGCCAGTGGTGGGAATCAAATATGTGAACAGCTGGTTCTCTGTGTGGATGCCACTTCTAGAAGTCCATTCTGGTCCTGGGCAACAAAAAATTAGCTACCAGTTCTGCCAAACTGGTGTGAACTGGCTGAATCCTACCACTGGTTTGGGCCCTTTACTGAGCAACCCTGAGCAAAAGCAGAACCAAACCTTATATACTTTTGGCCTACTACATTGCAAAGGAAGACAAACGAAAAGGCAGACACAGTGTCAATTACAGCAGGATGTCAATCAATCAATCAATCAGAATAGAGCTGGAAGGGACCTTAGATATCTTAGTCCAACCCCCTGCTCAAGCAGGAGACCCTATACCATTTCAGACAGGTGGCTGTCCAGTCTCTTCTTAAAAATCTCCCATGATGAAGCTCCTACAACTTCTGAAGGCAAACTGTTCCACTGGTTAATTGCCCTCACTGTTAGGAAGTTTCTCCTTAATTCCAGGTGGCTTCTCTCCTTGATTAGTTTTCATCCATTGTTTCTTGTCTTCCCTTCTGGTGCTTTGGAAAATAAGTTGACCCCCCCCCCCCCACAATCTTTGTGGCAATCTCTCAAATACTGGAACACTGCTATCATGTCCTTCTATCTAGTCCTTCTTTTCTCTAGACTGGCCATACCCAATGTTCTTCATATGTTTTTGTCTTCAGGCCTTTAATCATCTTACTTGCTCTTCTTTGCACTTTTTCCAAACTTTCAACATCTTATTTGTAATGTGGTGGCCAAAACTGGATGCAGTATTCCAGGTGTGGCCTTACTAAGGCTTTATAAAGTGGTACTAATACTTCACATGATTTTGATTTTGTTGTTGTTAGCTGCGAAGTCATGTCCGACCCATCGTGACCCTATGGACAACGTTCCTCCAGGCCTTCCTGTCCTCTACAATCTTCTGGAGTCCATTTAGGCTCACGCCTACTGCTTCAGTGACTCCATCCAGCCACCTCATTCTCCATCGTCCCCTTCTTCTCTTGCCCTCAACCTTTCCCAACATTAGGCTCTTCTCCAGTGAGTCCTTCCTTCTCATTAGGTGGCCAAAGTATTTGAGTTTCAACTTCAGGATCTGGCCTTCTAAAGAGCAGTCAGGGTTGATCTCCTCTAGAACTAACCGGTTTGAATGCCTTGCAGTCCAGGGGACTCACAGGAGACTTCTCCAGCACCATAGCTCAAAGGCCTCAATTCTTTGGTGCTCAGCCTTTCTTATGGTCAACTTTCACAGCTATACATTGCAACTGGGAAGACCATAGCCTTGACTATACGCACTTTTGTTGGCAGGGTGATGTCTCTGCTTTTTAGTGTGCTGTCTAGATTTGCCATAACTTTCCTCCCCAGGAGCAAGCATCTTTTAATTTCTTGGCTGCAGTCCCCATCTGCAGTGATCTTGGGGCCCAGGAAAATAAAATCTGTCACTACCTCCATTTCTTCCCCATCTATTTGCCAGGAATTGAGAGGGCCAGATGTCATGATCTTGGTTTTCTTAATGTTAAGTTTCAACCCAACTTTTGCACTCTCCATCTTCACCCGCAACAAGAGGCTCTTTAGTTCTTCTTCACTTTCTGCCATTAGAGTAGTATCATCTGCCTATCTTAGGTTGTTGATATTTCTTCCGGCAATCTTAATTCCAACTTTTGATTCATCTAGTCCTGCCTTTCTCATGATGTGCTCTGCATATAAGTTAAACAGGCAGGGGGACAGTATACAGCCTTGCCGGACTCCTTTCCCAATTTTGAACCAATCAGTGGTTCCATGTCCAGTTCTCACTGTTGCTTCTTGACCCGCATATAGGTTTCTCAAGAGACAAATAAAATGGTCTGGTACTCCCATCTCTTTAAGAACTTGCCACAGTTTGTTGTGATCTACACAATCAAATACTTTAGCACAGTCAATGAAGCAGAAGTAGATGTTTTTCTGGAACTCCCTAGCTTTCTCCATGATCCACCGTATGTTGGCAATTTGATATCTAGTTCCTCTGCCTCTTCGAAATCCTGCCTGTACCTCTGTTAGTTCCCGATCCACTTACTGCTGGAGTCTAGCTTGTAGGATCTTAAGCATAACTTTACTAGCATCTGAAATGAGTGCAATGGTGTGATAGTTTGAACATTCTTTGGCACTGCCTTTCTTTGGAATTGGAATGTAAACTGATCTTTTCCAATCCTGTGGTCACTGTTGAGTTTTCCAAATTTGCTGGCAAATTGAGTGTAGCACTTTTACTGCATTGTCTTTTATGATTTTGAATAGCTCAGCTGGAATACTGTCACCTCCACTAGCTTTGTTGTTGCTCAGTTTTTCTAAGGCCCACTTCACTTCACATTCTAGGATGTCTGGCTTGAGGTCAGTGACCACCTCATCGTGGTTATCAGGAGCATTAAGCTCATTCTTGTATAGTTCTTCTGTGTAATTTTGCCACCTCTTCTTAATCTCTTCTGCCTCTGTTAGGTCCCTGCCATTTTGGTCCTTTATCATGCCCATTTTTGCATGAAACGTTCCCTTCATCTCTCCAATTTTCTTGAAGAGATCTCTGGTCCTCCGTATTCTATTGTTTTCTTCTATTTCTTTGCACTGTTCATTTAAGAAGGCATTCTTATATCCTAGCTATTCTCTGGAACTCTGCATTCAGTTGGGCGTATCTTTCTTTTTCTCCCTTGCTTTTCGCTTCCCTCTTTTCCTCAGCTATTTGCAAAGCTTCCTCAGACAGCCATTTTGCTTTCTTGCATTTCTTTTTCTTTGGGATGGTTTTAGTTTATACCTCTTGTACAATGTTGCAAACCTCTGTCCATAGTTCTTCAGGCACTCTGTCTATCAGATCTAATTCCTTAAATCTATTTGTCACCTCTACTGTATATTCAACAGGGATATGATTTAATTCATACCTGAGTGGCCTAGTGCTTTTCCCTACTTTCTTCAGTTTAAGCCTAAACTTTGCAATGAGAAGTTCATGGTCTGAGCCACAGTCAGCTCCTGGTCTTGTTTTTACTGACTGTATAGAGCTTCTCCATCTTTGGCTGCAAAGCACATAGTCAATCTGATTTCTGTGTTGACCGTCTGGTGATGTCCATGTGTAGAGCCGTCTCTTGGGTTGTTGGAAAAGAGTGTTTGCTATGACCATCGTATTCTCTTGACAAAATTCTGTCAGCCTGTGCCCTGCTTCATTTTGTACTCCAAGGCCAAACTTGCTTGTTATTCTGGTTATCTTTTGGCTTCCTACTTTAGCATTCCATTTCTTCTGATGGATTCTTGCCCGCAGTAGTATACCTGATGGTCATCTGAATTAAATTCACCCATTCCTGTCCATTTTAGTTCGCTGATACCTAAGATGTCGATGTTCAGTCTTGTCATTTCTTGTTTGAACATGTCCAGCTTGCCTTGATTCATGGATCTTACATTCCAGGTTCCTGTGGAGAAAAAATCTTTACATCATCGGACTTTCCTTTCACCACCAGACACATCCACAGTTGAGCGTCCTTTCGGCTTTGTCCCAGTTGCTTCATTCTTTCTGGCGCTACTAGTACTAGCCCTCTCCTCTTCCTCAGTAGCATATTGGACGCCTTCCAACCTGAGGGGCTCATCTTCCAGCGTCATATCGTTTTGCTTTTTGGTACTGTCCATAGGGTTTTCATGGCAAAGATACTCGAGTGGGTTGCCATTTCCTTCCCCAGTGGATCACGTTTTGTCAGAACTCTCTGCTATGACCTTTCCATCTTGGGTGGCCCTGTACGGCATAGCTCATAGCTTCATTGAATTACGTAAGCCCCTTCGCCACGACAAGGCAGTAATCCATAAAGGGGATTTTGATTTTATGCCTCTGTTTATACAACCAAGAATTGTATTACAGTAGCTTTTTTGGCTGCTGCCACACACTGCTGGCTCATGGTTAAACGATCGTCCACTAGGAGTCCAAGGTCCCTCTCACAGTGTGATCTGGGTCACCTTATTTTGATTCATCCCTTCCTATGAGGTCAGCATGTTAGCCTATTATCTCTGGGATACAGTCAATGAGTATAAATAATTTGATTTACTGATTCCTCTCCTGAATTCAGTGTGAATTAGGCTTGCTCTGAATGTTTTCTTACAAGGGGACTTTAAGTGCTTCACATGTATTGAGTGTGGGTGTGTGGGTGTGTGTATCTCATAGGTTTGATAATGACTGCTGCTCACGTGTGTATTGGTGGAATGTCCTTTTACCATCATCACTGGTAATTTATATAAAGTCACCCATGAATTTTCAAGGTGGAGGATGAATTGTGTTTGCAGTTCCCTAGTCCCAAACTATCCCATATGCGGTTGCTGAACTCTTTCTAGGACTAATTTGGCCAAAAACATCGCTATGTCAAATTGAGCAAGAACAAACCAATTAACCAGCTAAGCTTACTCTTTCTTTTTTTTCTTCTTCTTCTTAATCGTGGACAAAATAATTGAAGCCAATACTGAGTGATTATAAGGATGATTCAGCCACATTTGTTACTCTCTTGATTTCTCATTGCTTGATGCAGCTGAATGTGAGATTTTTCCCACTGAAAAGTATTTGCAGCATCCCATCTGTGCTGTTTGATCAGCAAAGATTCATTACACATCCCTTGAGGCTTCAGTCACCGGGTAGCAAACGTATATTGGAGTATGCCAGCCCTGTATGTTATTCTAAGCCTGGAAAACAAGTGAAAAAGCCGGAGAAGCTTGAAAATATGTTTAAAAGATCCTCAGGTTTCTCTTTAATAGCTTTAGTTCTGGAAGAAAACTTCAGTCTGCCAAAGCTTAAGAATATTAAAAAAGGAAGTGACAGATAATTTTAAACCACAAATCTTATGGAAAGTATCTATTTCCTGTGTTGTTCAATAGCAACTTAATGGTGTTTTATCGCTAAGATTCACACACACACACATTCTTGAATGATATCCAATAGTGTATTTTACATTTCCCCCTCCGATCATTAGAAAAGGAGAGCATTCACCTTGCAGTTTGTTTGCTGCAAATGTTAAAAGGAGGAATTGTGGTTAGCATGACTTCACCAGTGTATCCTAAAGAAGGAAATAATGCAATGATGAAAAGGAAATAAGGAGTAAGAAGCAAGAGAATCTGGCAACAGGCTAGAAACTGCTTTCACTTTCCAGTGTAGAATTGACTGGGGATGTCTGCTGCTAACAGTAAGTGATTATTAAGGCATTTGCCACAGTAGAGAGAAGTCTTTATTTGTAGGTCAGGGTCAACCTCTAGAATGTGTGCATTTGTCAATCAACAGGTAAGATAAGCTGAGTGGATGGAGGGCCTACTGGCTGAACGTTGATAAGAAGTCATGTCAATTGTTGTCATTGTTGTTAGTTGTGAAGTCCTGTCCGACCCATCGTGACCCCATGGACAATGTTCCTCCAGGCCTTCCTGTCCTCTACAATCTTCCGGAGTCCATTTAGGCTCACGCCTACTGCTTCAGTGACTCCATCCAGCCACCTCATTCTCTGTCGTCCCCTTCTTCTCTTGCCCTCAACCTTTCCCAGCATTAGGCTCTTCTCCAGTGGGTCCTTCCTTCTCATTAGGTGGCCAAAGTATTTGAGTTTCAACTTCAGGATCTGGCCTTTTAAAGAGCAGTCAGGGTCGATCTCCTCTAGGACTGACCGGTTTGATCACCTTGCAGTCCAAGGGACTCGTAGGAGTCTTCTCCAGCACCATAGTTCAAAGGCCTCAATTCTTTGGTGCTCAGCCTTTCTTATGGTCAACTTTCACAGCCATACATTGCAACTGGGAAGACCATAGCTTTGACTATATGCACCTTTGTTGGCAGGGTGATGTCTCTGCTTTTTAGTGTGCTGTCTAGATTTGCCATAGCTTTCCACCCCAGGAGCAAGCATCTTTTAATTTCTTGGCTGCAGTCCCCATCTGCAGTGATCTTGGGGCCCAGGAAAATAAAATCTGTCACTACCTCCATTTCTTCCCCATCTATTTACCAGGTTAGTAAGGGCGAGTGTGCTGCCAAATACCCAAATTTGTATTGTGAGAGTGCTGCATAACTTCGGGCATGGCTTGTAATTCTCTTAATTAAGCACCATCATAATTTTGAACAGTCACCAAACAAGCGGTTGTTAAGTGAGAACTGCCTGTATCCCCCCACCCCCCAGCATTTTACATGTACCGAAACATCTACTTTACTCCTGCTTGTCCTCTTATTTTCATTTCTTCCAACTTTCCCAACATTACAAACTTCTTAAGGGAAGTGGTTCCTTGCATTTTGTGTCTAAAATATCATAGTTTGAACTCTGGATTGATTTGTTATATAGTCAGATTGTTTGTCTTCTTGGATATCTATAGTATTCACAAATGTCTTTTCCAATACTAAAATGCAAAAGTGACAATATTTTTTCCATCCTGTTCTTGTTTCTTCTACATCCAGCTTTTGTATTCATAGGGTATCACAGGAAAAACCTGCCACAATTTTGATTCTTATAGGTATGGACAGAATACAGCACCTGAATGTCTTTTCCAGGGTGTTTTTTTTACTACTGGTTCTTGTACTATTAATAGCCAATTCTTAAAAGCAGAGGCTATCCATCAATTCAATTGTCAGTTCTAAAGCCAATTGTGGTACATGTTGCTTTTAGTTTAGTCTTTATATTTAATTATAGTTCCTTTTTTCACTGTGCTTCCTGGACTTTCATTAATAGAGATTGTAGATCATTTACAATTCCATCTATCAGAGTAGTGTCACCAACATAGCACAGGCAATTGCTTCATCCAGGTTTAAGACCCTGCTGATTTTGTTTCAGTCCAGCCTCCCTCAATATATATTGAATAAAGAAGAGGAGAGTATATAACCTTGTCTCACTCATCTGTTGAAGCAGCATGTTTTGTGATATTTTATCTGGACTATCTTGTTCATAGGTTTATTTCCTGTAGTCTTCTAAAATGGCTTAATAATAATTTATTGCTCCCAGCAACTCTGGGTGGTTCAAATTGTTAAAAACATTTTAGAACTACTACTACTACTACTACTACTACTACTACTATATCCTCCCTAAAACAAATAGATCCAGAGGGGAACAAAAAAGAAGAAAAGGGAGGGGGTCAGTCATCCTATCCAAAAGCAATGACCATTGTGCTGATATAATTTTATTTCTGAGGTTCTTGTAAATAAAGAATATATTCTAAAGCCTCTTGAATGTTGACATGTGTACTGTACAGTATTTCATTATACTCCTTCCATTTTTGTTTGTTGTTGTTGTTTTGAATAGTTACTGTCTGTCCAATCAGTTTAAGGTTGAAAGCTCTTTTGGAAGCGTTTCCTTATTCTTGTGTGTCTGTTTCCATATTTGATGTCTTCACAGATGTCTTTGTAATACTGTTCTTTGTCCTTCTTAACAGCATTCTGAAATTCTTCATTAAGTTCCTTCCTAAAATATTAGCCTTTGGGGCTTTTAGTTTTTCTTCTGTTCTTGGCAATTTCCACCATTTCTTCTGAAGTCCAGTTTGCCTTCTTCTGTTTCTTGGTATTTGGCAATCTCTTTTCATACTTATCCTTAAAAACTTTGATTGCATTCTGTAGTTCATCTAATTTTTTGTCAGTGAGGTTCAGGACCTCAAAGCGATTACTGAGGTTCTCCTTGAAAACAGCAAACGTTTTGTGAAAACCTTTGATTTTAGCTTGACTGTAGTTGACACATGAGCAATCATAATCTCTTCCATAATTAACCCATGGCCAAGTGTCAAGAGGATGACCTTGATATAGAGAGGAGTGATCTGTTATCAAACCAGCAAAGGTCAAAATATGGTTTAAGTCAACAATAATAATGTATGTGTAAATGTCTCATCCTTTAACTCATGAATATAACAGTGGGAGGAAGTAAGGCATAATAAGGCTCGCAAGATTCTGTTACTGTAGTGCAGGGGTCTTCAAACTTGGCCCTCTTATGACTGGTGGACTTCAACTCCCAGAATTCCTCAGCCAGGAATTCCTCTGGGAGTTGAAGTCCACAAGTCATAAAAAGGACACGTTCAAAGACCCCTGTTGTAGTGCATCTGAATAAGAGCATGAAATTATTTCTTTGCTATTATATCTTGAGATGTCTCTATCTCTATCTCTATCTCTACCTCTACCTCTATCTCTTTCTCTATCTCTCATCTATAGTGTATCCATTCTAGTGGAGCCTGGCTTGTTCATGTTCAGAGTTTTGTTTTGTAAGCTAGGCTTGTTTGTTATTGTCCTCCCAAATCTCATGCTTTTTGGACATTTTGGCAGGCCTTCATCCCCCAAGGACCAGGAGTACTGTGTCAATGGTAAAATCAGGCAGGAGACAGGAACCTGTCATAATGCCAGCATTCAATGTTTCAACTATCTTCTCCTAATTAGGAAAGTTTAAAAGAAAGTTTTCTGTTTGAATGCTTCCCCACCCCCCAAAAAAAGAAACTTGAAATGTGTCATCACAATGGTATGCTAGGCACAATTCTTTCAACTTCTCTCCCCCCCAGATCCTCTTGAAATCTTTCATGTTGCATAATAAATGTCATGCAAGTTATGACTGTCTGGTAACTTGTCATTAGTGGAATGAAGGTTCTGACTTAACGTTAAATCAATTTTTTTTTTAAAAAAAAAAAAAGCCAAAATCATGTTATGGTGTCCATCACAGTATTTAATTTAAAAATGAAAATAATGTTCCATTTCTGTAAGAAAAATGGATGTTTAATGATCAAAGCTGCTTCAGCTTTTACTAATTAAGTAATAGAAACCCAAGTTCCTCTCCAACCCTTGTTCATTTTTCTCAATCTAGGAACAGATTTTATATCCTAGGTTGCAAATGTGGAAGTGTTCATTTTTAAATATGGACTGCCAAGGCAAAGAGTTAGATCTGCCCAAACCTAAGACCTTGAGGGCCTATCTGTATTTGTGGCCTCTCTTCTTGGGTGGTGGGTGTTATCCTCACTGAAATAGTGGTCCATCTTCTGTCATTCTCTGGATTTTTTTTTCAACTTCACATTTTCTTTGCTGTTCACACCTCATGGTGCTGAATATTTTTTTTTCTTGGTTCCTTTAACTTCTTTATCCCCTTCTTTGAGCCTCACAACCTAGTCATTCCTGGGCTCTGGAGGACCACAAATGTCAAACTTTGTATTCCAATCACAATAACTTTTGCTCCCTTCTTTCAGGAAAGATGTCTGCTCAAGAGTGTACTAACGGGCTAATGATGATGCAGAATGGCTGGTACTATGGATTTATCAAGAAAAGATGTAAACTGCCATCCCTGAAACAGACATAAATAAGTAATTTACACTCTAATTCTTCTTTAAAAAGTATTTGGGTTCCTTAGTTACTCCAGCCCATGCAGTAATCTCAATGTGACTTGTCTGTATTTGTATCTTGGCTATTTTTTCTTTAGCAGATACAGACATTCCCCTGCCAGGATGTTCCTAGAAACACCTCTCACAACATCCTAATTTTATTAAAATTTTGCATGCCGTCCTCAATTGTGTGTGAACCAACCCCAAAGATTTTGCTTCTTTTAAACTTCATTGCATGTGCTTCCTCAGCAAAAATCTCCCAAATAATTTCCCATTTTAATTTCAGGCAAAATTAGGTGATGAAACTCAGACATTATTGCAGTTGGACACAAGGAACTGGGAGAATAAACAAGGTTTCCAGCAAAAAGGTGAATTCTATAAAGGGTCTATTCTAAAGTAGCCAAGGCAAGTGATTATGGAGTCCAAATGCTTGTGGAAATGTTTTGACTAGCCATCGGGAAGATGAAGCTTATTCTAAGAATGGTGACAGGCTGGCAAAAGTTGTTTCAAGGTATGTAGGACAAGATAGACATTTATTGAGTTGTTTTGTGTGGTGGCTGTATGAAGAAGGTATTTCTAGTGATATGGAGGATGCTGAGGATGCATAGACAAAGAGAGGTTAAAGCAGGTTCAAGCCTCTGGCTGTGAGTTGAAATTGAGGAGCTGTAAATCCCTTCTACTCCTGATTCTACAATTCATTTCTAACAGAAACAAAGTGTCACAGCAAAGATTTGAACATGTTTGTAGATGCTCTGCTCAGAGAGCTGGGATAATGCACTGGGGAAATAAGTGTAAATGAATGCTGGGGAGAAAGAGTGTGCATGAGAGAAAAAAACTTTCATCAAAAGCCAGGAGTCTGGAGCAAAAAATTAAATGGAATAGAACAGTGCAATAACAGTGTTTCATCAGTCAGCTGGCAAGATCCACGCCACCAAATATTTTGGCTTTGAGACTAATTTTGTAAGCCTTGATAGCCTGCCAAAACCCAATAAATAATTAGAAGGGAGCCTGGGGTTGTATGACTTTTGAGTAACAAACCAGAAAAGAAGTTGCTTTTGGAAGGAATCCTTGCTGGCACTATCCTGCTGTCATGTTAGTATTGGGGGGGGGGACAGGCAGGGAGGGCGGTCATGTAGGGAGCGCATTCCATCTGGCTTCATAAAATACCAATTATCAGTTGCAATGTGAGAATGAGACAAGATGATCTGCAAGAGTTTGTTGCAGTCTTTCAGAAAATCTATACAGGCAAGTGATGAGGACTAAGAAACAAAAGGTCACTTTTACCAGGCCCGAGCAAAGATAGTAGGTAGCATGGAAGCAATTTGGTAGACTGCATTTAAAGGATGGATGGGGATTTGAGCACTTGATTTATCAGGCAGATCTCAAACTTCAAACTGTGTGGAGCATTCTTTCTCTCTTCCTGACATCCCTCTGCTTTCCTGATATTCTCTTCTTCCTCTCTTTCCTTCTGCATCACCAGCATGGATCATATTAATCTCCCTAGAAGTCTGAACTAATTTTCTACAGAATAATGTAAAATTTAAGCATGTTCAGTTGGGTTGAAGCTCTGAGAAATTAGCCAGAGAGCCAAATGTAGCCCCAAGAACATTGGCATAGCAGGATTATAATTCAGTTTGATGAAGCCTGCTCAGGACTACATAAAGCATGTAAAAAAAAAAAGGGTGAGGTTTGAACACATGATTCGTGGCCTTTTCTATTTTGACCCTTGTGGATGCCTTTTTTTTAAAATGCACAATAAAGAAGATATTTTTGAAGGTTGTCTAACTCCAAACCTTACCATGACAATCAAATCACTATTGTGTTTTTGTGGGGGTGAGAAACTGTCATGTTTACACCGTCGATGAGAGGAGCATTGATTATTATGGGACTTTTCATTTGAATGAAATGAAATCATAACACCTACATTTAGACAAACATGCACAGACATGCATGTGCTTATTCAGTTCGTAAGGAAATAGGGTCTGTATGGAAAGAGAAGTGAGGAAATTACTTGCAACCAGCACCAGCAATTGTAAAAGAAGACATGAGAAAGCTCAAATCATAGAGAAGTGGAAGGAAAAAAACAGCATAGAGGAGGAGAATAGAGAACAATGGCATTCTCCTAGAGGGCTTCTCCAGAATTGCTAGCCAGCAAATCAGTGAAGATTCTCAGTCATCCAGTGTTGTCTGGAAGTTGAGTCAGGGCAACTGGACTTCTTTTCAAGGTGAAGAAAAAGAATGATGATGAGAAAGAGGAGTCCAGTTGCCCTGACTCAACTTCCAAACACTAGCCGATAAGGATGATTAGAAGTTCTCAAAGTTATAGGTGTAACACAGTTGGAGGACACAGATTGAAGATGGCTAGACAAAAATGAGACCGTAGAGTCCTTGGTGTTCTCTGAGCTTGGTTGTTTGCTTGCAGACATTTTGCTACCCAGTTAGGTAACATCTTCAGTGCTAGAAGGGAGTGGAGTTTGCTCTCCTTTTTAATGTACTAGGGGCTTGTTCTGTCAGTGCTGATGGGAGATTTGTTGAGACTCAAATCTCCAAAAGAGACTCATAATAGATAAGGAAGAAAAGCTTTGAGAAGTCATTTAGCAGCACATCAGGGCCTAGACTAGCACATTAATTATATTCCCAATGTAATTATTCTAAAATGAATAATTAGTACAGTCTTACAAACAACCCCCAAATCTCATATATATTAAAATCAGAGTTCTTTGTTCCCTGCCCAAAAGATCCAGTGTCTATATACTGTAAATTTATTCATGTATAAAAGTACTATTCTAAAATAAATGTCTGTGGTTATATTAGAACATCTGATAGTGATTGTCATGTGGCTTTTCACTATTGATTATAGAGTTTCTTGCCAGACTTATGGATTCTTCTAATGGAAGAATCTATAGATTAGCAAGAAAAACTAATGAGAAGGTGAATCAATGAGGAATTTCAATAATTATTAGCAGGGGGAAATTGAATGTCCTTAGTAGAGAAAAACCTTTACTGAGAACAGTCCATAATGGATCTCCTATACTATGAAAAATAGATTTGTTTTAATGGATCAACAAAATTACCATTGCTTTCCACATCATTAGATGCTTAACAAGAGGAGTAATTACCGGTACATAGAAACATACATATACACATAGTGAGTACCACGTAAATATGAAATCAATCTATCGTTGCTATCTTTTTATACCAGGCTAACTATATTTTCTGTATTTATGAATCAAATTTATATAATTGCCTATCTTACAAAATATGACTCTGATTGGACTAGTTTTCTCTGAATTTACTAATAGGATCATTTGTTTCAAAAGTACCATGCCATTTATTTGTGCACACTGCTGCTTTTATATTTTTGTGATTGTTTTTATTGTGCTGTTCTATAATTTTACTGGTAAAGTTTGGTAGAATTGCTATCATGTTTTTAAAAATCTCTCTTGCATCCTGCCTTAGTCTCCCAGGATGAAGGCTGGGATGAAAATACTTTAAACAAACAAACTAGGTAAATAAAATGTAATCCAAAACCGAGATTTTCTCCCCTCTTTCCTTTGTGATTGAGGTTTGTGCTTTTGTTGTTTTGCTTTTGCTTAGTTCCATCCTGAAGAATTATTCTGAATGCTAAAGCTTTCAATCAGTTATAGCTGGTTTTTGCCCTGATGTCCTGAATCATTTGTGTCAATTTATCCTAAAGTGATAAGACAGTTTAAGCAGGATATATAACCATTAATGTCATCATGGTTAAACAGTAGAACACTGTATTTCCCCCCTCTTCCTCTTGCAATTATATCTGGAGGCAGAATGAGATAATGATTGCAAGGTACCAGTGAATTCCATAAAGACTTTCCTTTAGTTCAACTGTGTTTTTTTTAATTCCATTTCATTTCATTTCATTTATTTCATTTATTTGATTTCTATACCGCCCTTCTCCCTAGGGACTCAGGGCGGTTCACAGGGCATATATAAATAGCTATACAAAAATTAAAAGAGAATTAAACCATGCCCAATTAAAATACAGCAATAATAGAATAATAAAAACCAATTAAAAACCCATATTCCCCATCAGGCCAGACCAGCTAACTCAAACAAGTGGGTCTTCAACCCGCGACGGAAGGATCGGAGGTCCGATGCCATCCGGAGCTCAACCGGCAGTTGGTTCCATAATGCCGGAGCATTTATATCCCGCCCTTCTCCAAAGACTCAGGGCAGCTTACAAGCTTAGCAGTAGCCTTCATTCTATGTATATGCCTGCTTATTAGGGCTTTCACACACACCCCCAAGCGGCATTATTACAAAGTCAGCTTATTGCCCCCAACAATCTGGGTCCTCATTTTACCTACCTCGGAAGGATGGAAGGCTGAGTCAACCTTGAGCCTGGTGGGACTCGAACCTGCACTAATTGCAGGCAGCTGGTGTTACTTAAGGAGGCATTTTCTGGCTGTAGGGCAGTTATAGCTATTAAGTAATGTCCTGGATTCCATTTAATATCTGGATGCAGTCATCACACCAAGTTGCTAATGTGGTTGCTTTGATTTGGATTAGCTAGTTGGACAAATGCAGCCATCAAGGCTTATGCAATATGCAGTGGTGGGATTCAAATATGTGAACAACCGGTTCTCTGTGTGGATGCCACTTCCGGAAGTCCGTTCCAGGCCTGGGCAACAAAAAATTAGCTACTGGTTCTGCCGAACTGAAGTGAACTGGCTGAATCTCACCACTGATAATATGGTTAAGATAAATCATGGCCAAGTACTATTTATGGACCAATCAGTCTGTCAACTGCTTTTCCTCATTCGCTTTCCCATAATGCCAGCTTATGTCTTGAATTTCAAACTTCCTCTTGGTGTTATCTTTGCTGTTATCACAGAGACCCTGCACATGCCTGCACACTCCTTCTCTCTGATTTTATCTCTTTGTATCCCACAGCACCGTCATCCAGTACCTGGGTTAAAGACTGCCTAGAAAGCACTTGAAAGCACAGTCGGTGTTGTCTAAAATCAAGAAATGCTTATTACCCTTTTATTCTTTGCTGGTAAGAGGGCTTTATTTCCCAGGAGATGGAACCCTGGGTTGCAACCCAAACAACTTTAAAAAATAATGTTTTGGCCAGTTCTGACTGGAAACTAGAGGATGTTGTATAAAAAGAGCAAATTAACATCAGGGCAGGGGGCAGAAGTCTCTGTTAGAATTCAGTTGAACTCACATTCCAATCTATAAACTTTAACACTTTTGTTATAAAGATGGAAGCTATTTCTTGTACTGACGAGGTTATCCTTAAGAAAAAAAAGTATAAAAAATAATTATGTAAATAATAATGTAATAATATTGAAATTATGCCTGGCCATCAAGTAGGATATAAATGTAAGATTCACCCAGAGGGCATTAATATTACTACTGTAAGTATCCTTTTCAGGTCACAGGTCCAATTGAAACAGAAGTAATACAAGTAGAGGTATGTTTTCCTGCGGGATACTGTATTAAACCTACATGTCCATTCTAGTTTTTCTGTTTTCTTCGATAAGCCTCATACATCATTTCCTGGCTACTAAGCATTTTCAACCCATTTCTAAAATATTTCTGTCTAGACATGTTTATGTGCATCTTTTTTTTTTCACCTCCCCTTTGTTTAAGATAAAATACTTCGTCTACTGTGGCATGCAAATTTCACTGTTTCCTAGAGAATATATCTTTTCAATATATATATGTTTCTTATTTGCCCTGCTTTGGCTCCAGTTCAATCACTACTCATTGCCTGAATTTCCTATTAATGATTAAGAAAACAGACATGCACATTTGATAATCATAATGGTGATGTTATCTTGAATCATATCTTTATATATTCAGAAATGACAGCACTGTTCACTTACTAATCCTCCTCTTTATGAATAGAATTATTATGACGAGATGCTTAAGAATTCTTTCTTCTTGAATACAGGGCAAAATAACAAAAAAGAAAAAAAAACATAATTGGAATAATGGAATACCACAGGGAGGGTGTCATCAACTATAAAGCATAATGGAGACATCATAGAATGTACTGCAAGCAGCTAGAAGTAAAAAATGCTGAGCCTTTAATATATGTGTATGCTTTGAATATATGTGTATGCTTTAATATATGTGTATGCTTTGACGCGGTGGCTCAGTGGGTTAGGACGCTGAGCTTGTCGATCAGAAGGTCAGCAGTTTGGCGGGTTGAATCCTGTTACTCGTCCCAGCTTCTGCCAACCTAGCAGTTCGAAAGCACGTAAAAATGCAAGTAGAAAAATAGGGACCACTACGGTGGGAAGGTAACAGCATTCCATGCGCCTTTGGCGTCTAGTCATGCCAGTCACATGACCACGGAGACGTCCTCGGACAAGCGCTGGCTATTCGGCTTTGAAACGTAGATGAGCACCGGCCCCTAGAGTTGGAAACGACTAGCACGCATGTGCGAGGGAACCTTTGCCTTTACCTTATGCTTTGAAGAAAAAATAGGTATGATTCCTAAAAGGATTATGTTCAAAATTTCAAAAGTCCTGACCTGATTTTGATTTATTACTAATTAAATGCAAGTCTGGTATTAAACACCAACTCTCTCTACCTGTTGATGAAATTCTGACATGAATCAGATTTTAGAATACAGGTCGTCCTCCACTTACGACCACAACTGAGCCCAAACTTTCTGTTGCTGAGACAGCTGTTAAGTGAATTTTGCCCCATTTTATGACCTTTCTTGCCAGAGTTGTTAAGTGAATCTCTGCAATTAGTAATACGGTTGGTAAGTGAAGCCGGCTTCCCCATTGACTTTGCTTGTCAGAAAGTGGCAAAAGGCGATCACATGACCCTGGGGCACTGCAACTGTCATAAATATGAGCCAGTGGCCAAGCGGCTGAATTTTGATCATGTGACCCCGGGGACGCTGCAATGGTCATACGTGGAAAAAAGGGCCATAAGTCACTTTTTCCAGTGCCATTGTAACTTCGAACGGTCACTAAATGAACTGTTATAAGTCAAGGACTACCCGTAACGAATTACTAGTACACAAAGGTTCAGCTATGAGTTGCTTAGATTTATTAGTGGGAGGTCCACCAACAGATACTAAAATGTACCCAAAATAATAGCAGGAATCATCAAGTTGCCTTTATACAAGATACAAGTATTTTTTATTTTTATTTTTTTATTTTAATTGCATTTATATCCCGCCCTTCTCCGAAGACTCAGGGCGGCTTACAAGCTTAGCAGTAGCCTTCATTCTATGTATATGCCTGCTTATTAGGGCTTTCACACACACACCCCCAAGCGGCATTATTACAAAGTCAGCTTAATTGCCCCCAACAATCTGGGTCCTCATTTTACCTACCTGGGAAGGATGGAAGGCTGAGTCAACCTTCCACCCTTCCAGTTTTCTTTCCTACTAACTAGCACTAAGTGTTTTATTGCTTCACACTCGAAGTAACACACAACCATTATGATAAATAACCATGCTGCGTGAATCTCTCTAATCTTTGTTTTTTAAACTGCCCAAGTTTATGGCCATTACTATACTTCTGAAAGTCCATTCTACAAGCTGACTATGTACTGAGAGAAGACATAGATCCCTTGTCTAATTCTAATTCTTGTCTAAATCTATTCAGTTTCAATAGATCACCCCTAGATTCTAATATCACGAGAAGGGAAAAGATTTTACCTTATCTATTTCCCTACTTCCTGCCCACAATTTCAGAGTCTCCATTATATTTCCCATTTCTTTTTTTTTTTTACTAAGCTTGATCAACTTCAGCATGTTATTTTTCCCCCTCCCCCCTCAGAGTGCAGCTGCTCCAAGCCTTTGATTGCTCTGCTTAGGCTTTTCAGAATAATTCCAGCCCTATGATATCCACTTTGAGGTGTGATAGAGAAAAATATTCACAGTGTGCTAAATGGGATTGCATCATCCATTTATATAACGATATTACATATTGGCTGTTTTATTTTCAGTTCCAGCAGCTGCACACCGAGCTCTCCACTACTCTATCACTCCAAGAACTTGGTGGTGACTGCTGCTTTAGATGTCTATTTGCACTTAAGTGCAGTAGGAGTGTTTGTATACTTTCCTGCTAGAAGCAGCGCGCAAAAATATTTCTACAGCTCATCGCTGTCTTTGTTAATCTCTCCACCCCCACAGAACATTGGAAAGTAATTATGCAATGGCATTCTGTCTATCTGTCCATCAGCAGAATCACTCGTCCCAAACAGTGCAGAAGAGCAGAACCGAATTTGATACAGTGGGAGAACTCAACAAAAGAAAGGTGGGGTTTGAAGATCCTTCCATCCATCTCTGCTGGAGTGACGATTGGCCAGGGACTCAGAATGCTGCTGACTCATCCATTCTACACCCCTTTTCTTTCTCCCAGCTCACATCTCCAAATGTAGGCAGCCTGCACTGTGCTTCACAGAGTGTGCACACCCACATACCACACACGGATGTGCAACCTGTGAAGAAAGGAGACACGTACATGCACACCCAGACTCAACAGAATATTTCATTACCCCAAAGAAAATACAGACGTCTCCTATAGTCACGCCTGGGAAAGGGGCTGGGAAGCATTTCAGAAGCCACGCTCTGCATGCTTTCCCTATCTTGTTTTTTAAAAAAAGTCAAGGTTTCCCCTGTACAGTCATGTCTGACCTTAGGGGGTGGGGTGCTCATCTCCATTTCTTAGCTGAGGGAGCCAGTGTTGTCCAAAGATGTTTTCATGGTCATGTGGCATGACTTTATGCTGAATGCCATTATCCTCCCACTGAAGTATACCTATTAATCTACTTGCATTTGTATGCTTTCAAACTGCAAGGTGGGCAGGAGATGGGGCAAGTACCGTGCTTGGATCTTGAACTGCCAACTTAGTGTCAACAAGTCCAATGCCTTAACAGTTTAGCTATCCTAAATAATCTTGCATTATAAGCAAACATAGCCATTTTGCTACTCATCCCTAACTAACTCTACAATATGATGCCTTTTGAGAAACTTTTTGACAATCTTTAAAATCTCTGAAAGGTTGGACAGATAGAAAGTTTGCAGAAGCCATCTTGCTCCTTTACCAGCCCATTCTTTTTTCTGTTCAGCAATTTAATCATTAATAATGTTTCCTGTCCAATTACCCAGAAAAGATACTATACTCGCCAACTTTTATTTCCTGAATTCTCTATGGATCTCTTTTTAAAAATTGGTGATTTGGTGGTGGTTTGATTGTTTTCTGTTTGCTAGAAAGACTGTTGTAGGGTGACCCTACGAATCCGTGATACTTTGGAACAATTCAGAGTTTTTCCCTTGTATTTTAATGTGGATCTTCTGCTGCAAAATTATACGAATAGAATAGAATAGAATAGAATAGAATAGAATAGAATAGAATAGAATAGGATAGGATAGGATAGGATAGGATAGGATAGGATAGGATAGGATAGGATAGGATAGAATAGAATAGAATAGAATAGAATAGAATAGAATAGAATAGAATAGAATAGAATAGAATAGAATAGAATAGAATAGAATAGAATAGAATAGAATAGAGCTGGAAGGGACCTTGGAGGTCTTCTAGTCCAGCCCCCTGCTCAAGAAGGAGAACCTATACCATCTCAGACAAGGGACTGTCTAGCCTCTTTTTAAAAATCTCCAGTGATGGAGCGCCCATGATTTCTGGAGGCAAGCTGTTCCACTGGTTAATTGTCCTCACTGTCAGGAAGTTTCTCCTTAATTCCAGGTTGTAACTGAATAGTCCAAAACCAGAGTTGCAGCAGGGATAATTTCCCTTGTTGTTGTTTCTCTCACCAAGGGGATGAAACTGAGACTCTTGTGGTTTCTTTTAATCAAGTCTTCTACCAGATTTTTAGCATGCTACATTGTACTGCTGAACTTGAAATTCTGGTCACAGGTATCCCAAACATCTATAGGAATAAATCTGTGCTGGTTCTCTGGAACTCCTGAAACAAGATTGAATGTCTATAAATAGGAGAGCAGCTCTCTTTCCATTTCCCTTGTTTATTTATTTTGCAAACAATTCTTTAAAAAGAAATAGGGCAAACTCCAATATCAAAAAGTCTCTCGGAGAGAAGGGGTGTTTTGGTGGAATTGTTTGCACTTAATGGTGAAGAGCCCAGCTCCAAGACGTTGTTTCCCTGACAACCAGAAAATGGAAGGCAATGAAAATGGGAGAGGGGAGTTGACTTTTGGAGGATGTCATTACCTGTGTCTGTTAAAGCAGAAACTGATGTGTAATTTCTGGAGGCTTATTAGAGCAACGTGGCCTTTGTCATCCTAGTCTGCATCTTAAGGGTCATTTCTTCATTGTTTCCCATTTTCACTTCCTAATTTTTGTTATTTTCTGGTGAAGAAGGTAAGCGGCAACTTGGTTTTCTTCTGTGAAATAATGTACCTCCCTCGTGATCTAAATGCTAGATCTCTTAGAAGTAGAAAAGAGAAATTTTAGGCTCTAGATAAAGGGTCTTACTAAGTCATACTTCTGTGTTAATAGACTGTATTACTTCAGAAATTTAGAGGCTGTTCTGCTCGTTCTTGGACTTGCGGCCTATAATTCTGTCTCACTGGCATCATTTACTAGATCTCACTAGTTCATGGAACTGTGGTTCTACCAGGAGATGACAAGATTGAGAACGTGATCAATCAATGTGCATCAGAAATCCATGGTACAAGTCCTTTAAGATCACTAAGTCATAGAAATGGAAAATATATGCAGTCTTGATCCCCAACCTACTATAGCAGGGGGGTAGGAAAAAAATACACAATGGGTGAGTGCAGAAATAAATTAAACCAAGGCAAAAAATTTGTCAAAAAAAAAAGCCTGTGACAAATTGGTACTAGAGCAAAAGGCAGCAAAAAAACTGGACAACCAAAACTGTTTAGACAGAAGAAATGGAAGTGAATGTTCTAAGCAGGTCTTAGCCTTTTGGCATCTAGTTGGGGGTTGCAGCTCTTTGGCAAGAAGGGCTGGCTTTGCAGATGTGCTGCAGTTCTGTGCATGATCTGAGTGTGAATCTCAGCAACTCAGCAACCTCTTCCCAGAAGAAACTCATTAAGAAAGTTGGCAGTGACCCAGAGACAGTACCCAGTGTACAGGTTCTTCTGGGGAAAGAAATTGTGTGGGGAGGAAAATGAATACAACCTCGTGTCTTTCATCATTTTTTTATTGTGTAAAAATAAACTCGACAATTCATGTAGTTTCAGCAATAAAATGGAGGGGAAAGCATGAAGAACTAGTAGAAACAGTGCATTTTAAGAACTGCTGATGTGTTCTCTGGATGTCAGGTATAACAATAACTCTTTCAAAATCCAATAAAGACTAATAGCAAGAAATAGGAAAATATACAGCTTTGGTTAACAGAATGATAACTCAAGAAACATACTGTCTTTCACACTGTACAGTATATACAATTGTAACATTATCCTTTTTTTCCCCCCTTTACAGGGCAAGTGGCATGCAATTTGGACTGAATTCGTTGACCATTTCACGATTTTCCCCCTTCACCAGATTCTACTGAAAAAAGGTGTCTAATAGGTTGCTTTTAGTGGGTTGATCTTACAAGGTACAATTTGGCTGGTCAACTTAAAAGAGCACTGTTTAAGAAACGCTGCTGGATGGTGCAATTTAAAAGAAAGCTATTTAGAGGGCTTCTTTTGGTGATTCTGTTTAGGTGGGCTTTCTTTCCCCTTAGCTCTCTCGCATAGCTTTGTCAGGTGAGGGACTTCACGACCCTCTTCACTGTAGGACAAGCGGCAGCCTTGTGTGCGAGTGCATTCTTAGCACTGAGTTGCTTCTCTGCCTATCCAATTGCATATGCATTTGCCACAGCTTTAGAGTTACTCAAAGGGTTTCGAACATCTTACAATCCTCTCCCTTTCTTTCTCACAGCCAAGGAAAAAATGCCTTGACCAAGTTTAAAAGGGAAAGATGATTGAAAAGGCTGAGGGCTGCAATGCAGTCGTACAAACCAGGAAGTCTGTCCCACCCACCCACCCCGTCTTTTTTTTTTTTACAGAAACTATACAAAACATTATATATTTCAAAATAAACTTTCTTGTTCTGTTTATCCTTCTTCTGTAGTTTAAAAGCATTTTTTCAGGGAATACCCGTTTATGTTCAATATATTCTTTTCTAATAAAAATACCCTTTTCTTGGTAAGCAAACTTTTTTTTTTAAATATATACAAGAGATCGTGAGTGCGCGTGAGTGTTTGTGTTAAACAGAAAGCCTGGACATATCAAACAACAGATAAACTTTCAAGGGAAGGTGAATGATAGTTCAACTAATCTCACACTTAATCTGTGACTTTAAGCCTTCTTTGCAAGTAGGCTCCTTAGATGCAAATAGAACTTACTTTTAATTATGCATGTTTGGAATCAAATGGCAGGAGGCGGCAGATTCGCTGGCTGCCTAATACAGAGGAAAGCTCATACAGTGCTCCGTACGAGGCAAACCGTAAAGGCTTTTTTTTTTTGCCAGCGAAAACCCTCCCCTAGGAATGTGGTGAAATTGTCAGACAATATTCAGGCAAACACGCATGCTGCTTGTTTAGTGCTCATTTTGCTTGTATAAAAGGACATCACCTGAGAGAGGCATGAATTATTCAGTGCAAGAGGGAGCATCAATTGTATTAAGCAGTAGCCTTGGTTTGGGGGCAGGGTGGGTGGGGTCTGCTATCTAGTCCACCTCCAGGAAAGCAACACTGACGCTGAAAGTCTCTTTCCGAGGAAATCTGGCCTGGAAGAGGCTACCCCAAAGTGACACTAAAAGGGACAACCCCAAGGACATGCACTTCGGTAAATATCAGTTAACCTGATCCAAAAGCGCAGGGTTCATTGAATAGCAGATGGGCCTAAACTGCACTTCTTGGGAATCACTCGGGTGCTGAATGGAGAACGCTAACATCCCAAAACATTTGGGGTAAGAGCATGCTGAAAGAAACGGTCCCCGTCGATATGAATGTCAACAAGTTCATTGCTCGTCTTTTAGGTGGTGGTGGTTCGTTTTTTTTTAAGGTCATGCTTTAAATCAGGGGGAACAACACGGCATGAGTAAACTACCTTTTGTCCAGCCACACCTGACCTCAACTAATGTGCTTGAATGACTTCTTTGTAAAGCATGAACTATTGCTTGGCAAACGCCCCCACAGCTCTGCAGTAGCCCATGCAAGGAGGCAAGCATTAGATTGAGGAAACACAACTGAGGCTCCTACTGAAACATGCAAGAAATGGCAGTGCAACCCCTGGTCTCCCTAGGAGCCTGCGGAAATCTAAGAGTACCATAAATGGGAACCAAAGCAAGGAACATCACTGAACTGCAAGTTGTTGCCACTGAAGATGTTTGTGTGTGTGTGTGTGTGTGTGTGTGTGTGTGTGTGTGTGTGTGTGTGTGTGCAGGGGAAGTAGGTTCTTTTGTCTAAACAAAGCACAATCCCCATAGGAGAAGACAACCAAGATGCCTTCCTAGTTTTAGGTCCTTTTCAAGATACCCTTAATACAATGGATTTTGCAACAGAAATGCACTTTGTCTCCTTCACAAAAGTTTGCAAAGAATCTTACTCTTTCATTCAGGCCACTATTCCTTGTATGCTTCAAAAGCACAGCACAGGGTTACTTCCAAACAGTTTCACGAAAGTCTATACAGCTGTCCCTCCTCCATCCTCTGGGGCTATGGAGCAAAACCAAGACTGGCCCTTCGCTTGGCTGCTTAGCTCTGTTGGCTGAAATCTGTTCTTCCATTCCCTTTCAGCTCTCAAAAAGGAAACTGTTTGAACAAATTGACACAGGGCCCTTTAGGGAAAAGTCCAAGCAAGGCTCATTGTACTAGGCTATCCTTCCCCCTGTAATGATGCCCCATTTATACTGAAAAGACAAAATCCTCAGTTTGCAAGTATGGCCATGGAAGTCAGAAGGTAACCACATACTTTGGATCTGACTCCTCTTCCTTCCCCCCCTCCCTCCCTCCCTCCCCCCCATCCCCAACAAGCCCTTCAGGTTTATGGCTCTTAGAGTAAAGGAGGTTAAGCAAGGGTGTGGAATGTCTCAAAGGGGTGAGAAAATGATCCCATCTCTCAGTCAAGTCTTCCATTACTATAGAGGTCCAAGATGCATTGTTTTTGGAGGGGAAGAGTTGGCTATGAATTTGAGAAGGGAAGGTCAACCCAGGAAGGGGTTTGGGAATTCACTGCCATCTTCAGGCCACAGAGCTTTGGAAGAAAGAGTAACTAATGTCTCCGAGATGATGGCTCTCTAGACTTCACGTAAGCTTGATGGCTAACAGAGGCAGATCCTTTTAGGCTCTAAGCAAAACAAAGGCAGTGTAGGAAAGCAGGCTGTTTTACAGCTGCATTGACATGGATAAGCAACAGCTGCTCCTACAAATTATCCCAGATCTGGACAAGCCATCCAGGATCCTCAGCTTGGCAATGCTCCCGAGTCTTACCTGTACATTTGAAGGGGCGAAGATGGCCCTGTCCTATTCTGGCTATAGCTAGTAGTGAACACCATTGGCGAGGGACAATAGAGGAACTGATCAACTTTAAAAAATAAACTATTCCCTCCCCTCATATCCTTATCCAGCCTGCTTATGCACCGTTCGAAAGCTTTTGCCATCCCATTAACTCGGAAAACTAATTGTAAATACAATTTTTTTTTAAAAAAAATCAGTATCTGCCTAGAGGAGAATGGCTGCTTAAAAGACATCGAGTAGAGTAGGAATATATCGAGATAACCTTTAAAAAGTATATGCAAATGAAGACAAACGTGCTGAAAGAGTTGCACCAGCCCAAAGGCACTCAGGCTTCAAACGAAGTTGGCAAGCCAGAAAAACCAGACCATTCATCTCGTGACGTCATAAAACAGTGGGAGGAAAAAACTAGGAACCTTCTCATTTTTTGCCAATTTGCAAAGTTCAAGAACTCTGTGTACATTTCCTAGATTCCTAGACTCCCCCCACCCACCCACCCCGATAAAATACTGGTTCTTTAGGACAAGTAATATGATTTTCGAAAGTGACAGAAAAGAAAAAAAAAGAAAAAGGAAGGCAAGTTGTCTGTAAATCATTCCTGGATGAGAAGAATGTCTGTTCACCCGGGGTCGAGTGGATCTGGGAGAGGGAAACGGGAAAGAGGGGCAGATTTAGTTGATCTGACGGCAGGCTTCAAAGGTCCATTTGGTGGCTCCACCGTAAATATCAATGTTAGTCTCAGACCAGGCTATGACACTACCAGGCAGGGCTTTGGTGCTGCAAGTAGCCAAGTTGTAGACCTCCCCTGGGGTGAGCTTTCGGTCCCAGATGTTGAAGTGGGCCAGTTCTCCCACAAATGCCTGGGTGGCATCAAATCCACCACCAAGTGTATCCTTGAATGGGAAAAAAAATGAAGATCAAAGGTTTGAAAAGGTCATTCTCTGCAAATAGGTACAGCATCATGTACACAGGGTGCTTTTTCCTTCTCCAGAGAATGAACGCAGCATCGACCATCTTAAAACCTGTTATAATAAACACTTGAAATGAGCCAGAAAGCTTTTCAGGGAGCGAGGAAAGGTCAGCTAGAATAGACTGCATTAAAGAAGCTCAATGGGAAATTGAATAAAGACAAGAATATTCAGTCACTGAAGTGCATTTTCTGTAGAACATATTTTTCAAAAATAGAAGCTTCGGTTACACGTTCTAATACTGCTGGTGTGCCCCAAAGAGTTAAGGTAGAAAATGTTCATAAGAAAATCCATCCAGTTCCTATTTGCTTAATAATCAGCTACAAGAATTGCTTTTTAATGCCCAGATTTTTAAATAGCTACATATTGAATTGTTGTTCTTTCACCCTACCTCTAACTGGCTATATTTATGTTTCTTCATTCTGCTATGTAATAATGCGTACCAATATTTTTAAACCGATTCTGAAAACTTTTAAACTTTTCAATGAAATAGTTACCGTGTCCTTCTATCTCTGACTACTGAGTTTCCCTCAGGTGGATGAATGGTTTTGTTAGGGAGAATTTATCCATGTTATTTGGGTAGTAAACGGTAAGGAAAACAACAGCCTGCTTTTATGAAGTGGGAGGGGAAGAATCTGAGATGACTTGGGATTGGTAATTACATGGAAATATTCAGGTCAGCCTGAATCTATGATCTGATGAACAGAACTCCCCAAACGTAGTACTGTCATAAAGCAGAAGTGACACATTGACATTTCTGTGTAAACCCCTCTTTCCTTATCTAATACCTTCAAAATATATTGGAACTGCAACGCACAGGTAGCTGAGAAATGGATGATTACAACTGAACATATCCCAAAAGTAAAGACTGGTACAGATTACTGGTTAATAGTTTTGGTGCCTAAGTCTTATTGCAGAAGAATCTCTTGGAAACGTTATTTGTGCAGGGGGGGGGGGAAACTATGCTAATGTATTGTAGAGTATGCAGTTGTGTGTAGAGATGTGTACATAGAGCTTAAATAGGTGGCACAAAAAAGAAACAGATTAATTTTCTTCAACTCCCATGCATTCTGGATTTCTCCCCATTTAAGCATTTTTCCTACCGTCCCACCCATCCACCAACCTTAATTTCCCTTCTGCTATTATTTTGAACAAGGTAAATTCTACCATCTTTTCTATTGGGGAACAAAGCTTAGAAATTCCAACACAAGACTGGGAAATCTATTCATACCTAACCAATTAAAAGTTGAAACTCATGGGAACGTAGCTGCAGGAAACATTATAATGTATGAACAAAGCATGCTTTGGCTGTTAAGGTATTTTGATATGATCAGGTGATGTTAGCCCCAGGAGCCTGTGACAAGGATGATCAGACCTAAAACAGAAGGGCATAAAACCCTCAGTGCTTGCTGATTTCAGTACGCACACACATACACAATCTGGAATTGAAGGGGATCTTGTATCAGCTTGGAACAATTCAGAAGGGCAAATCCAGAAGTTACTAAATGCAATTAAGACCTGAAGTGGAAGTTTTCTTCATTTTTAATGCTTAGCACCTTTTACACTAGTCTTTATATGAAATGACAGCAAATTACTGCAAGGATGAGCAGATCATTATTTACTGTAGATCACTGGGTGATCTGCAGTAGATGGGCATGGATTTTTTTTTAACAGCAGTAACTATAACCTTCCCTCCACCAAAGCGTATTGCAGAAATGAAAAAAATAAGGAGGATGATTAGGAGGGATTGCCAGGAGACTTTTTGTATGTATATTAGAAAATTATGAATGGCATTCAGTTCTGGCATTCAAAACAATTTTTGGATTTCACATTCTTTAATTATGTGTGTTACACATGGCCTCACTTGGTGGATCTCAAGATTTTAGCTCTAAAAGTCCACAAGTCCGACTTCTGCTTATCCTTGCTGCACAGAATAGCCATTTGCTGTGATCACTACACAACCTTACCTGTTCCTGCCCCAACACTAGGACCCCTTGGGGCTTGATCGGGTGATAAGGGGCCAGGTTTTCCCCATTGCCTCGCTGGGTGCCATCCTGATAAGCTTCCCAGACACCATCCCGAGTTGTCCATGCAATGCAGATATGGTGCCATTTCCCATCATTAATGACAAAAGGAAGCTTTGCTACCTGAGGAAAGAAAATTGAAAGAATTGCTGCAGATATGCATTTCCCCCTTTATATTGTGCACTGTATTGGAGATCTGGCTGCTGACCCCTTCTAAGTCTGTTGTATTTACTAAGATGGGAATTTTGCCAAATCTCCATAGTAGCCATGGGACATTTTGAGCTCCATTTACATTATCTGAAGGATAACAAAAGTTTGCAATCTAAAGCAAAATGCACTTATCTGGGATCGATCCTATTGAACTTAATAAGGTTCACTTCTGAGTAACCATGAACAGAATTGCATCGTAAGTACAGTCTATGAGAATGCTTGTTTTATGTTCAAGGACACAGTATTAGATTTGCAGGTTTAAATGCCATGACAATAAGGAAACAGGTCTGAAAACACTGCATTGTATTTCCACAGTTCTGGAAATTTGAGAAAATGAGAGTTGACTTCTTCAGTATTTAAAACAGAAGTCATTTGTTAAGCCTCAGAAGAATGTGTTGATTGAATTGGAATATATCTTGATCAATTTGGGGAGGCACAGCGTAATTGAAAGGATGAAACAAACAAGCTGGTCATATTTATGAAAATATGCAAGTTTTCACTAAAGTTAGAAGTTCTCCTTTTTTTCCTTTAAAAACTACATTGTGCATAATAGCCCTTTCTGAAATGTTGGTCAAATCAAATGGTTTAATTCAGAACCATTTTAAAAAATAGATTTATTTTACTTGCCCAAGAGAATACATTGAAACTTGAAGTTTTTTTTAACCTTATCTTGTCTTCTTACATTAAAAACAGAACTGTGTTTTAATACCAGTACTTATGGCATTATTTATCACCAAAGATTTGCAAACACATTCCTCATATGCAAATGATATTTGGAGGACAAGTGTAAAGCTTTCATTGTTTATCTACATGTTTAATGAGTAATTTGCCTCCTTTAGTTTTTCATTTATTAATACATGGATATTTCTTCACTGAAAGAATGACACTTACCTTGTCATTGATAAGGATCTCCATAGGATTATTACCCCATTCAATAAGTACCAACTCATTGGCTTGTCCAGGTACTGCATAAGAGAAGGGTGTACCTACACCTGGAGAGGCATTTGATTTTATCCACATACAAATTGTAAATGCATACATCTCTGGCAAGCTTTTCTTCACTTTTGCGTACATGTAATTGGTTCTCAAAGGGAAGGTCAGCTGAAATTTATCCATTGGCCTATTATCTTTCTGACCTGGAGGGAGATAAGAAAGGGAGTTTGCTCTGTGGTCACATAGTTACTAAGGCTGTGATGCTAACTCATTTATCAGGAAGCAAGTTTAATGAGACTAATTTCTGAGTAGACATGTGAAGTATTATGGATAGTTCTACTGAGGCAGTGTCAAAGATATGGACTGAAGCTTTGTAGGAATGTCTTCTCAGCATCAAGGCTAGCACACAGACCTGAACAGTTTATCTTAGAATTTATTTCCTCTCTTCATCCCTCTTTCTTTCTTTCTTTCTTTCTTTCTTTCTTTCTTTCTTTCTTTCTTTCTTTCTTTCTTTCTTTCTCTTTCCATTATATAATGAGCCTTAAGATGGCAGTATTCAAATCCCTCCAACACATTTCAACACACTAATCCTAATCACATGGACAGCACTTAGAAAAAAGGCTCTTTACCTCATTTCTCTCTTTTTACTCTTAATATCTTCTTTTATCTCTATCTCTATATATACACACACAGTAAGAGCAAGGAATGTAAACAGATGCAGTGATTTTACTGGAGTCTGAAGGAAAAAAAAGTGCTATTACTTGTTCTAGGTCACTTAGAGGATAAAACTCAATCTACATAAAGCAGTTATATTAAGACACTTCACTAATGAATAGTATTTTTTCCAACGTGGACCAATATTAATTTAGAAAAATTATATAGAACCTATTTATTGTCCTTCCCAGTTGCATAAACTCACAGTTCATCCCAGAATAGTAACTGCTGCTACTAAGGAATGTGGGGTGTGTGTGTGTGTGTGTGTGTTAGGAAGGAAATGGAGAAGCCACTCTCCTCCAAGAGGGTCACTATTCAGAATTAGCCCTACCTATTTCAATCCAGGCTGCTTTACCTTTCTCTAAGTCACTGATCCTTTGGTGAAGAGAAGTTAAGGTGCTTTCTATTTTCCCTCTTTCTTCAGACTCATTCCTGGAGTTGTACTTTCCTTCTTCCAGGCTGTTAATTCGAGAGAGCACTTGCTTTTCCAAATCATCAATGTTGTTCTGGAGTATATCCTTCAGGGAATTGGTTTGGCTGGAAGAATTCATCCTGCTGAATTGCTGTGCAAGGTTGGGGGAGAAGCAGAGAGAGTAAGTGGATTGGGGAAAACCAAATTAACACCGTAGCATTATTTCCCAGAGACTCGTTCTAAGACTCACTACTCTGACACAGCTAAACTCATTCAGAGCTTACCGAGTGAAAGAGCGGTGCTGTATTAAAAAGAGGCACGTCAATCTGTTAAAGAATTGGGTGATGGAGAATATTTTGAATGGGATGGTGAATGTTTTGCCTCCGATACAGGCTACTGCTAAGCTTGTAAGCCACCCTGAGTCTTCGGAGAAGGGCGGGATATAAATGGAATTAAAATAAAAACAAATAAAAATAAAAAAGCTGCACCATTAAAACAAGGTGGAAATCAGCAAAGACTGGACAACTCACAGCAAATTCTCTGGAGTGTCTGCTTGCCTAGATTTAAGAAATAAAAGAAAGGAGAAAGTTGTACCTCCAAGTTTTCTAGCCTTGTTTTGAGCGACTGCAAAGTTTGCCCAAGTTGGCTCAGTGTTTCAGCAGCTGGAGTCCGGGAGAGATCTCCCATCGTGTTTTTGGAAGAGCCGGCCTGCTTTCTGCTGGAGCCCCCACCCGTTCTAGATTCGCCGGGGCCTGCTTCTACAGTGCTTTGGCTCTCACACCTGCCCAGTTTCGTGGTCAGTTCCCTAATGGTTTCTTTCTGGTTCATAATGGTCTCTTTCTGCTGGAGCACCGTTTCCCGGAGCTGTAGCACTGTGGTCTTCATGTCTTCGGTGCTACCGCTGCTCTGCATAGAAGAGGTGCACATGTCCATATCCACCGGCACCGAGGTGCAGATAAACCGAGTCTGTCCAAAATTCTGGGCGCATCCTTTTAAGTAAAAAAGGGAAACCAACACGAAGCTGCAGCGGACCGCGGCAAACATGACCGGAGCAGAGATCCCAAACAACGCGGAGCTCCGGGCAAAAAACAAAAATGGCAAAAGGAGTTTCAGCACCATGGAACTATCCACCGAACTGCTGAGCCGATTGCGGTACGCGGGCTCCTTTTATAGAGGGCGGGAGGGGCTACAACGCCACTGACGTCATAATAGGGTGGAATCCCTGTTTAATTGCACGGGGGCCATCGAGTTTCCTGCTTCAGGAGGTCTGAGTCAAAATAGAGGGACACTGAGTAGGTCTGGTGATCGCACGTACTTGCTGCTTTCCTTCTGGCGATAAATGGAACGGCGCGCAGGGACAACCTGAGGGGGGGGGGGAGGAGGGGACGCGGCCTGCGCACGCAGGAAAGAACCGGCGCCCGGTCGGATGCGTAAGGCGTGCGCCTGTGCGGCAGGGCAGGTTCTCTTCGGACGGTGGGAAATTGCTGTCGAGGGGTCTTTAAGCACAGAAGCAGATCTGCGGTGGGCTCCCGGAAATCTCTCCAACAATTCTAAGAAAGTGGCCGCTTGGAAGTTCCTCGGGCAAAATGTAGCGGCTGTCAGGAATTGGAGGGCTATGTTGTGAGTGCAGGAGACAGGTGCGCCGGGTATCCGCCTACATGCAACTTTCCCGTGTGAAATTGCAATAATTGCTGTCTAACGCGTGCTTGTGTTCAAGAAGGGAATGCCTAGTGTGTGCCTAGCATCAGGACAGCCTCGTTTTAAACATAATTTGGGACTGCAGGACCCCCGGAGTCCAGGACCCCCGTAGGACCCTCTAAAGATACAGGGGGCCGCTCGTTTATAGTGTGCATCTCAGTCGAACAGAAAACCTGTGTCTTTCGGGGGTCTGCGGAGCGTAACTTTTCTCTCTGTGTACCACTTAAGCCGAGCTGCTACCGTAGCTTCAGGCTTGCTACTGTACTGCGTTTGACAAGAGGACGCCAGATTTGAACGAGTCAGTTCTAGGAGGGCAAACGAAAAACGTGAAGACGACCTAAAATAGTATGTAAGAGCGAGATAATGAGAGCGAGAGCCCGAGGTTTGGGCAAACTAGCAAAGAGGAGCGAAGCTTTACTAACCCGAAATCTCCCTCTGCTTCTTCACCTGCCCGGAGAGAGAGAGAGAGAGAGAGAGAGAGAGAGAGACAGAGGGACAGAGAGAGAGAGAGGGAGGGAGGGAGGGAGGGAGGGAGGGAGAGAGAGAGAGAGAGAGAGAGAGAGAGAGAGAGAGAGAGAGAGAGAGAGAGAGAGAGAGAGAGAGAGAGAGAGAGAGAGAGAGAGAGACCAACGTGCCTAACTATAATTTTAGTTCTCTTTCCCGATTCCTTTTTTTCTCGGGGACACCCAAGAAAGGTTTCATTTTGGCTCGCGGCGCGGGGAGAGGGGGAAGGATTGTTGTTCTCTCCACGTGGAGCCGGCCGGATAGTGTGTCGAGGAGCGCAGTTTGGCCCCAAAAGAAACTTGCCACGGCCGATCTTCGGTCGCCCTTATGTGTGATAAAAGCAGAATGGCCCCGTGGCCTCGTTTGGCAAGCTGAAAGCTGCGCTTGGGAGTTTGGCAGCGCGGCATCCCTCCTGCCCTCGGCCTCGCCCCTAGAGGCAGGTTAGGCCTACCCCTCTTCTTTCCCGAGCGGAAATGGGAGAGAGGAGGAGGAGGAGGAGGGCGGGATGTCCGCATCACCTACTGTAGGGGTCTTCAAACTTAGCCCTTTTACGACTTGTGGACTTCAACTCCCAGAATTCCTCAGCCAGCATGCCTGGCTGAGGAATTCTGGGAGTTGAAGTCCACAAGTCGTAAAAGGGCCAAGTTTGAAGACCCCTCCCTGACCTACTGGAACGAGAAGGACAGAATATTTTTTGGTAGACTTTTCCCTCCAGCTCCACTACCGTCCCGCACCCGCGCCGCCGCCCTTTGCACGCTTTCCCCGCCCTTTCCAAGCCAGGCGATTGATCTGCTAGGAAAATAACTTTCCCGCAACCACCGCCCGCCTCGCGGGAAGCGCTTTCGGCGCTGTTAGCGGAAGAAACTCATTCCCTCTCCTTCTGCCTCTTGGCATCAGCTCGGCTCGCCTTCCTGGATTTGGCAGAGCGCCTGGGCCTTTCCCGTGCGGCTACGGCCTCCGAGGCGTCCCTCCTAGCCTGCCAGCCTCAGTCCTCTTTTGCCGGCACCGACGCTTGGTCGGCCAGGCGCGACACCCAATGAAGGGGCTGGGAGAGGAGCGCGCTGCGTGGCCAGCAAAACTCAGCCTTCCTTGAAGAGCACTCGGTTTGTGTGTGTGTGTGTGTGTGTGTGTGTGTGTGTGTGTGTGTGTGTGTGTGTGTGTGTGTGTGTGTGTGTTATTAGGTTTTGAAGGGACGATTCACAAGCCTGAATCTTGCTATTGAAAAGCACCACACTTTTAACAAGAAACTTCCTAACGGTGAGGACAGTTAACCAGTGGAACAGCTTGCCTTCAGAAATCGTGGGCGCACCATCACTGGAGATTTTTAAGACGAGACTAGACAGTCACTCGTCTGAAATGGTGTAGGTTCTCCTGCCCGAGCAGGGGGCTGGACTAGAAGACCTCCAAGGTCTCTCCCAGCTCTATTCTTTTCTAACACCGTTCGTTTTGGATGACGGTGAAGAGGACAGTGGTTCTGAACGCTTCTAAGTAGGGATCAGAAGAGAGACGTTTCCCAGCCATCCTTAACCCCCCTCCCCCCTCCATACAGTTACAATGGAGAGCTGGCAGCACTAAACGATGCCAACAATCTCCTCCAAATATCTCTGGGGTTGATTCCCCATCCAGCTTGTGGTTTGTCCTGCTCCAGAGTAGTCCTACTAGGTTTATGGCAGTGGAAAGTAGGTCACTGTCTCCGCTAGACATTTGGGGCTTTATTAGCTAAAAGGATACCTTCAGCCCCACCTCCCACCTCATGCATGGGTGGGCTTCTGGGTCATCTTCACCGAAATGAGATCCTCAACCTGTCACTCTCCAGGAACAGAGGACTCCAGTCTGTCCTACATATTTTCTCCTCCCTCCCTCCTCTTTCTCTTTTCCTAGAGCAATCAGATCAGGGCTGCAAACATCTGCTCATGCAGCAAAGTTTCTATATTTCTTTGCTGTCATCTAATGGTTACCTGGATTTATGTAGCCCCCCTTTTTCACAGGCAAGAGCCAAAAGTAGGCATTTGTGTTTCTCAAGTCTGCTCCTGCCTTGGAAATTTTCAGAGGATTTGAGTGAGTGGAGCAGAGAATGACAAGACAGCCTAGAGCAGGTGTGGGGGCATGGGGTGGGGGTGGGGGTGGGTGGGGGGGAAACTATTGCCCCTTTACAACCTGTGGAGTTCAACTCCTAAAATTCCTGAGCCAGCCATGCTCAGGAAAGGGGCCGTTGTTGCTCACCCCGGTCTAGAGTCATTTCTTGTATCCAAGGCTTCATCTGAAGAAACATAATTTAATCCCTCTTGGGCTTTCTGTTTGATTTCCATCAGTCATTCTTCATCTCATCTATGCTTGTGAAAAAAGGGACAGAAAGATGGGGAATGGGTAAATTATGTAAACACTCAAGGATAGTGGTTGAGAAAGGCTGCCTGAATATTTCAGTACTTGTGCAGTGCTCTTACCTGACCTCATTCAGAAAATTTAGGAACTGCCGAGCTGGATCCTCAAGCCTATAATGACTCTTGGGTGGACTCTTCTTTCCCGTTCTTCAACCTTGGAAAGCTGTGCTTTCTTCTCTTTTCTCTACTACTGTTTCCCCTCTCTCTGAAGGCAGCATTCTTTCCATCTGCTTCCTTAAAGTACTTCTCTCCTGTTTTGAAAGCTTTAGATTCAAATGTAGCAACTAATCTCAAGCTTGGGGTGTTTTCTGCCATTAACGTCTGTTTGGTTCCTTAAGGGAATGCCAAGAAAGAGTCTTCTAAAGCCTTCTAAAGCCCCGACTGGAGCTGCTCGGAATCATAGTTCAGTAATATCTGGAGAGCCACAGGCTCCCTCTGTTCCTTCTTTTAAAAAATTACATGTATTTCTTAATGGTCAGTACAGTGTCATCAAAGGGACGTGGTGGCTCAGTGGGTTAGGACGCTGAGCCTGTCGATCAGAAGGTCGGCAGTTTGGCGGGTCGAATCCCGAGTGCCATGTAGCAGAGTGAGTGCCTGTTACTCGTCCCAGCTTCTGCCAACCTAGCAGTTCGAAAGCACATAAAAATGCAAGTAGAAAAATAGGGACCACTGCGGTGGGAAGATAACAGCGCTTCATGCGCCTTTGGCATCTAATCATGCTGGCCACATGACCACGAAGATGTCCTCGGACAAGCGCTGGCTCTTCGGCTTTGAAACGGAGATGAGCACCGGCCCCTAGAGTCGGCAACGACTAGCACGCATGTGCAGGGGAACCTTTACCTTTACCTTACAGTGTCATCTATAAAACTGTCCTTGGTGGTGAAGGAATTGTTGCTGCCTTGAGACATTGATTCCTTTCTATATCAACAAGCAGATTCTAGCTTGTTCATGTAGAAAGGAATTATTTCTACATGAAATAATGATAGGGAAGTATTACCTTGAGTTAATGTGCTGGCAGGGGAATTAGACAGTTCATCCTCATGCAGGTCAAAGAGATATACCCCTTTGTTTCTGCTCTAAGAACCCCTGGATTTGTCAATGACCCCGGACTCAGCCTCGGGCACTAACCAGGAGTGGCTCCAATGAGCACCTCTTAAGAGGGAGCGGAAGCTGGCCTCCCTGAGAAAGGGAGACAATAGCAGCAGCAGCAGCAGCAGCAAAGCTGTCATCGGTGGAGCTGCAAAGCCAGAAAACTCAACCCTGCCTCCCTCCAAATGCACATGTTCTGGGCCAGGAGCCAGCAGGCCCTAGTGCTCTCTTGGAGCTCTCTCCCCGCCTGAGATTCATTGTCTTCACAATCTGGAAGAGGATGTTACACGCTGCAAGGCTCCCAGGGACAAATGAAGGAGACTCTGATGGTGTTTCAGGCTGATGCATACACAGACAGTAAATGTAACTGGTAGGAATCCACACGTATTCACGGAACAAAGAATGACTGCTGTTTTGGGGAAAAGACAACTTCTTGTTTACACCAACCTTTCTTCAATTGGTGCTCTTTAGATATTTGGGCTATAAGTCCAGAAGTAACAAGTAACCAAAGGCTGCATCTGGAAGCTGCCCTATAAAGAACATGAGTTTAAAGAATGAAACACTCAAGGAATCCAGGGTTATTGACAAATTCAGGGGTTCTTAGACAGAAACAAAGGAATGCATCTCTTTGACCTGCATGAGGATAAACTATGTAATATACATTTCCCTGCGAGCACATTAAATCAAGATAATGCTTCTATATAATTAGTTCATATAGAAATAATTCCTTTGCTTGTTCATATAGAAAGAAATCAATGTCTCAAAACAGCAACAATTCCCCTCACCACCAAGAACAGATTTATGGATGACATGTTGGCACGAATGAAGGCAAATATACGTGTCTCAGGATCATGTTGCAGGATCTTATTTGGGTCAATCACCGGACCAGAGGTTTGGTCTTAAAAGTTTTTGGACTCATGCTGGAGTCCATCAACAGGGAACCTCTCTCTAGCAGAGTGCATGCTTTGGGTTATTCTGTGTGTGGTATTTACATGATGCCAGTTGTATTTGACTTTTTAGTTGTTAACTTGGATGTTGATGGCTGGCGATTAAGTTGTTGGTTATGGTTTTCTTGTGCTGCCAAGCCTTCACCTCCTAAGTACTTGATAAGCTGCTGACTCACAAACACTCCTGTTGACTGACAAAGAACTCGTTTCCCAGTCTTCAGTCTCCTTCCCTGGCTGTTTTTGTGCCTGTTCATCCAACAATCTTAGTAGCTGCAAAATTGAATGTGTTGAATTGACGCTTTCTTAAGAAATCTGTGTCATTTTTAAAAGAAGAAATAGAGAGAGCCTGTGGCCTTCCAGATATTATTGAACTATGATTCTTAGCAGCTCTAGCCAGCATGGCCAGTAAGAGAGGAGAGAGTTGTAATTCAGCAATACTGACAGCCACAGAATCCCTACCTGTGTCTAAGAGTTCCATGAAGAAGAGCATCTTTTGGGTATTATATTGAGCAAGAAAAGATTCAGATTCATATAGCAAAGAAATGAAACATGTCCCAGAGTGAAACTTGCTCACAATGATACATATGGAGCTGACATAGTGAAGTAGAGAGTGACAGGTCTCTTCAATTTTGTTTTTCTTTCATTCAACTATTTGTACACTTCATAGGTTATATATGACTTCACTGTACAAATGTGAAGTTTTTCTCTGCACGATGTAAGAAACGAGGAGAAAAAAAAATGCTGAAGCCCCAACTGGTTTCTATAAAATGCACATTTTCAGCTTTGGGAACCTCCCATGATTCCCCACCAGCATCACTATGGATGATAGTGATTAGGGATTGTAGTATATTTGAAGGACATTTGACTTCAGGCTGGAGACAATGAGGCATTTAGGTGTCTTGCAGGCTTGCAGTTTCTGTCTACCCCCACTGTTCCTCTTAGTACTATTTCCTTGCTCTCTCAATAACTGGGTTTGCAAAACATTGTAGAGTAAAATGAGATTGATTCTAGAGTCTTGGTGTTCTCTGAGCTTGATTGTTTACTTGCAGGCATCTTGTTACCAGACTGGGTTATGAAGAGACTCCATAGTTCAATCCGGAGCTACATATATTCTCTTGTATTGAGATTGGCTAGTTTCTGGAACTAGAGAAACACAGTTCATAAGGGTTAAAGCAGGAGACCTTGAGTTGTAATCTCCCCTTTAGATACAAAGCCAGATGGCTGACATTGCACCAGTTACTCCTCTCTCAGCTCTAGAAAGGAGACAAGGGCAAACCACTCCTGAAATCTTGCCAAGAAAACTTCAGGGACTTATCCAGGCAGTCGCCAACACTGACTTGAAGGTATTAAAAAAAAATCTGGATCAGTCTTTTGTATTAACCTAGTAAGCAATAGTTAAATTAATTATGACTTTGAGTTTTATGTGAACACAACCATTTATGCTGCTGGCCATTTCATGTATATGACACAGTACAGAGAGTTCTCTCTTGAAGACAAAAAAAGGCATAGCCATACATCAAGATGTCTAGTCTAATGAAGAGAAGGGTGAGGGGTGACATGATAGCAGTGTTCCAATATCTCAGGGACTGCCACAAAGAAGAGGGAGTCAAGCTATTCTCCAAACCATCTGAAGGCAGGACAAGAAGCAATGGATGGAAACTAACCAAAAAGAGAAGCAACCTAGAACTGAGGAGAAATTTCCTGACAGTGAGAACAATTAACCAGTGGAACATCCTGCCTCCAGAAGCTGTGAATGCTCCAACTCTGCAAGTTTTTAAGAAGAGACTGGACAGCCATTTGTCTGAAATGCTATAGGGTTTCCTGCCTGAGCAGGGGGTTGGGCTAAATGACCTCCAAGGTCCCTTACAACATTATTATTGTTATTTCATTATTTCTTAATTAATTATGGGGTGTACCACCATTTATTCCTTTCCCTTTTATTTATGTTTTTTATTTATTATTATTTTATAATCGCAGCTCTGATTTTTAACTATCCCAGCTGGATACAGATACCATGGGGACAGAGATTGTTCTCTCATTTTGGGTATTGGTAGTCCTTGCCTTATAGCTATTCATTTAGTAGCTGTTTGAAGTTATAACTGCACTGCAAAAAGTGATTTATGACCATACTTTACACAACTGTTGCAACATCCCCATAACAATATGATCAAAATTCAGACATTTGGCAACTGACATGTGTTTATGATGGTTGCAGTGTGTCAGGGTCATGTGATCACCTTTTGCGACCTTCTGACAAGCAAAGTCAATGGGGAAGCCAGATGCACTTAATACCTGTGTTACTAACTTAACAACTGCAATGATTCGTTTAACAAAGAAAGATCATAAAATGAGGCAAAACTCACCAAATAACCAACTTGCTTAGCAATGAAAAATTTGGGCTCACTTGTGATCATAAGTTGAGGACTACCTGAATATACTCCTTTAACTCCAACATTAACTTATTGAACCATTAAGGATGATTCTCCAGGCATAATTAGATTTTGTGCATAATTAAATTGTGTGCAGCTGGTGAGGTTATCAATATTCTTCTCAATATGAAACCAATTTGATGCATCTTTTGATGCAGAACGCTTGCCACAAGAAGAATTACAGCTGAGGCAATTTTATTAAATAATGAAAGTGTGGCAAGGTAATACTTTGCAAATGTTTTTGGAGATAAATCCCAGTAAGCTGAGTTAATAGGGAACGTGGGAGATGTAATTCCAAGCATCAGGAGAGAACCTGGACATTCATTTCTTATTCTTTGACAAAGTGGCAAAGCTTCTGTTTGGGCTATCAGTAATAACCATGTTATGGCAGGAATGCACTGCAAGTGAGAAAGTGAATCTAATATAATCAAGGAAAATTCTTGTTTCAGGATTGGACAAATTCAATAGGAAGAACTTGAAAGATGTCACATCTTCCCCAGATAGTTTTTTTTTCCTCTCTCCAAAGTATATGACATTATTTTAAAGAATTTAGACAGAGTAGAAAAAGCCTGTGGGTGGGGGGTTGGGTTTTTTTTTTTTTTGGCTTCTTAATAATTCTCCCCATAGTTAAAACAAAAGGGAACAGGTTTCCTGGTGGCTTTTGTTTGTAGTTCAGACGAACCAGGTGCATCTGGTTCGGAGTCATTCTCCTTCTTTCATTGTGAAGATTAGTGGAAAGAAATAGATATAGATCAGGGGTCTTCAAACTCGGCCCTTTTATGACTCGTGGACTTCAACTCCCAGAATTCCTCAGCCAGGCATACTGGCTGAGGAATTCTGGGAGTTGAAGTCCACGAGTCATAAAAGGGCTGCGTTTGAAGACCTCTGATATAGATTGTGGATAAGAGGGGGGATGTATAAGACTAGAATTTGCAAATGGTTCGTTCATAAGGAGAATTGGCTGTTGAACACATAGGGGACAATGGGATGAGGTCTTCTATCTGGAAAAGAAAATCTAATGTAAATGGTAAATGGTGTAAACAAGAAAAGGTGAGAACTGATGGAAAGGAATCTCTGAAAGCCTGACCTATAAGCCAAGAAATCCATCTGTTTCTGAACTTGCAGATAGCAGTGGGGGCCAATGAGTGGGCTGGCATGCTTACTGTATGTTTATTGCACCATTTTATAACCATTTCTCAGCCAACTGAAGTTGGCAACAATTATCCATGCATTGACTAGGCTACTGCAATAGGTATCTGTCTGGGGCAATTGTATAAAAGTATCTGGACACTTCAGCTGGTGGAAAATTCAACAGCTAAGTTACTAACTGATACACAATATCAGGGTCATATGATAGACATTTTGAAAAACTTGTTTGATTGTCAATTGATCTGGAAGCTCAGTGTAAGGCAGGGGTGTCAAACTGATGGCCCACAGGCCAGACACGTCATCTGGAAGCCACGCCCACCCCATTGCCGGCAATGGTGAAAAGGCTCCGATATGTTGCGCGACGTTAAGTGATGTTGCGAGTTTGACATGTCTGATGTAAGGTTTTGTTTAAATCTTAAAACCTTTATGTCACATAGGAACTGGCTGCCTGAAAGAATTGCATCTCTTGCTATAAAACACTCTAGATCAGGGGTAGGCAACCTTGGCTCTTTTATGACTCGTGGACTTCAACTCCCAGAATTCCTGAGCCACCTGGCTCAGGAATTCTGGGAGTTGAAGTTCACGAGTCATAAAAGAGCCAAGGTTGCCTATCCCTGCTCTAGATAGTAGATATACACGATGAACAAATTTGAAGGTACTACATTTGTAAACATCTGTTGATTAGTTATTTGGAAAGTTCCTTCTTGTCTGTTCTCATTGAACTATAGTAAATACTTCCTTACATATTATAAAGTAGTCCTCACTTAACAATGGCAATTGGAACCGGAATCTCGATTGCTTACTGATTGCTTACTGTACAGCAGGCATGTCAAACTGCCGGCCCACGGGCCGGATTCACCACGAAACCACGCCCTTCCCATTGTCAGCAATGGGGAAAAAGTCACAATACATTGCGCGATGTCACGTGATGTCGCGAGTTTGAGATGCCTGCTGTAAAATGTGACATCACGTCACTGCACCACTTAGTAATGCAAATTCTTGGTTGCTGTTGTTAAGCAAATCATAGTGGGTCATTAAGTGAGGACAACACTTGGTTACCATTTTTAACCTTCAGCTGGCTACTCCCTCTGACTCTGCTTATAGGAAGCTAGCAAAGATAATCACAAATGGTGATAGCATGATCACAGGGATGCTGTGACGGCTATAATCATGATGAACAGTCATAACTACCACTTGTTCAATGCTGTTGTCAGTTCAAACAAGTGGTTGTTAAATAAGGATTGCCTGTATTTGCCTCTCTCTTTCAAAAGGATATAAAGACATACATCATTAGTTAGAATTGTTTTAATGATAATTTTATTACCAATGTCTTGATTTTTAATTAAACTGCTTACAAATTTATTTTGAAATTTGATTCCCGCCCCCCCTTTGTTTTAGCCATTTTGATCATGTCAGATGTCAAGGTGATGTACAAATCAATAACAATGATTTCAGATCTATGTATTTATTTGGGCGATTATTACATCTCCTTTCTAATAAAAACAAACTCAAGGTGGCCAACAATAAAAAAGGAGCCAAGAATAAAACATCTTAGCAGGTCGTCTTAGGAGGGTCACTGCTTCTCAGCCACATTTACCAAACCTGGCCTTCCTTGCTGAGCGATTGTAGCTGTAGCCGTTGACCTTCAGAAAGTGCTATTGAAAGGCTTGTTCAGCGTTATATTATTCCAACCCTGAACTCAGCTACTTGCTGCAATACTGACAGCAAATCAGGAAAAGCTATTTTGCACAGCGAGAGAGAGGTGGATGAAGGGACAGCTGCATCAATATTCAGGGTCTAGTCCGTTGTTCCAATATACACAGGTCAACTTTTCAAAAGCTGCCTCCTTGTTCAAGGGAATTCCACACGGTTCCTGTGAAACAAATTTCCACCCAGCAAAGGTGAACTTGAAGCAGCTGCCCCTTTTCTTCCTGGTGCAGGAATTTATTTATTTATTCTAAGTCTATAGCATGACTTGGTATTGGCAGTATTTGCTGTTTAAATAGACTCCAGTTCTCTGATTAGTGAAGGGCTTCAGAAATGCAGAGTATTCCAAAATAACCCACAGGCATGAGATCGCTAGAGACTCATTGTGTGTGTACAGTTTATTATCGGTGGAGATATTCTGGCAAGGAGATCAGTGCCTTACCTTTCATTTCTCAGCAGGCATCTTGGACTTGAAGATGCTTCCAAGACTGTTCGGTCCTCTGCCACTTCCCCCTCTACCTTTCTTCAAGCACAGAATTTTCATATTCAAAGCACGGTGCCCAATTTTCTAGATGCTAAATTGGAAGATTAGCCCTTTCCTCCTTATTGTAATAGTTCTCCTATAGGCCACAGTTCTAGCCCCTTTGTTAAGAGCAGCCAATGAAACATTCCAGAGAACCCCCATTAATAAAGGCAAAGTGCTGGGCAGCTTTACCAAGAGAATTTGCCAATGCTCTGATCAAGCATGTATGCTTCAGACAACCCACATAGGCTGAAAGCCCATTCAGAGAAATTGTGCAATAATTGAGATGGAAGGTACCCACAGAACTGATTCAGCTGGACTCTCAATCCGATTAAACCATGCAGATTCCTGTAGGAATTTCACAAGGCTGCACTGATCTGGATAAGGTCTGTGTATTCTTTTCCCCTTTGTTGAAACTCTTTCATATATTTTGCTTACTCCCTGTACTTGCCCATGGTTGTGGGTTGTTTTATTGTTCTCTAATGGCTTATGGTATATTTTTGCCCTAGATGCCAGGAACTCAGAGCTAAAATAAGCGGCCTAGAAGTGTCAAGAAAAGAAGCTTCTGTAGAAATTTCACTAGGGATTGGAGCTTTAATCCAGTTTTTTTAAAAAAATTTAAACTTAAATTTTCTGCAACTCTATCAATTCAGTGCAGCCAGCCAGATTCACAGCTTGTTTTGACACAATGACTTTGGATTGATGTCTTTGCAGGGGGGGGGGGGTTATAATCAAGTTTGGGTGTATGGTTCAGCAGTAGTGCACCCTGCAAGTGAACAGCCACTTTAAAAAGGCCCTCTGTGCCTTTAAGATGGGTCACTCTTTTGCTCTGGAAGGCAGCAGGCAAAGATCTCAGTCTGAAGTTTGCTGCATTTTGCTGCAGTTCCTCTTCCAGATTGACATCTATATGATGGTTTCTCTTTCTCCCTGTCCTTTTCCCCAAAGTCACTTTCTTTCCTGGTGCCTGACATTTGCAGCCAAATAATAAAGCAAGGAAGTTCTTTACATAAGCCAGATCCTTGCAATGCTAGAGGGATGTGGATCCTTTTATTACAAATAATTTTATTATCTATTGCATAAGATCTTAAGAAGCTTTCTGGGGCAATCTGCTTGCTGGATGCAGAGCTCGTTATCAATATTGCATCACATTTGGGTATCAGAGTTATGAAGTTTCATTAAAAATGTAAATTGTGGTTTAAAACTGCTGCATTCTCTTTTTAAAAAGATCTAGCAAAAAGTCATAGAGGGTAGACTGAAGCTAAGTGGAGAAAACTGCCAAAACCTTGTGGGGAAGAGATGTAAGAAACTTGATTTCTTTGGGAGAAGAAGAAGAGAATAAGATAGAGCAAGCATGAAGAGGACTGAATAGAATAGAATAGAATAGAATAGAATAGAATAGAATAGAATAGAATAGAATAGAATAGAATAGAATAGAATAGAATAGAATAGAATAGAATAGAATAGAATAGAATAGAATAGAATAGAATAGAATAATAGAATAGAATAGAATAGAATAGGAGAGTTGGAAGGGACCTTGTAGGTCATAGTTCACACACACACACACACACACACACACACACACACACACACACACACACACCCAAACAGGGGACCTACACCATTTCTGACAGATAGGTACCAAAGATAAAGCATCATCTTAACTGTCCTTCCCTTTGTCACCACCCAAGTCATATTTTTATTTTTAAATTAATTAATTAATTAATTAATTCTTAGTGCATATCTTATCCTTGACCTCTCCTTTTCCCCACACCCTCTCTTTCCCATCTAAAGTCAGCCGTCCCCAATGTGGTATTCTCTATAAAGGTTGGGATTTCTCATTTCTTCGACTCCTTAGTCAGCATGGTCAACTGGCTGACAGTTTGGAGCATTGTAGTCTCCCAACACCTCTGAAGGCCACAGAATTGAGGGAGGCTGCTGTGAGACCTTTAGAAAAGAGCAGTGTTCATCTTACCATCTGTATAGCCTATCACAACACGTTCAGTGTGAAATATGTTTACATGTGGCTGCTGACATTTAAACCGATGTTTCCTGTTTTATTTTTGGTTGTTTTATTTTTCTTTATTTCTTTCATAAGTACATATGTACCCATCAGGCTATTCCCTTTGGAGTAAGCAGCACTGCATAGGAAAAAGGCCCCCAAATAGTAAGACGTTAAAGGTGTGAAATAAGGAGCCATGCTTTTTTTAACTAACGCTCTCCATACCTTTTTATCTTTGAAACTATTGTGGCTTCCATTGCGTTCAGTGTTTCTCGTACTACATTTTGTTATTTAAACTTCTCTCTTTTTTGTCAATTCCATCGAACCACAACTTTCTTGGTCTTGCTCTTCCTCATAACCCATTCGTGCTTCTTTCGTGCATTTCTTTTACAGTTGATTCACGTTCATTTTCTCTGCAAGACCAAATCACTCCAAAATACTTCTTTTCATACTGATCACTCATTTTATATTCAATTCACATTCTTTGAACACCCGTTTATGCTTGATCCTATCCATTCTCATTTTATTACATACAGCACTCCATGAAGTCATCCATTCCCATTATATTCAATGTTCTTTCATATTTTTTTCTGCTATGCCTAACTCTCATTTCCACTTAAAAAAGTAGGCAAAAGCACTTATACAGAGTTACATTTCATTTTTTTAGACAAACATTCATCCATCACAATGTATCACATATTACCTACTACCCTTCTACCAGCATCTGCTAATCTTAAAGGCTCTATTCATTTCCCCATATTTAGAAACATTTCAACAAGATACAGATTCATGTTTCCTTTAATTTTTCAGCTTTTGTGAATAACTTGCAATCATTCACTCATTTTCTCTATAAAAACTACTTTGTTAATTTATAGATTCATTATTCAAATTATAAAATCTAACATTTGCATAATTGTTATTTGCACGGGCATAATCTGCATAAAAGATACTCATATATTTATGTCTTCAAGCAACACACCTTTAGTGTCAACACCAGTATTCCTTACCTATTTTTCCTTAAGTATATCAAACAACCAAGGGAACATCAAACATCTTTATTTTTTCCCCCACTATTCAGTAAGCATTCTATTTATTCACATTGATGCAATCCTCATACAGATATTTAAATGCCATAAAACTGTTTCATGAGCATACCATAACCATATTTTAATTGTTCTCAAGTTAAACACCTATACCTGAAGTCTTAGCATTTTTCAACATTCTTACAGCATTTGTAATTTCCTTTTCATCCATTTTTCCTGGAAAGTAATATCTACAATATTTATAATCTATTCTTTGACATATCACTAGCATTTCCAGATATATATTTAAAATACTCCTTCCAGTACTCCTTAATTTTAGTTTTATTCCAGTCCATTTCATAACTCTTAATTCCATTCGCTTTGCCAGAAGCTCATTGTTTAGCCTCTTTATCAACTTCTGAACCATTTTTTTCTTCAAGGTCGCTTTGCATTTTCTCTGCCTCTTTTAATCTCAATTGTTCCTTGCTTCATTGTACGCCATTGTTTGCAACTATAGTTTTTGCTGTATAAACATTTTTAATCTATCTACATAAATTATTATTCTCTCATTTTGCTGCAAACCTTCTGTTTGGTGCATTTTTTCCTCTTACACTTTATTTTCACTCTACACACTTTTCAGCAGGGGCCTCCCCAGGTGGGATCAAAACAGGCAGGATGGTGGTTGCAGCAGTTCAATTGACACTGAATGCAGCTGGGATGAGGTGGGATTTTTATTATGATTCCAAGGTATTCTCTCTATCCCTCCCCCCACATTAGTGGTGTTGTCTTTTGAGGCAGTCTATAAAAAAATCTTTTACTCCATTATAAGCAGCTTCAAGATCTTTTTTTACATCAACATTTATTCGCTCCAAGATAGATTTATTTTCTAATATCTTCCATAAAAGACTCATACTTTGTTGTCCTGCCTTTGTTCAACTTATTCCTACCCATCTATTCATGAGAATCTAACAGAATACTTTTTTCCCCTGGATTACATCCATTCAGAGTGTCTTCCTTTCCTGCCAGACTCAGCTTGGTTCTTCCATAATCACTTGGAATATAATAAGACTAGTCTATAGTGAATGAGTAAATTGCTCAGGTTGTAAAATCCCCTGTGAGAATCTCACAAGGAATGAGAAGACTGGTTAAAGTGAGGCTTTACTCCAGGTAAATGGGCAGGAGGGAAGTGGGATTGAAGGGTATTGTTGTGATTCAGGGTCAGCCTGTGGGTTCGGCAGTTGGGTCGGACGACTCAGAGGAGGAGGAGGGGGGTGTTGAAAAGCTTGCTGAGGGGATTGGACAGCTTGATGAGAGCCCCCAGCAAGGCCCCTCTCATCTGGTCACGATGCAGACCCAGCTGTGTGAGCCTGACAGCATGGATGAAGATGACCCACAGCTGGCCCTGTTCAAGGACGCCCGACGCAGGAGGCAGTCAGTCAGGAGTAAACAGAGGAAGGCAATGGGGCACCTTGGAAGGAGGCACAGAGAGGCCACGCCCTGAACTGTATTTAAGGGGAATGTGTGGGAGGGCTGGTTTGCTGAAGGCAACCGCTTGGATTGTTCCTGCTTCTTAGCTCGTGTTTTATGGTTGGTGTCTTGTCTTGCTCTGTTTTATGTGAATAAATTTGGCAGGTTTTATTCCAGCCTCTTGCCGTTTGTAAAGGGGTTGTCCCTGCTTTTGCTGCAGGGCTGGTAGCAGGCTGGTACAAAACAGGTATGGCCTGGAGAGTCATACTCCTCCCATCACTGTGCATTTCTTGCTAACCATTCTCTACAGCCATTTACTTCTTCTTCTTCTTCTTCTTCTTCTTCTTCTTCTTCTTCTTCTTCTTCTTCTTCTTCTCCTCCTCCTCCTCCTCCTCCTCCTCCTCCTCAAAAAAGACATTAATATGTTTAGAATCCTTATTATATCGATCATTTAGGATGCATTTTAAAAACTCTGTAGTAACTCATTTTTTAAGAAGCTGAAAGAAGCCAAGATAATTAACATTAGTTATTTTTGTGGAATAATGAGCTTGAACATTGTGTCTTGCTAAAATAGTGATGTTTTCAATAATGTGAAATTAGTTTTATATCATCTGACTGTAGGTTAATAAACAACACATCCCTTCATGGATTGGACACCTCTGATAATGTTTTAGTATCTTTGGTTGCAATTGTTTTACTTTTGGAAATTTGGAAGGTCACTGGGGAACATTAGATATGCTATATGCTGGTGTGGTCTCCGGAATGTTTACTCTAGTCTACAAATTCTACCAAGATAATTTACAATTCATAAAGCATAAACTTGAAAAGAAATTGGATGACCACCAGATGGCAGCCATGGGATTTTTTTAAAAAAGCAATTCTCTCCTACCATCTAGTGTTTAGTCCGATATTTGCATCATACCTACATCCCTTAAAACAGACATGTCAAACACAAGGCCCGGGGGCCAGATCTGGCCCGCGAAGTGGTTTCATGCAGCCCGTGAAGCCATCCTGGAAACAGTGAGGGAACGGCCCCCACTGCCTTGGCCCTGGCCCAGAGACCCTCCTCCTGCCAGAGACCCTCAGATCTGTCTCACTCCTGCCCAGGCCCCGATAGGCACCCTTGATGCGAACGATGTAGAGCTGGCCATGCCCACCCAGTAGGCCAAATGCACTTTAGCTACGCCCACCCAGTAGGCCACGCCCACCCAGGCCACACCCACCCAGCCCTCTGAGGGCAACCGCAATGCTGATGCGGCCCTCAATGAAATTGAGTTTGACACCCCTGCCTTAAAACAATTACTTGGAAGGACGAATGCTTAGAGTAAAACAAGCATTATTGCAGTTTTCTAAGTTTTATGGATCCATGGCACATGTGAAATTTTGAGAAAAACACCCAGCAGTCACAAATGGAGCTCAAAATACAAAACAGGTGTGTGTGTGTGTATGTATGTATGTATTAGTGACAATGCCCTACTAATCCTATCACAATAAGAACAACATAATGGATTATTTATTTGTTTGTTTGCTTGTTTATTACATTTATATGCCATCCATCTCACTATACAAAGTGACTGTGAGTGACTTACAACACATAAAATCATAAAAACATTAAAAATAACAAGAATTAGATAAAAACCAAGAACATGAGCACTAGAGAGGTGGGATCTTTTCTATTACTCCACAATCACCTCCATTGTAGCGTGGCCCCATCGGGGCCCCAAGCCAATCAGCAGGACTAGGTTTTAAGACCCTTCTAGAAGTCCAAAAGGATGGGGATGGATCTCACCTCCAGCTGCAAGATATTCCAAGGTATATGATGACATACTTGTCCTCCACACTTGTCCTCTGTCACCCACCAATTCAGAAACTCAGCCCTAAATGTCATTCCCAAAAGATAGCTTGCATTTTGTTATATGTTGTACCCGTGGAATACTATGTTAATGCAGAAGATCTCTTTATAATTTGGGGTGGGGGGAGGTGTCCCTGTGAGTCAGTGCTGATTTCTGCTGATTCCTTGAACTTGCGTGCGGTTTTCTTGGCAAGATTTTTGGAAGTGGTCAGTGCTGCCTCCTTCTTCCTGGAGCCTAAGAGAAAGTGACTGATGCAAGGTCAGCCAGCTGGCTTCATGTCTAAAACAAGACAAGAATTCCTGGTCTCCCAGTTTCCAGCCTGATTTCTTAACCACTACACCAAACCAGCTTTCTCTATGTATAATAGTCAAAATTTAATCAGCTCTACTTGGCATTCAGAATTGCACACTTATTATTTATATAAATTTCCCATAAGGCTGCTCTTATAGGTATATTTACATGTAAGTCTCATTCTCATTTAGTGGAATTGACTTCCAAGTAAATAAGAACAGACCAGTGTGTCAGCACTTATATTAACAGCAACATTAACTCTCCAGAATTTCTATATTTTTACGTATAGTTCTTATTCATGTTATACCCCAAACTCCAGGCTATAATTCTTTTTTTTGGGGGGGGGGGAATTTCCTGAGCTCTTTATTGTTTTCAAATACCCAGCTTTCCTCCAAGCCCAGCTGTTGCTGTGTGGAATAAACATTTCCAATGAAACATTCAACAGAAAATGAAAGCTCTGCTATTTCTCCATACAGTCCTTTAATTAATTCCATAATTTTAGTTTTTTACAAGCATTTTAACTGAGAAAACATTCTATCTACCATGGTGCTTAGAATTCAGGAGTAGCAATTCTTGATGCCACAATACTAATGACCACTGTATCCACTAGTGTTGTGGTGGTGGCAGTGGTGGCATTGGTGATAGTTGCAGGAGAGTAGTTGAACATTGGTGGCATGACCTTCTTCCCAGACATTTGGAACAATTTATATAGGCATATAATGACTTCTTTGCCTGAAGCTGTACTGTATGTATACTCAATTATAATCCATGCATGGAATCAACGCGGGATGTGGTGGCTCAGTGGGTTAGGACGCTGAGCTTGTCGATCAGATGGTCGGCAGTTTGGCGGGTCAAATCCCGAGTGCCGCGTAGCAGAGTGAGCGCCTGTTACTCGTCCCAGCTTCTGCCAACCTAGCCGTTCGAAAGCACGTAAAAATGCAAGTAGAAAAATAGGGACCACTATGGTGGGAAGGTAAGAGCGTTCTGTGAGCCTTTGGCGTCTAGTCATGCCGGCCACATGACCACGGAGACGTCCTCAGACAAGCGCTGGCTCTTCGGCTTTGAAACAGAGATGAGCACCGGCCCCTAGAGTCGGAAACGACTAGCACGCACGTGCGGGGGAACCTTTGCCTTATGGAATCAACATGGTTTTTGTACAGACTCTCTTATATTACTGCCTGCTGTTTTGGTACACAACTTAATAGAAAATAATACATGAATCTTCACCAATATATATCCTATATGCCTTCAATGTGTAAATCACAAATCATGAAAAATTAGTCACCAAGCTGTAACCTGTCACCACCCAGGTTTTTACCAGAACTCACCTATGTGGATGCTGTTGAGGGCATTTAATAGCTGTCTGATTTTCTTTAGACATAGTACAAAGAGAACTAATCAAGGTCTGATTGAAAGAACAGAGATAGCTGTTCTGGAGAAGGAAGCTGCATTAAAAGCACTTCACTATTCAGTCATGTCACTAGAAATTCTGTAAACCCATTAATGCTCAGAACTCTTTCCGGTCTCTTGTGTCCATTTGTTTGTTATGCTCTAAGCTACTGATATTGACTGTGTGTGTCACGTAGCAGGCTTGGCAGCTAAGAAACGGATTGGGAACACAAAATCATTTTTATTTCTCTGAGAAAGAAAAGCTTCAAATCTTTTTTCAGTCCAAGTGGCAGAACACCAATTTTAAGCATCCTCCAATCACAAGGGTTTATATAAATGTACTACCTTGTCAACACATTCTTTAGCTAAGTGAGTTTCACTTGTAGAACTAAAACATCATGCCTTTGGTTTTTAATTCCATAGCATTCATTCCACTGCAAAAGGGTTAAACTAATCCTTCCCATTTCAGTACTGAGACTGTTGCACAACGTTACTTCAGCATGGGTCTAGCAACAGTGCTTAGCCCTTTGGGTTTTTAACCATGTCTTCCCATACTGTAAAACCTGGGAGCAAAGCAAAAGTAGGGTCCAGATGATCCTTTTTGGATAGATCCAAAGAGCAATACCATCAGCCCTGGATAATCTGCCTAGGTCCGTGGTGGCGAACCTATGGCACACATGCCAAAGGTGGCATCCAGAACCCTCTCTGTGGGCACGCGCGCTGTCCCCCCAGTCCTAGGCCTTCAGCTGGGTTTTATAAAACATTTTCGCTTTAGGTCTCCACCACCGTGTGCAAAAAAAAGAAAGATTCAATCAATCAATTTCAACTTCTCGCAGGAAAAAAAAATCTCGCAAAGTTGGAATTGGTTGATTGAACTTTTTAGTCCCACCCGGTCTGCCATTACACCGCAGCCACGCCCAGCCAATGGGCCATGCCCACCTGGCACCCGACGATACATAAGTGGGTTTTGGGTTGTAGTTTGGGCACTCGGTCTCTAAAAGGTTCGCCATCACTGGCCTTGGTGCTCTGGTATGTATAGGAATTTCTGCAAGAGGCAAGAGGTTAATATATTTATATTTCTTTATTCTTCTAAGGAGCAAAAGGATAACATATGTGCCAGGCCTGAGCCCAAAGATGTCACCATAAAATCCAATCGAGTCCAATTCCTTATGTGTTTATACCTGATAGACGGAAACCTACCAGACTAAAGCTATAGTCATCTAACTGAATAGTTATATCCTAAGTGATTCTAAGGTGTGGCTACCCTGAACCTCTTCCTCCCTTCCTATCCAGTTCAGGACTGTGCAGTCTGTCTTAATTTGGACCTCTCTCTGAAATGTACTACCTCTTTCCTGGGAATCTGTGGTGTTCTTGCTGAGATTCCCCTCCCACTCCTTCTCCAGGTGCACATTTTATCACAATACATGAAGTTTGCCACACTATCAGCCCTATATCACAGATTAATCGAATAAAGAGTGGCTATCTGGAGCCAAGGTCATTTAAAAGGTTTCAGTGCTACCTGAAATCTGAACACAAATATACCCATTTTGAAATTAACATTCTACATTTTCTCCAATCCATTATCTTCTCAGGGATTAATATCAAAGAAAGGGCAATAAAGGCCCTATTTTTGCCACTTACTGAAAGAACGTGTAAATCCACGAAATCACGAAACACAAATCTCACAAAAAGATCCACAAGATCTGCATAGTTGAATCACTGTCACTAAGCATCAGACTTCAGGAAGGAATATGAACACCTGTCAGAGACTTCTGTCATTGCTACAATGCAAAAAGTCACAAAGGAGATGATCAATTGTTTCTTCCGTTCCACAAGCATCACACAGTCCTGCTGCATTGCTCACAGTTCCGAAGAGATTCCAATTTAATGTGCAATGACCAATAAGAGCCTGGAAAGACTAACCTGCTTCACCCAACCAAGCCAGTAACATTCCTGAAAAATCAGTGAATTAGGACAAAAGGAAGATACTCTGATGCAGTACGTTCCAACTCTCATTATTTCTGCCATTCATCTCTAATTTCCCCATTTAAGCCCACATTTAATCACCAAAGGACAGAAAAGCAAAGCAAAGCAAATCCATATCTGCAAGACACAAATCTTTCTCCTACTTTTTCATCCCCTAAAATGTTGGGATCCAACAGATAGATATGAATAAAAAAAACCCGCTACAACTGCAATTATACGTTCTGAAATCAAATTTCATTCACCATACCATTCTTACATCCCACTCCTCTACTAAGTCAGCAGTCAACCTTGATAAAGAATCTAACAATATTACCACTCTTTCAATGTAGGTATTGTGAATCCATTCTAAAGCTAAAAATACTGCTATTAATTCAGTTGACATAATTGGAAGACAATACAAGAAATGGAACCTCTTATAAACTCTTAACAGTGGGAACAGAAAGAGCCACATGTTCCTAATGTTGCTTCCCTTGAATCCTCAGTAAAAGCTGTGTACAGTATAGACAAGTCTTCCTGGTATAATTCATATTTATCAATGGGAGTATTCATAGCCATGCAGAAAAGAAATCTATTTTCCTATAAGGGAGCTGGATACCAACTCAATCACATCTAAAAACACATTATTTCTGTAATGAAAATAACACATGACACCTCCCTTCCAGCGATAGTAAATCCCCCATTGCCTGCATATACTTTTATTCCTAAACTTTCTTGATTACCAATAACCTCCTACTTGCCAATTTTCAAATACTAAAAACCGTTCCTTTGTTACTCCCTGCAAAACACTCAAGAATAGTAACAAAGGTTCTACTAAAGTCTTACACCTTATTTTTTGTTTAGATAATATTTGATCTATAACTTAATCACAGGTAGGGCACAGGTAATCCTTCACTAACAACCATTCATTTAGTGATCTTTTGAAATTACAACAGCACTGAAAAAGCGACTTATAAATGTTTTTCACATTTACGACCATTGCAGTGTCCCCATGATCGGGTGATCAAAATTTGGAGGCTTGGCAACTGGATCATATTTATGACAGTTGTAGTGTCCTGCTGACATGCGATCACCTTTTATGACTTTCTGACGAGAAAAATCAAGGGGGAATCCAGATTCACTTTGCACCTGTGCTACTAACTGAATAACTGCAGTGATTCACTTAACAACTGTGGCAAGAAAAGTTGTAAAATAGGGCAAAACTCACTTGACAACTGTCTCGCTGAGCAGTTGTGGTTGTAAGTCAGGGACTACCTGTATGTTTCCAACTTAAAAATTTTAAATTAGCTTTTAATTCCTTTGTGCAATTTTGCCACCATCCTAGGGCTCATCCACATGCACTATATACCCCAGCAGTCTACTAATGGTTTCTTGAGGACAAGAATGCACAAAGACAACCTCCACTTATCCTTTCTTCCTCTTCATTAAAATTAGTGTGTCTGATTTCTGCTAATACAGGCTGTACTGCCCTGTCTGCTCCTTGACCTTGTTTCATTGTAGGCAAATGGCTCTCTGTTCAAATGGCTACTGTACTGTGGTGGGAATGCCCCAGCATCTCTGATTATTTTGTGATAAGCTGCCTATAGATTTTCCCATGGTAGGCCAGTAAAAGACTGGAGTTGTGTGTTGTTGTTTTTTAAAAAAAATTAACATTAGTAAACCAATGAAAGGCTTAACCTTCCTCCCTCCCTCCCTCCCTCCCTGTTAGTTTTCCCTTGTAGCCCTTTGATATTCTCTTCCTTTTCCCATTACTCTGTTGGTAGATGAGTCAGACGGAGGTTTTCAGATACCAAGAGGATAATTATGATTACCAATGGAGGATGATTATGCAAATAATCCATTAATGGAAACCATATGTTTTCAAGACACCACCCATGGAATGGAATGAGATTGGTCTTTGCTTTCTTAGCACAGGTGGACGGAAGGGAAAAAAAACCAACAACTGAGGAATTTATTGGCCCAGGACCATGATAACCACTGCCAGACAGAACATCATTATCAAAGCTGAAGAATGAATTGAACAGCATTTTCTTAAGCCGCCTTCATTACAAGCTAGTCAACGTCTCCCTACTTTCCCTATTTAATTAAAGCTTCATTCTGTTTTCTCACAGCTAGATCCATTTTTCTACTTTTAATCAATTTAGCTCATTTATCTCAACAGCTGGTAGGAGAATGGAAGGCAAATAATTTATTATTTATATTAAAAAGTGTGCAGCTAACCACGCTTCCCTAGGGTATTCCATTTACCACAGGTTGCAAAGTTGGATAATGTATTACCTACTCCAATTTACAATGTTCTGTCAATTAGGAAATCCTGAAACCACCATAAATTTATAATAATTTATTATATAAATTAGGCTAATTTATTAACTAAACTTTTCATGCAACAGATCTTTTATAATATACTCCAAAAGAGAACAACTTTACATTACCGTACATTATTATTATTATTATTTTAAAAAAAATCAATTTCTAGTTGAATAATATCACCAACATATTTGCTCCAGCTCCCTGGACAAGAGTGAGCTTTGCTAAATTGCAAATACTGAAATAAGTTTGTGTAAGATCCACCTTCTCGGATCCTCCTTTGGCAGCATTTGCACTTATAGCAATAAGTCCAGGCCCTTCCAAAACCTGAATGCTCCTGAAGAATGGAGGGAGCTCACTATTATTATGGTTATTATAGTTCATTGCACAGTCAGCCAGATGTCCAGGCTGGAGTTGGCAGTTTTGTCCTTCCCTAAGACAGGCAGATATGAATGCTTGATGCTGTTAAAGGTATCCTCACTGTTCCCAGTAATGCTGCCTTTTGCAATTGACTGGTGGTGATTTTGTCAATGCCGATGATATTCAAGTGGTGTTCCAGTACTTTTGGGATTGCACCCAAGGCTGCTATTATTATTGGTGCTATTATTATTGTCAACTTTATTTGCTGCCCATCTCGCAGTTCAAGGCAACTCTGAGCTAAGGATCCCTGCTGGTAGAAGGAAGACAGGGACATTTTATACTAGACTCAGGAGTAGATTTTCCTTTCCTTGATTTACTGAAACCTCTAAAAAGAAGTATCTGTAGGAATTACAGTGTAAATAGAAAGGTCACAGGCATGCTGAATCAATCAACAATAGCCCAAATAACTACCTCTGTTGGATCCCATATTCCCACAGATTGCTATTACAATTTCCAATCAGTTCCCTGCTATTGGTACATTACATTGCACTTAAGTCCACCTCGGGGCTGCCAGCCAGCTGGTCAGTCCATGAAGCTATATGTAAGTGTGAGTTCCGCACCAGTGGAAATAGCTGGCCTCTGAGGGAGAGGAAAATTAAGACTCCTCGGAAATTCCCTATCAGCCTTGCTAGGCTTGACAGCGTAGATCTTCTGGATTGGAAGGACCATGTAATGAGGAGTAAAAATGGCCTGCTTGTTCTTACTCATCTCTGCCCATCATGGGCAGCGAGCAGCAGAGGGCCTGGCATCCTGGGTGAAAGCAAGATGGTCACCTGGGATGCCAGGCACTGTACTGCTCACCGCCTCCTCTGAGCGCACCAAGGCAGGTTCAGCTTCTCGATAGCTTCACCTTGCCTCTCCACACTGTGAGGAGAGCACAGTGCTGCCTGCCAAAACCAGGCAGGCTGGGGGCTGGGCGGCAGATGCCGACTCTCACTCCGCTCATGGCGTCCCCTCCCCCAGAGCCCACAGAGCCAGGTGTGTAAAGTGGGCAAGGGCCAATTGCTGGTCACTTTTAGCCAATGGTGCCTTTCTTCATTCCTCATGGAGGGTGACACTTCACCAGCTGCGTTTCTTGCCTGTTTTTCTCCCTCCCTCATCACAAGGCTGTGTGGCTCTTGTCCAAGAATTTACAGTGGCCTTTCAAGCCATGGCCACCAGCAGCACAGCCACCAGCCACACTGGCAACCTCTCCCCCTCCCCTTGTCCCTTCCTGGGCACAGAGGGAGGAAAGAAGGAGGTGGGAATGAGAAAGAGGGAGAAAAAAAGGAAGGAGATGAGAAGTAGGGAGGCAGGGAAGGAAGGAGGAGAGGGAGGGAGGAGATGGGGATGAGAGAGAGGGAGGCAGGGAAGGAAGGAGGGGAGGGAAGAAGGAAGGAAGGAAGGAAGGAAGGAAGGAAGGAAGGAAGGAAGGAGATTGGAATGAGAGGGAGGGAGGGTCTGAGGGAAGTCCTGCCTTAGTCCTGCCCTGCTGCTCTTTTACCATCCCCTTGCCCCCTCCTCCTAGCTTATCCTGGTGGGGTCCCATCCTATTGCTAAGGATGCTTTGGTTATAATCATTAATTTTTTTCAAACTATAGTCCAGCCCCCCAACAATCTGAGGGACAATGAACTGGCCCCCCATTTAAAAAGTTTGAGGGCCCCTGATCTGAGGTGTAGACGATTTGTTCTTTGTCACCACAAAATCAACAATTTGCCCCTCCCAATGGTTGTGTTTAGGTTGGTTTCCAGATGAATTTTTAATCCTAAATTTAAAAAGCCAAGATCATTAGCTGACTTTTATCTAACAAAACCTTCTGGAGAATTCCCTCACATTCCAGGGTGTCATTAAGAAATGTAAAATCCAACCCTTCACTAAACTTTCCCCCTTCCTACTCATTTTATTCTACTCCCATAAAAGTGTACTGGTTGTTGAAATCTCCTTATAGTATATAAAGCCTCTTCATATTGACTGGTAGATGATTCAGCCCAACTGTAAATGAGGGCAACACAGATTATAAATGCTACAAAACTGTGAAAGATCAGATGATTTATTCATAGAAATTCCAACTGAAATTCATTCCAGTAATGTTTCAGCATTATTAAACTCTTATATAATTTACGTTTTCCTTAAGAAAGATAGCTACTCCTATGCCCCTTCCATCTGCTCTATTTTTACAAAGAGCAACACAATTTTGGATTCTAAAATTCACGGTTACCAGAAATCATATTTCTTGAATAGAAATCAAATCAGGTAACACCTCCAAGTAAACAAGTAAGCAAACAGAAATCAGTTCTTGACCTACAGTATAGTCACCAAATTATGTGCATTCCATCTGAAGATTTCTAGAATTAGCTGCATAGAAAAGCTTCTAAAATTCACAAATCCTCTAAAAGTTGCTATCCCCAACACCACTTATATGGCCTTCAAAATAACTGAGAACTTCTAAGGTTTTTTTTCTCCATTTGTGCTATATAAAAACCCTACATAGTAAACAATACCAAAAAAATCATTTTTAATCAACAGTAGCTCAGGGCCCCATTTTTTCTTCATAGCTACTCCCACATGCCCATCAAAATAAATTGTAGACCCTCAAGGAGATGATGTTTGGGCAATAAAATATTCCAAGAATTGCTCACCAGCAGCTTTATAGGAGAGACCCTGAGTTGCTCATACATTTTGAATATTTCTGACTCGCTTAGTAGACATGCATCCTCTGTTCTTTGGGTGATAATGATTCTCCCTATATATGCAGCAACCTGGAATAGTCAGCCTGTCACACTGACCAGGCCCAAATGAGTTCAAACCAACACATTTACCAGAACATACTTGACTCCAATCCAGTTTAACCATGTACTTGAAGTTCTGACTACAAAGTACTTATGCAAAGAAAGAATGTCAGACCATATGTGACAAACCCTTGATAGCCAATGTAGCTTCTCAGGAAGCTCATGACCAATGCTGGGAAATTGCACAGTTGTGGAGGAAACTAACTGTCCTGCAAGGGTGAGTAAAGTGCAAACTTTAAATGTGATAACCCTATTGTCCGCCCCAAGGGGCAGTTTATATTAGCCTGAGAGACTTTTAATGGAACTTCAATAATTACCCCTTTCTTTCCATCATAAATCTCAGCAAATGCCATAAAGCTTTCATCTTCATAGAATTTTAACTTTCAACATCTTCTCTATTTCTGTGCATATTTATAGGCTTAGAGCGCAACTGACTGAATTCACCAGCTTGAATACTTTCTTAATCCATTCTGCTGTTTTCCCAAGGCTAATATCTCCCACCTTTACCAAGTTTTTCACTAATATCAGCTTCTTCTTCTTTCACTCTAGTCTTCTGTCTCCTCCATTTTATATTTTTTAATCTAAGGCTCTCTGTCTCCTTCAAAAGCTACCTTATTTTTCCCCTAAAAGACCAAACTAACCTCCATCTATTTCTTCTAACATCACAACCAATCTAGCCAGTCAAAGCACTCCCTCACACCTTCAATCCATCCAAAACCCAACAACAGGAAAGCAAGCCAATCACAGAGCATTAACTTTCCTGTACCTTCTTGACTGCTTGATGTTTCTCTTCTACCACCACATATACTATTGCACATACCTCCCCAGCAGGTTTTCTGTAAGCAGAATCTCTAGTCATCTACGTACCAGCTGAGCCTATATCACTTGATAGTGTTTCCTTTCAGGGCCATTTGTCTACTTCCACTCAACATGGCTGCGTGTTTGATTCACTCTCCCAGATGATAGTTGCATGAAATGGGAAAGAAGCCGTTGTATTGGCTACATCCAGGCTAGGAAGAGCATGATCCAAAACTTTGGTAGTCTTAAATAATGACTTATGTTGAACTGCACTTGGAATAGACATCACCATTCTAGTCTTGGCTTTCTCAAGAAGGACTGTGTTCTTGTAAATTTGTGTTAGTCTCCCTCTTCTGTGTTACATAGAACACAACAACAAGAAGACGAATCAGCAAACCGGGGTCTTGACCAGAGTGGTACTGAAAGATCCAGTCTTGGCTTCTGTGATTAATGGCTGCTGAGTTCTAGTTCTAGTTCTAGTTCTGCTTGATAAGGCCTACCAAATTTTAACATTCCTGCTATGGAAAAGAAGAAAGACTTTTTAATAACTAAAAAAGTGTATGTTAACATGTTTCATTTGTATTTACACCTTTCCTTTTCATTTATTATTGTATATTTCATCCCACATTTCCCCTCAAGGAGTTTGAAGTAGCATAATTTTCCTGTGCCCCTTTCCCAAGCCACAAATCAGGTTAGGCTGAAGATCATTTATTTATTTTATTATATTTATATACTGCCCTTTCCCGAAGGACTCAGGGCGGTTTACAGGGTGATTAAAACAAAAATACAAAAGTTAAAAACAGATTAAAAAAAATTATATCCGTCCCTGAACAAATAAAACCCCAGTTAAAATTAAAATTAAAATTCTCAGCCTGGGCCAGAGAGCTCGAAGAGCCAGGTCTTCAGGTCCCGTCCTCATGATGTTGTTGCCATATCATTCTCAGCCCACTATTTAGGCACTCTAAGGGGGACTAGAGTTTTGCTGGGGGGAATCACTGTTACTGCTATTTATTATGTTTCCTGTGCGCATGTATACTGCTGAAAAGATTGGAAAGTAAAGAAAATTTGTACACAACAATGGAATAGATGATAAAAAAGAGCTCTTTGCTAGATCAAAAATGATTTACAGGAGAGATAGGCTTCAGGTCAGAGAGAAAAAAGATCCAGAAGAACAATAATACAGTTAATTTCTGCAAGCCTCCTAGAATCCAGCCAGTTTCCATTAGATAAATACAATACAATATCATATTTCGATTTCTCTGCTTTGTATTTTAAATCAGCTATTCCAATCCGTCCTGTTTCCATGACAGGCTTCCCAATCTCCCACAGGATCAAATATCCTATGAAAGAGTTTCACAGATGCTGCCATCTAATGGCCATCCAGATTACTATGCAGTGTGGAATTAGAAATTGCAAAATGAATGTATTGGCTAAAGGATAAAGGATACATTCATTGTTCAGCTCTGCCTGTGTGCCACATACAATCAAAACCATAATGAATTTGCAGAGAGGAGATCTCATATTGCAGACATGTCAAACACAAGGCCCGGGGGCCAGATCCGGCCCCCGAAGTGGTTTCATGTGGCCCGTGAAGCCATCCTGGAAACAGTGAGGGAAAGGCCCCCACTGCCTTGGCCCTGGCCCGGAGACCCTCCTTTTGCCAGAGACCCTCAGATCTCTCCCACTCCTGCCCAGGCCCCCTTGATGCGAATGATTTACAGCTGGCCACGCCCACCCAGTAGGCCATACGCACTCTAGCCACGCCCACCCAGTAGGCCATGCCCACCCTGGCCATACCCACCCGGCCCCCTGAGGGCAACCGCAATGCTGATGCGGCCCTCAATGAAATTGAGTTTGACACCCCTGTCATATTGCAATCCTTGGCCTTCTGAGTCAATGTGAGCAGAAAGTGAACTGTAAATTTCATCCCAGAAAAGAAAGGGCACCGATCCCATGTAGTCAGAGTAACATCCACAGATCTGCTGCATGGGTGATCCACCTTATCATCACAGTCATAGTAAATAATAGTACAATATAAATAAATAAAAAGGAAGGGTTGAACCCAGCCCACCATATCATCCCTTCAGAACAGCCCTGGATGGTTGGATTCTCTAGAGGCAAATGATGCTGAGAAGGAGCGAAAAGGACAGCAGGGAATCTAGTAATTACTAGGCTGTAAATGCCCCAAAGTAAAAACTGCACAGACAGCAAGATTGCTTGGCTTGTTGCTAAAATGTGGTAGATATAGATTGTGGGGGAAGCACAATTTACAGCCCTTCTGAGTCAAAAATTGGAGGGGGAAAAATGTTAACACGGTCTCAAGGAAGAGTCTTTCCCTTCTGGATCTAAAGAGAAAATGAGTTCCCAAGCGCATGTGAAAAATTGTCTGCAGTCTGTTAAAGAATGCCAGCAGATTTGTTCATCCTGTGTTCCCAGAGATGTGATCGTATATCTGAGATCTGTCCACAACATGCTCTGTATGGTAACATAGTATAAGGAAAGGAAAGGAAAAAGAAGTATACTATGAAACCTATACTGGAATTAAGAGATCAGCCTGGAAGAATTTAGATAATTATTAATGCCAGTTTTCTCTAAGGAGAAGATTCGTCTGAGCTTAAGTATTTAATGGCAAAAAGATTTCAAGTAAATCCTCTTCATGTTTCTTCCCTGCTAATGCTGCCTGTTCAACCTACTGTGCCAGGGAGGAGAGAGGGAGAGAAGGAAGGAAGGAAAATAATTGTTCTCTGAACCATTGAAAAGCCACTGTGGAATGTGTTGGAATTTACCAAATTAAATGTGGTCCTCAAAAAGGAGGAACTAAACTTTTGGAACTTTCTTATTCCAAGATGATTATTCATTCAGTACCAGTTATCACACTTAGTTTAGCATAAAAAAAAGCCCCTAACATGTCACTTCCACAATTTGTTTCAGCAGCTCCCGAGTCTCTCCCCAATTGTTGCTGATTTTTAAAAAAAGAAGAAGATAAAATTAAATTTTAAAGACTTGGTAAGTTAGAAAGAATGGCTAGTGATGAATTTAAGGCACCATCATTTTTGTGTGTGTGTGTTTTGACCAAACCTTGTTCTCCTTGCACCCACATGTAACTTCCAATATATTCCACATGACTCGCATACAGCCTTACATCTCCCTCCCCCCAAAAAGGTTGCATACATAGGTAGACATGCATGGGGTAAAACTATTAACAATGCAGGAATGTATGAAAAGGTAGTTTTTCAATCTGACTTGAGCTTATTACCGTGCAACATTTACCATTTTTCTTTCAGTGATGATCTATATTTATTTTTCACCTACTAGGAAAGCTGCAAAAGTCCTTGTTCATCTGGGTTGGTAATTTTACATTTTGACAGATTACCAGCTTATTTTGACCAGTGTTCCTTTTTCTTGAAATGCCACACGCCATCTCTCTCTATACCTATGTGCATAGAAGCAAAATGTAACTAACTGTCCACATGGACCCTGATGCTTTCCCTACTGGAGAACGGCCTGTCACTGGTTTCTGTGGCAATACTTGCTATTTTACCATATAAGGAATGCCTGTATTTCATGCCCCTCCCTTCCCCCCCCACTCCAATATTGCCAATTCTAGCCTAGAGTGCTTCACATCACATTTCCTACAAGGGTGCAGGTGATGGAATATGTATAGATACATAAATAATAGAACTGAAACCATCCTTAGTTAAAAATAGATATCCTACTTAATAAATATTTTACTTACTAACTTTAGGATATAAAGCTTCCTTGACGGAAACCTCATGTTCTGCCAAAGAGATTAAAGTGACCCTTTAGTTCTGGCTTTGCAAGCAACAGGTGACTAATTCTGAGAGGTTCCCTTTGTTTTCTTCCTTAATGTCTATTACTCAAAAATATTTCTCCCACTCAAATATCCTAAGGTACTGGAATGTCATTGTGAGTCATTTTGACCAAAGGGGAGTTTCTAATTCATGGGTAGTTTAAGCGGTTTTCTAAACAATAACATGCACAAAGAAATTAAAAGCAACATAATTAAAATACATTTATGAATATTGATATCTTTCTTTTAGAAGCCAGGTTGAAAGGGAATATTTAACACTTTTTCTATAGGTTTTCTAACTGAAAAAGATACTCAACAAACTTCTAAATGCAGAGACCTTTTTAAAAAGATTTTTTCTGTGCTAAGAGTCCAGGCTGATCCACAAAGTATTGTTGAAAGTATTAAAAGCCAGCACAGTTGTTGGATTGTTGGCTTTCTCTGAGCTTGCTTTTCCTCTTGCAGATGTTTCATTAACTAACCTAGTAATAAAATATCTGCAAGAAAAAAAGCAAACTCAAAGAACACTGAGAACCTAATAATTCAACCCTGAGCTGTGTATATTCTCCACTATTGCAGCCAGAAAGATATCCAGAAAAATTAGTAGGACTATATTTCTTCCACCTTACAGCACTGGTTCCTGGTATATATTATCCACCAAGGCAATCACTGGTTCCATATCATGGCTAAAAGCCCAACTAAAATAGGTACAGAATCAACAATTTTTATGTATGTTTGGAGCCACCATTTACTTATGTGTTTGTTCGTTTGATAGGGCTTATATGTTGCTCAATTCCAGTCGAGCTCTAAGTGGCTTTTTCATTACCAAATTGGCAGAAATAATACAATTGAGATTAGCTTATAATTACCCAGCTTTTTTGAGATAATGAAAGGTTCCATTCTTAGTGTAGACGGAAACATGTCCTCCATGCACAATGGAATTAATCACCTCTGTTAGCTCAGAATGTTGCCCATGTTCACTGATTTAATTAGCCAGAAACTAATAGTAATACTAGACTGTCCTTATGGTTTAGCCATGTCTACAGATCAAAGGAAACCAAAATTAGATGTCATGCAGTGGGCAAGTTTACAATGACATGACTTGCTTAAAACAAGTCCAAGTCAAAGCAGATCGACTGTCAGCACATGTTCCAGCTTCCCTTTCCCTGATGATTCACAGGACAGAAAAGCAATACTGGTCTATACTGTGCAGACAAGATAGTAGCAGAGAACTATATATTCTCTGCTGGTTTTGCCACCATGAGATTTATACCTTCTCTAATTCAACTTGGTATTTTTCCCCCATTGATTTTGAAGCTCTCATAATTCATTAAACAATAGGACAGTCAAGATTTTGGCAATCTCTCTGACAAATGAATTCAAGAAGCATCTGGATCCATCAAGCATTTGGGGTTGACCATTTAAATTAATTTACCACCGGTGGAGTGTTATAACCAGTCATTAATCTAGTGCTGACAAGGGAATGAACCCCCCATGACAACAGAGTCACATAAAGCATCTCTACTTTTGAATCACCAACACTATTCAAACCAATACCAAATGAAGGGTATGCCTTGCTCTAGGCACAGGCCAGATAGTCACTGGGACAAATCCAAGGTTGTCATATCATATATGAAATATTGAACCACGCTTGACTGAAGAACCTCAGTGTAGGCTGAAATCTCCTGAATGAGAATTCTAGAGTAGAACATTACCACTCCCATGGTAATACTTTAAGAAGGGAAATAATTAAATAGCATGGTGGATCAAAGTGACAAAATTCATAGTTTTGGTTACCCACCACAATAACATGCTTTCAAAATTAGTATATTGCTAAATAGAGCATCTAGTTCGTGAGGTAGAAATCTTAGTTTTGAACAAGCAAGCTAGATGGATAATTTTATTTATTTATTCAATTTATATGTGATCCATTTTCGTGTGTGTCTCTGTGTGTATATATATGTGTGTGTGTGTGTGTGTGTGTGTATGTATATGTATACATATAAGTGTGTGTCTGTATATATATATATTCATGTGTGTGTGTATTCACATTTATTATCAGTCTAAACAATTTCCATTTATGTAGAACTAACTTACAACCTTTGTTTAAACACTGCAGTATCACACCAACTGATGCAGAGAAGTTATAGATTCCTCCATCACCACTGCTTCCTCTTTCATTTTACTGAATTTGCGTCTATGTTTCGCTTCCTGGCATTGTTCATAAACCATATTTTATGACTTCATAAAATATGGTTTCCATGGTTTTCAGTGAAAATGTCCCAAACAATTGAAAAAAATAATCAAAAGCACTTTGAGAAGAGGGCTTCTTTTAAAGAAATTTAACATACCGGTAACTGATACTTCACACTGAAGGGAACATGAATTTCCTATTATTCAGTCAATCTCTAGTTTCCTTGGCAATGGTGATTGGACTGCTTAGTTTTTGATAAGTTATATAAAACAGTTAGGGACAAGAGAAAGAAGCCAAAAAAATCTAATGTGCTGTGGGGATCTTCATTATAATAGTCTTGCAGAGACAAAAACATTGTTTCCAACTCTTTTTACAGACATTTTTTTACTTTTATTCTTACTCTTTTTTTCCAGTATCTTTGAGCAGAGTTAAGAACATCAAAGAATTCCCGATGTATGTATACAAACCATATATCTACATTTTTAATTTCTTTACTAATTTATTGGTTCTTTATAAATCAATGCTAAATAATTTAAAACCATGCTTATGAAAAGAGAGTTGGATTCACCATAGGTAGTGACAAGAATTCTGCACTAGAGTTTACCTGGCTCTAGAGTTATGGCAGCTGGAATATCTTCAATTTATTATTACTAGTTTCCATGCATGCATGTGGCATATGGTATATGCATATACCACCTTAGACGAGTTCAAATCACCAGGACCAGATGGATTACACCCCAAGGTTCTGAAGGAACTGGCAGACGTGATCACAGAACCACTGAACTATATCTTTCAAAGATCCTGGAGCACTGGGATACTATCAGAGGACTGGAAAAGAGCTGATGTAGTTCCCATCTTCAAAAAAGGGGGGGGGAATAGCTCCAGGAAACTACAGACCTATCAATACCTGGGAAGATTCTGGAAAAGATAATCAAGCAACGAATCAGCAAATACCTATAGGCAAACAAAGTCATTACCAAAAGCCAACATGGGTTTGTCAAAAAACATCGTGCCAGACAAATCTTATTGTATTCTTTGCCCAGGTGACAAAATTAGTGGACAGGAAGAATGCTGTGGATATAATTTACTTGGACTTCAGGAAGGCATTTGATACAGTAGACTACAACCTACTACTTAATAAGATAGAAAAATGTGGGTTAGACAGCATCATCACCAGATGGATTCATAGCTGGCTGACCAGCCATACTCAGCATGTGGTCCTCAGTGGAACTGCATCTACATGGAGGGAAGTGTGTAGTGGGGTGCCCCAGGGCTCTGTTCTGGGCTCAGTGCTCTTCAACATCTTCATCAATGATTTGGATGAGGGGATAGATGGGGAACTCATCAAATTTGCAGACGACACTAAACTGGCAGGAATAGCCAACACTCCAGAAGATAGGCTTAAGATACAGTAGGATCTTGACAGACATGAACATTGGGCACTATCTAACAAAAAGAAATTCAATGGTGAAAAAAGTAAGGTTCTACATTTACACAAGAAAAACCAAATGCACAGGTACAGTATAGGTGTTACCTTGCTCAATAGTAGTAACTGTGAGAGTGATCTCGAAATCCTAGTGGACAATCAGTTAAATATGAGCCAGCAGTGTGCTGCAGCTGCAAAAAAAGCCAACACAGTGCTAAGCTGCATTAACAGAGGGATAGAATCAAGATCATGTGAAGTGTTAATACCAATTTATAATGCCACACTTGGTAAGGCCACACTTGGAATACTGCATCCAGTTTTGGTCACCACGATGTAAAAAAGATGTTGAGACTCTAGAAAGAGTAGAGAGAAGAGCAACAAAGATGATTAGGGGATTGGAGGCGAAAACATATAAAAATAGTTGCTGGAATTGGGTGTGTCCAGTTTAATGAAGAGAAGGAAGAGGAGTGACATGATAGTAGTCTTCCAATATCTCACGGGTTGCCACAAAGAAGAGGAAGTCAAGCTATTCTCCAAAGCACTTGAAGGCAGGACAAGAAGCAATGGATGGAAACTAATCAAAGAGAGAAGCAACTTAGAACTAAGGAGAAATTTCCTGACAGTTAGAACAATTAATCAGTGGAACAACCTGCCTCCTGAAGTTGTGAATGCTCCAACACTGGACGTTTTTAAGAAGAGACTGGACAGCCATTTGTCTGAAATGGTAAAGGGTTTCCTGCCTGAACAGGGGGTTGGACTAGAAGACTTCCAAGGTCCCTTCCAACTCTATTATTATTTTTATAACTAAGCTGTCTTATGTCATAAATATATGGGCAGTTAAGCTGCCATAGTATCAGTGGGTCTAGCTCAGTGCAATTTATAATACCACAGCAAACAGCTGTAAGAAATTTTAAATATGGGTCATTTCCAATCTTCTATTTCGTGTTTTTTTTTAGCTGAAGTAGCCAAGGACTGAATCTAGGATCTTGTGCAACCAAAGTATCTTCTTCTTCCCTAAGACAATCTATGGCTTCTTTAGCATAAATGAAGATGTGCAACCTTTGCAAATGATGAAATGATGAAATAAAGATGATGTCTGGAACAACTGACCTTCACTGACGAGATCTCTGCTTTTTGTTGTTGATGTTCTTGTTGTTTCATTTCAGCTGTATAAAATAGACAATGGAAATATCTAGAAAATTATGTCGAGCCTGCAGAAAATTGATAGGAAGTATTTGTTTCTCCCTTTATCATCATTCTTCTTCCACTGAAGCAAAATGGTGGGAGATTCAGGGCAAACAAAATCTACTGCTTTCATTGTGCCCACAAAATAATAAACTAACTGTGACTATCTCAATGTCAGTCATACTTGGTATTTGGAAGGGAAACCATCCAGAGATCTTATGGCTATAGGTCAGATCAGGAAGTTTAAAAAAAATATTGGAAAAGAGCTGGAACAACCCACTACAGTATTGGTGCTTAACAAACACACATATCCATGTAATCACTTGTACTTAAACTTAAGATGAGAGTGCCTTTACCTTTGACCTCAAACTATGTTGAGGGCTTTAGGCTGGATAGTTTTAAAAGAGATTTAGATAATAGCCAACAGTCAGGAAGGTTATTCATCATCTTCCCTGTATCAGAAACGGGATATTGCTGGAAAATTCAAGCAAAAAAGGGTACCATCTATCCTGAGCTTCTCATAGGCAGCGACGTAGACTAGAATGGAGAGCTAGTTAGATTTGGATCTGATTTAGCTCACTTCTGATGTTCTTATAATCCTCAATATATAATTATTTATGCCACTTGCATGATGAATGGCAGAACTTGCATGATGACTTTATAAGACAGCATTTTCTGCATACAAAGTTGCCTTCTGCCAGAGTAAGCAACCAGAACATAAAGGAAAGATATATTCTTATTGAGAATTAGACAAATTCCTACCTATCTGAAAGCTAAATAATATTAGAGTGATATTTCAAAGGCTTTTCTTCTTATTCCAGAGCCAAGGCAATATGCAAAGAACAAGATGTTTATATACAGTGTAAAGTTATGTAAGCAGGTACAGTGGGATTTGTTACATCACCCAGTACTTGTTACAATTTTAGAGTATAAAAATAGGAACAAAAGCAGTAGGAATAAAATGGAGAAATAATCTAGAAAGACAACATATTAATAAAAATGTAATTCCCTTAACTTCTGCCCTCTGCAATCCATCATATCTAGAAGGCAGAAGACAGAGAAAGTGCTGCACAGCTGTACTTTGATAAATCCACATCAAAACTAGTTACCTTTTGCAAATGGCTTGCATATATAGCTCATTTTTTTCTTTAAAAAAATCCATTTAGCTTCTATAACAGTAAAGGTCTTTGTTGCCATGTGCACTCAGCAATTTTCGTTTTTTGTAGCTTGCTGGATACGGAAATCAGCATCAAATAGTAGTGAACTATATATCCCTTCACTTAGAAGAGTTAGCAATAGGCAAGATTGCTTCCTAAAAAGAGATTCATAAACATGTTTGAATTCAATAGTTTAGGATTATGGTTTGCAGCAAGTTTTACTTGTTGAACTGTTTTGTCCAAAGTCAAGTTTGGATTGTTTGTAAATTGCTTTGGGGCATGCTAGGCTGTTAATTTTTTAATAAAAAAATAGCTTAACTGTAATGTATTGGGCCTGTTTTACTTGAACTGTACTACGTGTCTTGATTGCTGTTTGAGATTGCTTAATCAGAGAGTTGGGTCTAGGGAGGCAATAGGATCCTTCAAACCTATTGCCCGCCGCCTAGTGGCCAGCAGTATAAATAGCTGCATAGAAGCCTTGGTTAACAGTTCAGTTCCTGCATTCAATAAAGCATGTTCCTGCCTGAACTCTCTCGCCTTGTCTCCTGCTTGCAACAAAGAACCCAGTACACAACATTAACAACTAGGATGACCTAGCTGAGAACCATAATGTTCACATTTTGGACAAGGAAGACAGATTGAGAGAGGAGTGAAGGAATCCATTTATGCCAAAGTGGAAAATCCTTCCCTCAATAAAGCTGGAAGCTTCAGGCACAACCTGTCCTCCATATTTAATGCTGCTCTTGCATCAGGCCCCAGGAAGATTAAGACCACTTCACAAATTCACCAAGAAGGTCACACTTAGCAACTCACCTAAGACAAAGATTTAGAAGCAACTGCCCTTAATGACTTGAAGCTTACTCAACTAGTGAGCCTATTAGGGGAGAAATGAAACCACATTGACAACTTATATGAGGTCCTCCTAACCAACTTGCTCAGACTGAAGAAGGTACTTGGATAAGTAGTGAAACCAAAAAAAGAAAAGTCCAGTTGCCATGGCTCAACTTTCAGACAACTGTACATGGATAACTGAGAATCTTCATCAACAGACACTTATCAACTAATTTCCCTTATTATTTTTATAACAAACACAGCAGTGATAGCAAAAATTATTCATTTTCTTTTTCTATTTAAACTCCATCTTTTAAATTTCAATTTCTCAATGAGCTTACCCTACAAGCTTTGCCCCACAAGTTTTACCACTGGAGATATTTTTCACTTCTCCGTGATGAGCAGTTCTACTCAGGTTTGCCTCTCAAAAGAATAAAAGTATCTTTTAGTTGTTATCAAAAAAGAGTTAGGCATTCTCCCCAAAGGAAATGTTGAATTCACAAAATAATCAAACTATCGAACAGGCGAATAAGCCAACAAGTCCGAGAAGAGCATAGTTCAAACAAGAAAGAATGTACTCTCTAACCTTTAAAACAGGAGTAATCACTCCTGAATTAATGCAAGGGCTTATTTCCAAAAAGCATGCTAGGGCTGAGCTGCATATCTGGCAATGCTCCAGCTGGGGAAAGTGAATTATTTTAATTTCATTTTAGCACTGCCAAATTAGGAATCATCTCTGTTCCAACCTCATCGTGCATGTCCTTTCAAAAAGGTGGTTGCTGGCCTCAGCAATAAGGCTGTAGCTATAAACATTTTTTTATTTTCCTTTTTTATCTTGATATTTGCTGGGTTTGGTTAATTCACAGATCCCCAGATGGAAGTTTGCAGAAGTAAATGTTATGCCCTTTTCATCACCCATTAAAAAATACAGTCCATTTTCAGCTATGACCTTGACTTGCCATCAAAGCCAGGAGCAGTTAACATAACAATAGGAAAAACTCTGCAAATACCTAGGTGGCTTGCATGCTGAATTCTTTTTTCTTTTTCTTTTTTTGCTCTTGTTGTTAAATTATTGTAATTTAAATCTTGTTCAGCAGTGTCCTACTGTCTTACATGCTACATATTGTCCTGCAGAGTAGCTGCTTGTTTATAGATATTGGCGACCTATCTCCCCCACCCTTGGCTTTATTGTAGTTAATTCCAATAAATTGACTTCATAGGTAACATTTGCCCATGCTTCAGGGCAGAGTTCCTTAAGCTTAGCTACTTGAAGATGTATGGACTTCAGTTCCTAGAATTCCTCAGCCAGAAATCTGAGAGTTGAGGTCCACACATCTTCAAGTGGCCAAGGTTGAGAAACACTGCCATAGGGCACATCCATAGTGCAAAAATTACAGGAAACTATTGAAATGAGACCAACCGCAGGGGTGTTACAACTGCCACACCCACTTATCCCTTCCCCACATCTCCCCCACACACCCAGCCCAGCAGGGCAAACAGTTACTGCTGTGGCCCTGGGGGACTGGGCCTACTCCCCATCCCACCATGTCCAGAAAGCCCACACCAGCTATCACAGGGCCCATTAGCATGCAGAAATTGCTCCATTTATCTTTTCATTTTTCTACAGTAGTGGCCAAAATTGTGGAAACCTTTTGGGAAAGGTGTATTTTTGAGGTTTGATGGCTAATAACACCACTTTTTTTGGAGTAGTACCATAAAATTATATATCAATGGAAAGATAATTTAATCAAGAATGTAATGCAACAAGGTTTGTTCAATTATCTGTACTGCATTCTATGAAAAGTTATAGCCCAATAACCAGAAAAAGGAAGCACAAATTGCTTAGGTTGATATCAGGTAGCTTTCCTTCATCTGACTGTAGCCAATGAGCATGAGTGTTTAGAGAGCCAATCAGGTGTCATCTTGTTTTGGCAATGAGTCACTCAGATCACAGTAGGATTCAATTATTGATATCATGTATTGAAGCTGAGAGGAGGACATTTGTCAGTGTGTTATGGGATCGCTATCAAGTTGGTTGGGTTTTTTTGTGTTCTTTCATTTAGTGAGCTTGTAAAATGTAATAAAATTAAAGTAATGGTGTAAAGAGTTGACTGGTTGCCCAGAAAGCGATGTAAAATAGCATTATTAAGTGAACAAGGCTACAGTTATAAAGAAATTAGAAGAAAAATTGGTGGAAACTTAACCAAAGGTGGCATTTCTACTGTACACTTTTCCCAAAAGGTTTCCACAATTTTGGCCACTACTGTACAGTTACTGACAGGTGCACCTAGCCAATGTGAAGTGCAGACTTCTTTGCCTCATTCTGCAAATTTATGTGATTTGGAGAAGGAGCCTCTTGAATGATTAAAGGAATGGCTCCAGATTTCTGTGTGCCTGTAGGCCCTGTGGTAGCCAGCTCGGGCCTCTTGGCCTATTTAATAATTCTTTTTATTTATTTATAGTTTATACTGTAATTGTTTAGATTTCACACATTAATGCCACATAAACTATGGTTCATAAACGACAGAGGCTGGGTTCCCACAGAACATTAAACTAAAATAAAAGCAAATCACATTATAATTTAGGGGCAATGTGTGAACTGAGCCATAGGAGGGGCGGCAATCTGAAGCATACAGGTAGCATTTTGTTATATTACCCCAAATTCTGAAATAAATTTCTTTCTCCACAGTGAAGAAATGTTATTGCTTATTTGTTGTTTAAAGCAATGGTTGTCAATCTGTGAGATATCGTCACAGGGGGTCCACAAAGGCTTGAAAAAAAAAGTTATGATTCTTTGCAGTTAAATCTGAATGAATGAGTGAGTGAATGAATGAAAGCAAGATGGAATGGGAAATAGAACAAAAACTTTATTTTCCATGCTTGTTTTGTGAAACTCGGCTTTTAAAACCTATTTCTTCAATTAAAAACAAAGATATAAATCAGATATGAAAGTAGCTGTCTTATAAAGATATTATAATAGGAGCATGTGCATTAACAGATTGATTTATTTCCCCTTCTCTCCAAATTTAAAGGTCCTTCATGAGAAAATTGAAATAAATATTTGATGCGGTCTAATGCTATAAATCTTGACTTAAGTCTTGGGTAGTCTGTGACTATGGTCCACGGCCACAAACGATTTTAAAAGGGGGCCTGGGGTGAAGAAAATGTGAACTACTGGTTTAAAAGATTATGCTATAAATCCTTTCCTAATCTGGGCCCTCCAAATGTGTTAGATTGCAATTCCTCATCAACATGGGGAAGGCGGTGCTAAGTGAAGGAGGCAACTACAGTTTGTCATTGGGAGGAGGAGTTTACCTACATTCTAAACATACTTTTACCCTGTTTGACTTTATTCATACTTTATTTGTTTTATATTCCACCTCCCCAATATTCAGGGTGACAAACTGTTCCTCTTCCTGGAAGTCCCTGAATTTTAATTTGCCCTACAAGATAGGCTCTGGTAAAAGAGAAACTTGAAGAGATTTTGAGATTGGTGTCAGCTCTTTGAGATAGAGAGGCCAAGTGAACTGAAACTGAAAGATAAAAGGGACAAGTATAGGAAGTGGAAAGAGGGGCACATATAGAGCCTTGGTGGAGCAGTGGGCTAATGCCTCCTTAAGTAACACCAGCTGCCTGCAATTAGTGCAGGTTCGAGTCCCACCAGGCTCAAGGTTGACTCAGCCTTCCATCCTTCCGAGGTAGGTAGAATGAGGACCCAGATTGTTGGGGGCAATTAAGCTGACTTTGTAATAATGCCGCTTGGGGGTGTGTGTGAAAGCCCTAACAAGCAGGCATATACATAGAATGAAGGCTACTGCTAAGCTTGTAAGCTGCCCTGAGTCTTTGGAGAAGGGCGGGATATAAATGTAATAAAAATAAAATAAATAAATAAATAAATAAATAAATAAGGCAGAATATCAGCAAACAGCCCGTGCCTGCAAAGATGAAGTGAGGGAAGCTAAGGCTCAAAATGAACTAAGGCTTGAGACCAAAGTCAAAAATAACAAAAAAAGCTTCTTTCAACATATAAGAAACAAGAAAAAAGTTAAGGAAATGATTGGTCCATTAGTGGGGAAAAGTGGCAAGAAGGTGACAAGCAACAGGGAGAAAGCAGAACTATTTAACTCGTTTTTTGCATCTGTCTTTACACAAAGGGAAAAAACAGTCCAACCTACCAAACCCAGTGCCATAAAAAACAGAATAGAAACGCAAGTTAAGATAGGCAAGAAAATGGTAAGTGAGCACCTGTCCAGCCTAGACGAGTTCAAATCACCAGGACCAGATGGATTACACCCCAAGGTTCTCAAGGAACTGGCAGACGTGATCTCAGAACCACTGAACTATATTTTTCAAAGATCCTGGAGCACTGGGGAACTACCAGAGGACTGGAAGAGAGCTGATGTAGTTCCCATATTCAAAAAAGGGGAAAAAATAGATCCAGGAAACTACAGACCTATCAGCCTGACCTCAATACCTGGGAAGATTCTGGAAAAGATAATCAAACAACAAATCAGCGAACACCTTGATGCGAACAAAGTTATCACTAAAAGCCAACATGGGTTTGTCAAAAACAGATCGTGCCAGACAAACCTTATTGCATTCTTTGACCAAGTGACAAAACTAGTGGACCAGAGGAATGCTGTAGATTTAATTTACTTGGATTTCAGTAAGGCATTTGATAAAGTAGATCACAACCTACTACTTGATAAGATAGAAAAATGTGGGTTAGATAGCATCACCACCAGATGGATTCGTAGCTGGCTGACAGGCCGTACTCAGCGTGTGGTCCTCAATGGAACTGCATCTACATGGAAGGAAGTGTGTAGTGGGGTGCCCCAGGGCTCTGTTCTGGGCCCAGTGCTCTTCAACATCTTCATCAACGATTTGGATGAGGGGATAGATGGGGAACTCATCAAATTTGCAGATGACACCAAGCTGGCAGGAATAGCCAATACTCCAGAAGATAGGCTTAAGATACAGGAGGATCTGGACAGACTCGAACACTGGGCACTATCTAACAAAATGAAATTCAATTGTGAAAAAAGTAAGGTTCTGCATTTAGGCAGGAAAAATCAAATGCACAGGTATAGTATAGGTGGTACCTTGCTCAATAGTAGTAACTGTGAGAAAGATCTCGGAGTCCTAGTGGACAATCACTTAAATATGAGCCAGCAGTGTGCTGAAGCTGCCAAAAAAGCCAACACAGTGCTAGGCTGCATTAACAGAGGAATAGAATCAAGATCACGTGAAGTACTAATACCACTTTACAATGCCTTGGTAACGCCACACCTGGAATACTGCATCCAGTTTTGGTCACCACGATGTAAAAAAGATGTCGAGACTCTAGAAAGAGTACAGAGAAGAGCAACAAAGATGATTGGGGGACTGGAGGCTAAAACATATAAAAATGGTTGCTGGAATTGGGTATGTGTAGTTTAATGAAGAGAAGGGTAAGGGGTGACATGATAGCAGTGTTCCAATATCTCAGGGGCTGCCACAAAGAAGAGGGAGCCAAGCTATTCTCCAAAGCACCTGAAAGCAGGACAAGAAGCAATGGATGGAAACTAGTCAAGGAGAGAAGCAGCCTGGAACTGAGGAGAAACTTCCTGACGGTTAGAACAACTAACCAGTGGAACAACCTGCCTCCAGAAGTGGTGAATGCTCCAACACTGGAGGTTTTTAAGAAGAGACTGGACAGCCATTTGTCTGAAATGGTATAGGGTTTCCTGCCTTAGCAGGGGGTTGGTCTAGATGACCTCCAAGGTCCCTTCCAAATTATTATTATTATTATTATTATTATTATTATTATTATTATTATTATTATTATTATTATTATTATTATTATTTCACAAAATAAGCCTATTAGGGATTCCAAGAATATTTTTATTGTGTTAAGGTAATGTACAGTATCAGAACCTTGAAGACCTGACCAAGTTTTTTTTCTCGCCTCTTCTACTAAACAAAATCAAAGTGTAATTATTTTAAGTTTCTTTCTCACACTTTCCTCTTTCTCAGGAATGTGTTATCTTTTCTGAAATTCTCACTCTTTTCTTCCTGCCCTTAATGTCTCTCTCATACATTTTTCAAGGTTAGTTCTAAATTCCTTTTACAACATATCACCCAAAACTAATTCCAACCACAATCAAAGAAAAGAAATCTGCCGATAATAGGACAAGAACAATACATTCTCTATAGAACTCCACCCACCCACAACATTTCTGCTTTCAGTCTCAGACTGAAAGTTATCGGAAGCAGGAGAATCGATTCAGCACTATGCAAATTCCAGATGCTCTTGCATTACTTAAATATATGTGCTTTACCTTCTAGTATAGTGAGTTTTAAGGAAGGCAGAGATGAATCATTCCAATATTATTGCAAAAACCCCTACAGCAGGGGTGTCAAACTCAATTTCATTGAGGGCCGCATCAGCATTGTGGTTGCCCTCAGGGGGCCGGGTGGGTATGGCCAGGGTGGGCGTGGCCTACTGGGTGGGCGTGGCTAGAGTGCATTTGGCCTACTGGGTGGGTGTGGCCAGCTCTACATCATTCGCATCAAGGGTGCCTATGGGAGCCTGGGCAGGAGTGGGACAGATCTGAGGGTCTCTGGCAGAAGGAGGGTCTCTGGGCCAGGGCCAAGGCAGTGGGGGCCGTTCCCTCACTCTTTCCAGGATGGCTTCGCGGGCCACATGAAACCACTTCGCGGGCCGGATCTGGCCCCTGGGCCTTCTGTTTGACATGTCTGCCCTACAGGAATGTAGCTATTACTTCACTGAGATTTAGACATGATTTCAGGGAGTTTACCTTCTATATCAAGAAGCAGGCCTAGTGGCTGAGTAACTGCTTTGGATACAGGATTATCTCAGATTCATTTATTGGCATTTCCAGATCAGTTGAAAGTAATTGCATTCTGAAGTCCAATTTTTTTGCTATCACTTTAACTAGGAATTCTGAATTTCTGAGTCACCAACATGGAGCTAGATGAATCAATAATTTGGCTCAAAATAGGACATATTCCAAGGACATAGATGATGTAGAGATTGAACAAATTAATGTTTAACCTTGTTATTGAGAAAGAGATAGAGAATAGCAGATATTCTACTGGAGTGGGAAGGCTGTGGTCCTCCAGATGCTCCTGTTCTCAGTCTAGCTCTGGTGAGAGTGATGTCACTCATTATCTCTCATGCAATAGTAGTTGATTTTTGTAACTTGCTCAATCCTACAACAACATATGTTATAGAACTATTAAATTTCTGTCCTCCTCTGATAGGAAACAATATATTCTGTTGTATCATTTGCTAATACTGGAAATTGAATATCACAGGTAGCCCTCAACTTATGATTATTCATTTAATGATCACTCAAACGTAGAACAGTGCTGGAAAAAAATGACTTACAACCAGTCTTCGCATTTACAATGGTCATAACATCTCCATGGTTATAGGATTAAAATTAGGCATTTGGCAACTCGTATGTATTTACAATGGTTGCAGTATCCTGGAGTCACAAGACTGCCATTTGTGGTCTTGCCAGGGGGCTTCCAACAAGCAAGGTCAATGGGGAAAGCTGGATTCGCTCATCAAATTGTATGTAACTCACTTAATGAGTGTGTTACTTAGCAATGGAAGTTCCAACCTCAGATGTGGTTTAAGTCAAGGACTACCTGTATCTAATATTAGAGCATCTTCAGTGATCTGATAAAATATCCAGCTTATCATGGTGAAAGGTCTAATCCTTCATTTCTATTACCTTATTGTCTTTTTTTAGGAGGGCCATGATCCATGGAACTGTATCGTTGACAAACATGCACTGAACAAATATGAATTCTTTGAATTCAGTATTGATAGACTGCATTTATAATTCTAAAATGGATTGGCATTTGAATGTGTGTCATTTTCTGGGCCTGACCATTAAAAATAAGCATATTTGTAATATTGAACTACCTGTTCCTTTTGGCTTCTAAACTTCTTCATAGAAACAAACAATCTAACTTTTTAAGAAAGGCAAGAAAGGAGCATTCCTTTTGTTCCCTTATGAACCATGAACTACTCTCTTTCCTATTGTAAAACAAATGCACCCATATTCTCTGTCAAAGATTAGAAGGTATGCAGCCATTACAAGAATTTTTAAAAAAATACTGTTTTTGCCAAGCTGGTCCCATAACAACCAATTTTCTTTCATTGTTTAGACCACTATATTGGATGGATAAATGAGTGAATTATATATAAATGTGCGGAGTGAAAAAGATTGCTTTTTCCCCTCATTTATTTAGATATTTCTTTTTGGACAGCAGTGCTTTCTGGCTAATGGTCAAAGTGATGTTTTATCTTTATTCCCTGGTCTTTCCCTTCTTTGGGAAGCAGCATTATGGGGCTATTAGGCCTGAAAGGCAGAAGTGTTGCCATGGTAACAGATTGTTGGGCTTGGAGGCATATTGAATAGGACTTCTGGGGTGGTTACCAATTCACATAATTTCCATATGCAAATTCATTTCCATGTATTAATTTCTATGTTTATCTACAAATACAAGATGGCAAACCCCTTGCAAAGACCTGTTCTTCATATAACTAGCCAGTTAAGTTGTAACAGTGTCTGATTCATTGCCCAAAACTATAATCATTGCTTTCATAGTGTGTTCTGTCATTCTGTTTTGTTCTACCAGTTTGTAACCTGACTTAGAAAATAAAGTGCCTCAAAATAGAACAGGAGAGAGATCAATAAAATAAATGAGCAGAATCATTCTGCAGTGCCAAGTATTTCCTTTAGCTTATGAACAGGGCCTCATCTGTTTATAGTTTTTGTCTTTTATGAATATGTTTATGCCTTTTATGATCATGTATAGTTGCTTAATAAAGACTCTTGCTATTTAAAAAAATTATTTCACTGGATCATAGCCAAGAGACAATTGAATCCCTTCTTTCAGGAATCCTCATCCCATACAATAATGTTGATGCCTACCTTATGTCAGACAGAAGAATTAATTCAAATTTTAAATGTTAATGTAACTGCTTTAGTTGGTAGAGTCCCAAAATGCTTAAAATTTTGCTCAAATGTACTCACATATAGGTGCATGCCCAAACACACATGAATCATTTGTATATTATGCACAGTCCAGTTTAGAGGATGGTGTAAAATAGACCGACCCATTTGGAGTCATTGCAAAATTACTTTTTAACTAGAAAAGTAATTGATGCAACATTCCTTCAGATTCTTTAATTGTAAGTTAAATTAACCATGACATATAGTATAGGTATATGGTATGGTCCTTCTGCTTGAACAGGGGGCTGGACTAGAAGACCTTCAAGGTCCCTTCCAGCTCTATTCTATTCATTCTATAGTAGTAAATTTTCAGAGGGGCAGGCAATCGAGTCATGCATTTTGCCCATTCTCTCCTCTCTCCCAAAGTGCAACTGATAGTTATTTTCACCAAATTTATGGACATCTAGACCTAGACCAGCAAGAGGACAGAACTAAATACAGAATTCCCTGTAGCAAGACATAGCTAGAGGGCTGTGCAGTCCAAGGTAAGACTGCAAATGAGGATGAGGCTTCATTGGCAGAATCTGTCTTACTTAGATGGAAGAAAGCCTGAGGTTAAAGACTATAGACGATTCCACAGCTTATGGAGAGCACAGATCTCAATCAGAAAGGAATACCAGAGGCAAGAGGCACTAACAAAGATGTGCAAAGGATGGTTGTTGGCATTTCACATGTTCTTGATTTTGAAGGCTAACACATTTTGCTTTTGTCTTTTTTAATTTCTCCCTTGTTTTTTTGCAAATCTTCTGAATTTTTTGAAAGAATTGCAAAATAGACAGTTTCATTCTCAGGGTGGATGGAGTATACCTCACTTTGCTTCTCTTACGCTTTTGTTTTCACAGCTCCCATATATGTAGAGGTAATATACTCTTGAGACTTAACACTAAGAAAGATTTATGTTTCTACCATGTACTGTAGTCTATAAACAAAAGGGCAAGTATTAGATTAACAGACAGGATGCAAGTAGCACATGTTTGCACCATATGCTACATGTGGATTTAAGAGGCTGCCGAGTTTTACAAAAAACAGGATATTGTAACAGTCTACTACAGCCTTTGGAATAAGTGAATAAGCAGCAGTTCTGTTATTGTACCGTGTACAGTCTAATTTATATGACTCAACAACTTGGGAGGAAAATTTGTTATGGGAATACACTGCAGTAGTTAAAAAAAATCTTATTACTCATGACATTATCAAGGGTTACTGGGTCACTGACCTCCTTCAACATGGAATCGGAAAAAATGCATTTTGTAAAGGGTAGGTCTCCAAAAAGAAATGATAAAGGAAATTAGAGCATTGTTTCTTTATTTATAAACAGAGAACTCTAAATAAAAAGGCTGAATCCAGTAATGAGAACCTGGCAAACTTTGCTTTGAAATAACCTCAAAAGTAAAACAGTTTTTCAGGCAAAGCAAAGCAAACATATGAGAGCAACTTACAATCTTTTATTATACACAGTATAGGTGTCAACATCCAGCTCGAGAATCCAAATAAAACTCCAGGTTCATTCCGTTTCCGAAAATCTTACTGTTTATTGAATACACTGCTTGGTTGTGTCAAAGCAAAACTATCTCTGAGGTTCCAACACCAATTCATAGACTTAAACAATAATTTTCGCAGCCAAATCCCCAACATCTTTTGTAATCCATATTAACAAATTCACTTTGTTATGGGAACCGTTTGCTCCAAATCCACACCTGTTCTGGTGTCCTTGGCAATGCTTTAAGCTCTCATGGTCTTCAGATGAATTGAAGAAGTTTTGTTTCTCCATCTACCCACTATAAAGTAACACCTCCTCCTCCTTAATCTAAAGGCAAGTTAAAATGCAGAGAGGCATGTAGCTGCCCAAGTTTCATCCTTGACAATAGGCGTTGCTAAAGCCTTCCTTTGCTCTATTAAACTGCTAGCAGCACAGAAGAACAATTGCTAATGAGTCTGTACCCTGGTTATCTTAATTAATTTTCTTAATTTCTTTCCATGCTTTCAAATGCCTGAGGTGGTACTCTGTGTCTATGTAGTTAGAATATTACCCTTGCTTTACATCAACTTCATTGCCTGTTCCTTTACTTCTGGGTGCAATTTTAATGCTTATTTATTCGGCTTGGGATTAGGCCATTTGCAAGACTGATTCCTTATCCATCTCTAGGAGATAGAAAAGAAATCCTGCTGTGGGTGCTACTGTTATTGGAACTCTGCAAATGAGTACATACAGAGAAACTGTTATATTACCCATGATGTGGGACTTCCTTCCACAAGAGATCAGTCTAACTTGGCATCCTCCAACCTGGGACTTCCAGCCAAATCAGACTATATTTCTATCATATCAGTAGAGATATAAATTCATATTTGATTCTCATCAGTTGAAATCAGTGGGATGTAAACTCTTTCCTGGATTACATTATAGCTATAGACACAGCCCAAATAACAACAGTAAAAGCTATAAGTTAACATTTGGACTACTGTATATGACTTCAACTTTACATGATTAAATGTTATTATAAGGGAAATTAAAAAGGAGAAACTAATATAAATTGCTCAATTAAAACTCACTGAAATGCTCTATTTACATATGGAGTATGATAACAATTCCATGTGTTGGGACCATTTGTAGAATGGTAATAAGGAAGTACACTCCAACTGAACTTTGTGCATTTTGATTCTGAATAGACTGGAAAGGTACTTTATTTATTAGATTTTTATCTTGCCTTTATTACTTTGCTTATAACTCAAGTAAAGAATGTTCATTTTAAACTCCTTCCTATTTTCCTAACAACAACAATCTTGTGAGGTGGTTTGAGCTGAGAGAAGGGCTGGCCCAAAGTCACTCAGCTAGCTTTTATGCTAGAATGGGACTAGAACTCCCAGACACCTAGTTTCTTGGCAAGCACCCTCACCACTACACCAATTAACTAAGACAAAACAAGCAAAATTTCTGGGCCTTTAGGCACATTTGGATTATTAAGAGCATATCATTATTGCTCTCACAAAATTGCCATTATGTGGGGTTTGTCTATTCACAAAATGATTGCTAATTGAGCACAGCAAGTCACAAATTTGCTGAAAGACAAACTGATAGGCATGCTTATTTTCTATAGCCTTTAACATATTTTTATATCTTACCTTACTTTGACTTTTCTGGGCAGGTATCTATATTAAAATTTGTTTATGAATAATTTGTATACAGATCTCCCAAAAGAGCAAAATTTAATTTTAAAACATATGAAATACCTGAGTGTTTCCCCTAGATTTGTGTGACTATGCCTTTTAGAAATAGTTCCCTTTATGCATTAAAAAGAATTTCCCTTGTAGAAAATAACACATTACAGAATTTTTTTTAACTTAGGTTTACTACAAACTTTATATTACAATTAAGTGGGAAATATGGACAGGAGATTGGTGAATCCCTATTCAGAAGCAGATCATTCCCCATTAGTGACTTATAACATCTTCTAGAGTCATTCAACCATTGTAGCCAAACGAGGGCAGATTTTATATCATTTTAATAATGCTAGATGAAGATTCTTCCAATTACTACAAATGGCTCTGTCTCAGCTTCAGCGGTAAGTCTGCAAAGCAATTTCCTGGCGACTCTATTCAGGAATGAATTAAGACAGTTAGAAAAGCCTCACAGGTGAGACAAAGAGGCCCATCTGCTCCATTTATGAAGAAGCTTAGTGGGAAGCTCATAAGCAAGTTATAAAAGTTTAGTTTCTAAATATGAATAAATACATATGTTATTCTGACTCTGACTGTTTTTAATGATTTATCCCCTTGCTAAGACCCCTGTGCCTGGCCTGTATAAGCGGATACTATCACTGTTAACAGCCTTTGCCAGATAGCAGAACTCATGGAAGTACCTTTTATCATCCAGAAGTACCTTTATTTGCATGCAGAGAAGATTACAGCAAACAAGATATGGTAGATAATAAATGGACAGTATTCCAAGGTCAAAAGACAGTAATGGGACCTACTGTGTCCACATGTTATGGTGGGAGGTGAAGCATGGAGGAACAAGAAGCAGGAAGTACGTCCCAGAATGGGAGGGGTAAAAGTATGGAGTTAAGAAAGAGGAGGAAGTATGTCACAAAATGGGAGGGATTGGCTGACCACATTAGCATAATGTTGCAATTCCCCCAAACAACCACATGGTGGCAGCACGATATGCATTACATAGTTCTGACGTGACAGCACATATGTATTTGTTCAAATTGTGTAGCTGCCCATCTTGCCTAAGTCATTCTTTATCCAGCAAGCCAGGTTAGATGCATACATTTAATTCCTTTAATTTAGAGATGTCACTGCTGGATAACTGCAGGAAGTGCTTGGGATACGTGAGAAAAGACAAATAATTAATATTCTACACTATTCCTTCAAGAGCACCACTAAGCTAAATGATGAGATAGGCTGTGTTGGCCCTGCATTTGGCTGTTTTATGCAGATACTAATTACACCGCATCCTATTAACTATTTCATGATTGAATATTTGAGGTAAGAAGTAGTACCTGAATCATTTATAAATATTATTAGTAACAGCTGTTCAAGTGTTTATATTAATCTAGAATTACTGGTGATTTCTAACTAGACTTGGCTGTTTATTTCCTTCAAGGTAGAATGCCAGAAACTCAAAGGACAAAATCTGTCCATACTCTGATTTGTAGCCAAGTTTTCAGTAATTGGATGTACAACTATTGCGTTAGGATTTGCTCATGGATCCATTCAGTAACATTCAGTTCATCCTCTTCTTTTTATCTCTTGTTCTGTACTAAGCTCTGGTGAAGGATTCAGAGGAGTGGGCCCCAGTTTCAAGTAACTTTTTTTTTCATTAAGTTTTACAAGTTGGCAACCTTATCAAGGACATATTCTTTAATTTTGATAGTGCAAAAGTAATTCTTGCCAGAGAAGTGAATGCAGAAAGAGTTACAAGAAGAAACTTTCAATAATGCTAAGCCATCTGGTTGGGCATGGAAGCTACCACTGCCAGCAAAATGCTTCACGGCGTTATTGGATGAGGTTACAGAGATTCTCTTTTGTAGCATTGTTCCCTGAAGCATGTGCAAAATAATTTGCTTATGTAAAATGTTCTTGCAGAAAAAAATGCCAAGACTAGATTGGTTTTTTGCTCTTCTGCAAGGCTAGCATACTCAACATTGCAACATAGTCACATTGATTAGGTCCATAGTACATTTAGAGTTAGAAATGTCAGCCTACCGTTCCAGCACCAGACTTCAGCTAATCTTGAGACCGAGGTCTATATTTTGCAAAAGAAGTGAAGAAGTGAAAAATTCCAGTTTTATATCCATCCCATATGTAAGAACATAAAAACATCCTGTTGGATCAGGCTATAGATCCATCTAATCCAGTATTCTATTCACACGGTGGCCAACTGGATGCATTTCAAAAGCTCAGAAGCTCGAAAACAACTGTCTCCTTCCTCTGTCACTTCCCAGCAATCAGTTTTTCACACTGGCTGCCTATGATTGAGAAGGCAGTAAACATTAATGTTAATCACCATCAGTAGCCTAATCCTCTGCGAACGTGTCCAGTCCGCTTATAAAGCCATCCAAATTTTCTGCTTTCACAACAACTGCTGGCAGCAAATTCCACAGTTGAAATATGCATTGTGAGAAAAAGCATTTCCTTCTGGTAGTCCAGAATCTCTCTGCATTTAGTTTCATGAATGACCTTGAGTTCTTCCACATTGTGAGAGAGGAAGAAAATTTATTTATCTCCATGCTATGTGTGCCATGCAAGATTTTATATACTGTCTCTTCTTTATTCTCCTTCATTCCATGTTCCTTGTGGGAAACTGCTTGGATGCCCTTTTTATAGCCTTTCTAGCTCTGAGATATCCTTTTCAAGGTTCTATAACAGGGGTGTCAAACTCAATTTCATTGAGGGCCGCATCAGCATTGCGGTTGCCTCAAGGGGGCCGGGTGGGTATGGCCAGGGTGGGCATGGCCAACTGGGTGGGCGTGGCTAGAGTGTATATGGCCTACTGGGTGGGCGTGGCCAGCTCTACATCGTTTGCATCAAGGGTGCCTATGGGGACCTGGGGTCTGAGGGTCTCTGGCAAAAGGAGGGTCTCTGGGCCAGGGCCAAGGCAGTGGGGGCCATTCCCTCGCTGTTTCCAGGATGGCTTTGTGGGCCGCATGAAACCACTTTGCGGGCCGGATCCGGCCCCCGGGCCTTGTGTTTGACATGTCTGTTCTATAATAAGAATTGCACACTTTTCTTGCACAGGGTCTTAACATAACTTTTATGGCATCATTATTAAATTTTGTTCTTGTTGATGTCCTGACTCAATGTCTGGAGGTGGGGGTATGGATGCAGAGCAACAAGGTTCAGTTCCATCCTGGCTTTGTGTTGTGGGGCCTTCTGTTTTGGGATTTACCACCCCTTTTTCTGGATGGGATTGCACAGCCCAAAACAGACTTGATGCCTACAGTCTGGAGGTCCTTCTGGACTCAGGACTCCAACTCAGAGAGCTGGTGTCAACTTTGGCAAGGAGGGCCTTTGCACAGCTGCATGTTGTTCAGCTGTGCTCTCTGTTGTCCGGTTACTTCTGAATGGATTACTATAACACAGTGCTTTTTTTGTAAAAGAAAAAGGTGCCGGAACTCACACATGTCATACAACCCGCCTTGCCTACCCTACAAGGTTCCATCCACAAAAGGTGCCGGAACTCTGTTCTGGGCGTTCTATGAGAAAAAAAGCCCTGCTATAACATATTCTGCATGGGGCTGCTCTAGAAAAGCATTTGGAAGCTGTAGCTGGTGCAAAATGTGGCAATATAGGCAGTTAGGCAGTTATGTGCACTGGTACCAGCGTGCTTCTGAGTGCAATTCAAGGTGCTGGTAATAACCTATAAAGCCCTACAGAGCACAGGACTAGGATATTTAAAGAAGCACCTCTCACCAGTTATATCTACCCATCCCATTAGATCTGGCAGGACAGGCATGTTACATTCCCCATTTACTAAGGAATGCCATTTTACTGGACCCAAGAACAGAAGCTTTACTGCCATGGTGCCTGCCCTTTGGAACATCATTCCCTTGGAACTTCACTTGGCACCCACCTTTTTGGCTTTTAGAAAGGAGCTGAAAACCTGGATGTGTCATCATGCCTGGAGGGTCTGGCAGTAGTGGTAAACCTTGGCTGTAGCTATGTTAGATAGATGTTTGCTGTATATTCACAGGCTGTGATTATGTTTTACTGAATTTTACATTATTTTAGAATAGTTTTATGCTGTTGTGTGTATTTATTTATTTTTGCTATTTCTGCTGCTTTGTTGTGACCTGCTCAGAGTCATACTTCTGACATGGATGCCTATACTAATTTAATAAACAGACAAATAAATAAAATTGGGAGTTCTACCTTCAATTCCCTTCATAAAGATTCCAAGCACAGAATATGCCTTTTTATAACAGCTACCCACCAACTGACATTTCACAAAGCTGTCTACCATGATTCCAAAATTCATTTCCTGGTTGATCACTGCAATTCAAATTCCATTAATATATAGGCAAGATCTGTTTGTGCCAGCATGGATACTTGCTTATACTGAATTGCTTTTCCAATTGTCAATCCAGTTTAGAGAGGTCCTTTGTTCTGTTTTATAAAATTTTAATTAAAGATTTACAAAGAACATAAAGCTAACACAAGCTAAAAAAAGGATAAAAAGCAAAGAAAAAAAATAAAGACAAGAAAAAAACATAGAAAAACTAAAAGAAATAGAAAAGGCCTCCATTTCTTCTACAACAAATACAGGTACAATTACAATATTGTCTCTTACGTTATGATTACAATAAAAAAAAACTTCTCATTTTTCTATTATCTATGTAGCAATATCAAAAGCAACCTAACTTAAATCTTTTTTTTCATTATCCAATTTTTTCTAATCATCAGAATGACAAATCCAGATTGCATTTTTTCTGTTTCATGCAAAAAAGTCTATAAGGAGTTTCCAACCAGCCATAAATAGATTTTTTTCCCCTGTAATGAAAGAGGTTAATTTAGCCATCTCTACAAGTTCCATCATCTCCACCAGTCATTCTGCTATTCCTGGGAATGTCAATTTTTTCCACTCTTGAGCCTATAATACAGTAGTACATATACACACATATATACATACGGTATACATATATGTATGTATACACCTCTTTCATTACATATTATTGTTTGTCCATTAGTCCCAAAAGAAAAGTCTGTGGTTTTATTTGTACTTTAATCTTTAAAATCTTATGGATATTTGTATCCTTTCATGGTCTTCTCAATTGCAATGTATGGCAGTGAAAGTTGGACCATAAGAAAGGCTGAGCGCCAAAGAATTGAGGCCTTTGAGCTATTGTGCTGGAGAAGATTCCTGTGAGTCCCTTGGACTGCAAGGCAATCAAACCGGTCAGTCCTAGAGGAGATCAACCCTGACTGCTCTCTAGAAGGCCAGATCCTGAAGCTGAAACTCAAATACTTTGGCCACCTAATGAGAAGGAAGGACTCACTGGAGAAGAGCCTAATGCTGGGAAAGATTGAGGGCAATAGAAGAATGGGACAACAGAGAATGAGGTGGCTGGATGGAGTCACTGAAGCAGTAGGCGTGAGCTTAAATGGACTCCAGAAGATGGTAGAGGACAGGAAGGCCTGGAGGAACGTTATCCATAGGGTCGCAATAGGTCGGACACGACTTCGCAGCTAACAACAACAAATCCTTTCATGTTTACAAGTCCAGCAAAGATTCAAAGTATCTTTATATATTCTAAATTATGTCTCTGGTGACAAATGCTAATAATAAATTCTCTTTAATGCTGAAGGAGAATTCCATTCCTTTCAATCATATATTTTCCAATGGATCTACTTGTATATTATAACCAAAGTTTTAGCCCATTTTTCATACATTCTTTTATTTGTTCTTCTTCTGCCTTTTTCAGATTTCAACAAAAATGTGTACATTTTAGCATATTCATCATTTGTATAAAATCCTATTTCAAACTCAATCTTATTTATTTAACTTATATGCCACCCATATCTCCTAGAGGTGACTCTAGGTGGCATACAACCAATAAAAATAATAAGATAAAACATTAAAAATATTAACACTAAAATTGACTTAAAAATTAACAAAGAAGGGAGCAAGATACACACAGGGAGAAGTTGGGGTTCTTATCTCAGTCCATTAACCGCCTCCAGTATGATATAGTCCCATCAGGCCCTTTTGGAAGGCCAAAAGGGAGGGTGCAGATCTCACCTCAGGGGGCACAATATTCTCTTGAACACAAGTCTTACTTTGTTCAGAATTATAAAATCTTTTATTTACTTTAAATCATTTTGATAATTGTACATAAAAATATTCACTGACATGGAAATCCTTCTATTAACAGATTTTCTCTTGATTTTGTTTTACAATCCCTTTGACAGAATTCTAGTACATCACGGTAAATTAACTCTGTGTATTTACTTCTCATTTCTCATCTACAAAATAATTTTTGTGCTGATAGCCACAAATGTATTTTTGGGCAGAACCCAAATTTACATTTATTCCATATTTTAAGTATAGCCTGGCTAAATAATCATTTTAAAGTCTGCATTCACCTTAGTTTTATCATACCATAAATACTAACACCACCCAAATCTCAGATCATGACTTTCTAAATAAATATATATAAATGTAATAAAATAAATAAATAAATAAATAAATCCAATATCCTTCTAATCCTTAACAATATCAACTCTTTCATCCAAGTTAAGCAAAAGTATAGTTTTAAATCTAGTAGATCTAATCCTTCTCTTTCCTTCACATCTTGTAACACCTTATATATAACTCATGTTTTTTCCCTTGCCATCCTAATTTAGATGTGTCCTTCTGTCATTGTTTAAAGGTATATCATTTGTCAAAACAGGTATTGTCTGAAACAGAAATAGCATTCTACATATAAAATTCATTTAATTACAGAAATTCTACCTAACAATGACAACTGTAACTTTCACCATTTTGAAATATCTTTTTTAACTTCATTCCACCTCTTAACATAATTATTTTGAAATAACATAGAATTCATTTTTTTCATAGTTATACCCAAAGATTTTATTTTCTTCTCAATTTAAAAAAGCTATTTTTGTGATGGAATATTGTCTGGATTCCCAGGAGGGAGGGAGTGTAGTTTAGAGGAAGAGACAACACAGTTTAGACAGTTTGTGTGAGAGTAACAGGATGTGGACAGCTCCTCCATAATAATTTCCAGGGTATATCTTTTATGATGCAAGTAGTCTGCTTTAGTTTATCAAAATTTCTGTCTATAGGTGAGAGACAATAAAGATGTCTCATTAGAAAAATCGCAACATGTATTTCTCAGTGTTTAGAGCCTGACAATTTTATTCATCAACTCTGTTTGATTTTGTGTCTTCATATTTTTTGTTAACAAAAATATTTTATTTATTAATAATTAAACCAGCTAAGGCACCAAATTCTTTGAATTTACTCATTATTTATTTATTAAATTTTCTTACTGATAAGGTGACTCAGGGCAGCCATACAGAAATTTCATTAGAAATTCAGTTCCTTTAATGGGTCTGCTAAAGTCAACACCAAAAACATTTGCAAAACCTTTTAACTATTATTGTTTTAACCATTGTGCTCATGTCTTCTCATCTTTTCTAATATGTTGATTTAATATTTCAAGAAATAAAATAAACCAAAACAGGAAACAATGGGCAACCTTGTCTTATTCCTACTTCAATCTCACATGGTTTGGTTAAATAATCATTAATAACTATTTACACTATCTAAGTATAAATTAATTTCACCCATTTTATAAAATTCTTTCCATAACTCATATCTTCAAAAACCTTAAACATGAAAGTGCAATTTAAGTTGTCAAAAGCCTTCTCTGCATCTAAAAAGATCAATGCAGCTTGTTTTTCATTATGTTCCAAATATTCCAAACATCTAACACATTTATTAATCTAACAATATCTTTCAGCCATGGTGGCACAGTGGTTAGAATGCAGTACTGTAGGCTACTTCTGCTGACTGCCGGCTGCCAGCAGTTCGGCAGATCGATTCTCACTGGTTCAAGGTTGACTCAGCCTTCCATCCTTCTGAGGTTGGTAAAATGAGAACCCAAATTGTTGGGGGCAATATGCTGACTTTGTAAACTGTTAGAAGGGGCTGTAAAGCACTGTGAAGCAGTATAAAGGTTAAAATGCTATTGCTATTGCTATCTTTCAACTGTCTTGAAAGATAATATTAGATTAAATGTTAATAAAAACCCACACTGATCCTCATAAATAAAGTCTCATAAAATTATTTTCAATCTTTCCATTAAAATCATTATAAACAGCTTATAATCATTATTCATCAATATATTGGTCTGAAATTCCTTGCTAAAGTTAAGTCCTGTCTTTCTTTAGATATCAGCATTATGTTAGCCTCTTTCCAAGTTTCTGGCATTTTTCCACCTTGTAAAATAGAATTCATCATGTCTTGTAAAGGCTGGAAAAGCTCATCCTCAAAACATATATAATATATATTAGCTCATCTGGCCTAGATACCTTTTCTGGTTTACTCTTTTCAATTGCTGCTGAAATTTCCTTCATCATTATAAGTCCATTCATAATTTGCCTTTTTTTTATAATCCTTAGTAAATTTTGTTTTCTCAGATGCATGTATTTTCTCTTATGGAATATTCTGCCTCAGTTTTAAGAGGTCATTTTGGAGTTCTTCACAATCTCTTGTTTTATTTTACCATGCTAACCATCTAAAGTTTTCAGCGCATATGGTCACCTTGCTGCTCAACCCTAATCCAGATAATTATTTACAAGTTAAAAAAAGGACTAATCCCAATATCAACCCCTATGAAATGCCATTACGTTTATTTTATTAGTGGGAGGTAATCAGTTGCCAATCCATGAAAACAACTGCCTTCTTATCACATGATTGTTGAGAGACTTTCCACATAAAGTACTCAACTACTTGCACTTTGTCAAACAGAAAAAGAAAGTGATTTGAAAGATGAAGCTTTGAAAGAAGATATAGTAACTATTAAAGAACAGTAACATTTAATAAATTATTTGAGAATTGTTTTAACTATTTTTGCCATTATTTTTTTTAGCATTTTCACTTCTTTCCTTGGTCTGCTGTATTGGCACCCTCTTCTTGAATTTCTATGGAGATTCTCAATCATCCAGGTCATGGTTGTCCCAAAGGTGCTTTTTCAAAAGGCAACTGAACTTTTGGGACCTCTTCTTGAATCTTTCAAAGAAGGTAAAAAATACTTATGAAATATATAACAAAATGCATGTAATGTATAATGAAATAAGCATCTCTTGTTTGTTTTGCAGAAACCTCCATGTGTTTCATGAAACACAGAGCTCCTATAGAATATGTGATGGACAGTTGTCTGTGAAAGAATAAGTATTTGCTATGACTTGCCATGCTCTGCATAAAAAATATACATTCAAAATTCTCCGACACTGAAGTGAAAAATTATAATGGAATCCTAAAAAGAAGTTTAATTACAACATTTCTTGATCAGTTGAGCTGCACAGTGCTTCAGATTGCAAGGAAAAAAAATATTGGGGCATGTGGCTAGATGTTCGGTTTGTACTTCTTAGCAACTCTTTAAAATGGCTGCAGCTGCTATACAATCCAAGGAAAAGCCACCATTGGTTTAAGGAATTGCCAAGAATGCTAACAACTTTGAAGATCATATAGGAGCCGTGACCAGGGGGGCTTTTGCCCAGGTTCGCCTGCTGCGCCAGTTGCGACCCTACCTGGACCAAGATGCCCTACGCACAGTCACTCATGCGCTCGTGACCTCCCGTTTAGACTACTGCAACGCTCTCTACATGGGGCTGCCCTTGAGGACCACTCGGAGGCTTCAACTGGTGCAGAATGCGGCTGCACGAGTTGTGATGGGGGTTTCCCGATACTCCCATACACCTCTGCTCCGTGAGCTGCATTGGCTTTCGGTTGCCCTCCGGGTGAGATTCAAGGTGCTGGTAATGACCTATAAAGCCCTAAATGGCTTGGGTCCGGGATATTTGAGGGAACACCTGCTGCCAGCATCAAGCTCCCTTCGTCCAGTGCGCTCGCAGAGAGAGGGTCTTCTCAGGGTGCCGCCGGTAAAAGATTGCCGGCGGATAACACCCAGGGGAGGGCCTTTTCTGTGGGTGCGCCTGCCCTCTGGAACCATCTGCCCATGGAGCTCAGGACTACCCTTGACCTACGTTCATTCCGCCGAGACCTGAAGACTTGGCTCTTTGAGCTCTCTGACCCAGGCTGAGAATTTTAACTGGGTTTTATTTTCAGGGATAATTTAATCTTTTATTTGTCTTTTAACTTTGTATTTTGTATTGGTAAGATTTTAAAATGCCCTGTAAACCGCCCTGAGTCCTTCGGGAAAGGGCGGTATATAAATCTAATAAAATCTAAAATCTAGATGCACATAGTGGTGGGATTCAGCTGGTTTGCACCACTTCGGCAGAACTGGTAGCTAGCATCCACACGGAGAACTAGTTGTTTATGTATTTGAATTCCACCACTGGATGCACACCCACATCTACTCCAAAGCAAATTTTCCCCTTTGATATCATTCAAATAACTGGGGATGAAATTTTTGCAGAGAGAATTGGATTTAAAGTAAAGATATATTACATAAAGACAGCAAACAACTTTGCTAGTTTGGGTATTGGTTAAGATGTTGGACAGTCACCAGTTTCAAGTCCATTCTCAGCTACAGAAGCTCAGTGAGTGACTATAAGCTATTCACTCACTGCCTCTCTTTCTCTCCCCAACCTCTCAGAATTGTTATGGGGAAAAACGCTAGGAGAGAGTGTGATGTACTTAATCTCGAGCTTCTGAATGAATGGCAGGAAATAAAAACTAATGCATAAGTAGTAAGAAATTGCATCTCTGTTTATTCACATTTTGCTGCCACGGTTTGCCAACATAATTTTTGGGAGCTGCAGAATTGGGATCTAATCTCTACCTACAGGCCATGAGTTGCCATGTAAATGAGAAAACAGGTTTCAAATGTTTCAAAACAAATAGGTAAATACGAACACTATGCCCAATCTTTCATTGCAGTTTTCTGCCACTCCAAAATGAATGCCATTTAAACACAAAGGTAATTGTTTAGTGATCTTTGATTCAGATCACTTCTGGACACAAGAGCACATCATTCTTTCCACAGAGGCAAAGAGTTGTGCATTCAAGTTCATTCTTAGGAAAGCAACTGCATGAATATTATGTAATAAACATAAGGACTTCTTCAATAGCTTTTGGCTCAATCTTTCCCAAGTTTATTTCTGGTGATTTAGTGAATCAAGCTGGAATCTTGGGGGGTTTGGGTATAGAAAACTAGATTTGTGTTCATAAAAAGTTGACTTTGAGGCAACACGACAGAGATCTGCTGCAGAGAATTGTTTACTTATAATGCAAAAGTTACAGTTGTCTGGTATTTCTTGCAATAGAACAAAGAGGAGGCTTTTACTCATGTAATGAAATTAATTATAGTAACATGTCATTTGGGCGGTTTGGTTAGTTTTAAAAGGAGAGTAGACAAATTTGTGGGGTGCTTTATATCCACCTCCAGCATCAGAGGCAGATGCTTCTGAATAATACCATTTGCTGCTGAACACAAGTGGGAAGGTGCTATTGCGCTCATGTTATTACGTGAGGCCAGAGGCATCTGGTCAAAATACACTGTGGGAACAGAATACTTTGATAAATAAACAGGCCTTTAGTCTGATCCAACCCAACCCAACTCTTCTTATGCTATTACATGCCAGACCAAATAATGGATATATAGCAATAAAAATGACAAGGTGCGTTAGCCTTCCATATGCAGTAGCTATAAATATCTAGGTACCAGATACCGTGGCCAGACAATATATTAGGGACTTTGCTTTCACATCCTTATAGGATTTCAAAGCTATCTGGTTGCTCATTGCTGGATGCAGAATTTTGGACTAAATCAATCTTGGCCTGATCAACAACTTTATTTTCATGTGAAGATTGTATGACAAATGTAGTTGCTCAGATTGAGTGAAGATCTACATAAACAAATTGGTAGTTGGGGGCTTTTTGCACATGGAAGCAATAAAAAATTCTTAACTCAATATGGAAATGGAAGAAATTATTCCAACATAAAAAGTGGGAGTAGGGGTGGGGAGTGGCTCCAAATAAACCCCTTCCATCTACACACGAGTGGCTAAAGAGCTATTTCCCTTCCCACAGGGAAAGAGAGATAACAGAATAACGGAGATGGAAGGGACCTTGGAGGCAGTGGTGGGATTCAAATACCTGAACAACCAGTTCTCTGCATGGATGCAGGTGTGGGCCTCTGAGGCCTAGAACGGACTTCCGGAAGTGGCATCCACGCACTTCTGGCAGGCTGTTCTAGGCCTGGGAGGCCTCCTTCCGGAAGCAATGTACACTCAGCCAGTTCTCTGAACTCAACAAAATTTAGCTACCGGCTCTGCTGAACCAATGCAAACGACTGAATCCCACCACTGCTTGGAGGTCTTCTAGCACAACTTCCTGCTCAACCTTGTACCATTTCAGCCAAATGATTGTCCAATCTGTTCTTAAAAACTTCCAGTATTGGAGCATTCACAACTTCTGGAGGCAAGTTGTTCCACTGATTAATTGTTCTCACTGTCAGAAAATTTCTCCTTACTTCTAGGTTGCTTCTCTCCTTGATTAGTTTCCATTCATTGCTTCTTGTCCTGCCTTCACTTCAGGTGCTTTGGAGAATAGGTTGACCCGCTCTTCTTTGTGGCAGCCCCTTAGATATTGGAGCACTGCTATTATGTCACCCCTAGTTCTTTCCTGTGGCACCTTATGCAGAATTGTTTGGAATTGGTACTTCAGCCAGCACTGCCCCTGAAAGCTTGATGTGAAGTGCCAGAGCCACAGAGGAAGCACTCAAGGCACAAATGACCAGACTTGGCATGATGTGTTTCAGATGAATTGAATGGCACAGTTTGTGCCATAAGAAACTGAGAAAAGGCACACTTTAAAATTGGAGCAGGAAAAAAACATTCAGGCTGCTTGACTCAGGTCAAAGCTGAGTTCATTTAGCATTCAACAATATCATCAATTCACATCCTTACGGTTTTTTTTTTAACTTATTGAGTCCTGAACTGTGCTTAGCAGTCCAGGTGGAAGAGCCTAGAATCATAAAACCAACAGATCTAAAGTAATGTTTTTGCTTGGTATAAAATCCAGGTTAAATAGGAAGACATTTAATGTTCTTCATGTCCACAAGCAACCAATCTATGTATAATTCTGTTTCAGGGCCTGGAAGAACTTGACAGCACATACTCTAATCAATGGTTCTTAGACTTATGATATGAATTTAGAGCACATAAAGCTTCTAGTTTGTGTCTATGTGGCTCCACTAAGATTTCAGAAGGGTGAAGTGCCAAACAGATTTCAGTGATGGTTCAGTGGGGGTTCATAGCAAGATATTAAACTCCTAGTTATATAGAAAATTAAAGGTCGTGTTCAAATATACACTCAAGTATATATATATATATATATATATATATATATATGGATCCTTGGTTTTTCGGGTTTTTCCCCGCGTAGAATTAAAGGTGTAGGCGCAACGTTTCGATGGAATCCCATCCATCATCATCAGGCTTCTGTTTCCTTCTTCTGGGAGAAGCATGTGGCTGTTTGTTCCTCTTTTTTAAACTGCCAGAGGGGGTGTGTTCTGTGGAGGTGTGCTCTGATTGGGTAGGGGACCAAGTGTGTTCTGATTGGGTGGGAGTGTGTTTTGAATGGTGGGGGTGTTCTGATTGGGTGGGGGTGTGTTCTGAGTGGATGGGCTGGTCTCAGCTGCCAGCTCCAGACCTGAGCTGGTGAGTTGTGCTGCTTTTGTTCGGCTTCGTGTTTGTGGTGGTGCCATGTTTTTATAGTGGGTGTCAGTTTGCTTATTGTGTGGTTTGGAGGGGTTTAAAGTGGCTGATGTTGCAGCTGTAGTTAGGTTTCTGTTTTGTGGTTGTGTGTCTTTATCGTTGTGGGTTCGGATTTGCTTTTTGAATGGTTGTGTGGTGGTGATGTCATGTGATGTTATCATGAGTTTGGGTCTGGTATCATTCTTGGTGGTTGGGCTTCGTCTGTCAATCAAGGCGGGTTTCCAAATGGCTGGTAGACGAGAGGTATCATCTCGTTTATTCATGCTGTGGGGGCGTTTTTCTATCTCAATGGCTTCTCTGATTATTCTGTTGTTAAAATGTTCAATTTTGGCAATAGTTTTGGTTTTTTTAAAATCAATTTCATGTCCCGTGGCTTCAAAGTGTTGGACCAGGGATGAAGTTTGTTCTCCCTTTCTTCATCCCACTCAGAAAGGGAGAACAAACTTCATCCCTGGTCCAACACTTTGAAGCCACGGGACATGAAATTGATTTTAAAAAAACCAAAACTATTGCCAAAATTGAACATTTTAACAACAGAATAATCAGAGAAGCCATTGAGATAGAAAAACGCCCCCACAGCATGAATAAACGAGATGATACCTCTCGTCTACCAGCCATTTGGAAACCCGCCTTGATTGACAGACGAAGCCCAACCACCAAGAATGATACCAGACCCAAACTCATGATAACATCACATGACATCACCACCACACAACCATTCAAAAAGCAAATCCGAACCCACAACGATAAAGACACACAACCACAAAACAGAAACCTAACTACAGCTGCAACATCAGCCACTTTAAACCCCTCCAAACCACACAATAAGCAAACTGACACCCACTATAAAAACATGGCACCACCACAAACACGAAGCCGAACAAAAGCAGCACAACTCACCAGCTCAGGTCTGGAGCTGGCAGCTGAGACCAGCCCATCCACTCAGAACACACCCCCACCCAATCAGAACACCCCCACCATTCAAAACACACCCCCACCCAATCAGAACACACTTGGTCCCCTACCCAATCAGAGCACACCTCCACAGAACACACCCCCTCTGGCAGTTTAAAAAAGAGGAACAAACAGCCACATGCTTCTCCCAGAAGAAGGAAACAGAAGCCTGATGATGATGGATGGGATTCCATCGAAACGTTGCGCCTACACCTTTAATTCTACGCGGGGAAAAACCCGAAAAACCAAGGATCCACATACAGGCACCCGCGAAAACCTCAGAAAACATATATATATATATATATATATATATATATATATATATATATATATATATATATATATATATATATATATATATATATATATATATATATATATATATATATTCAAATACATACTAAAGAATATACATCAATATTCTTTAGTGTACATAATTAATTTTCTTATCTTATAATATCAACCTGTCAAACTGGCATAATTTTAATACAAAATGATTTGAGCCTTGATTCAGGACATATACCCATTCAATTTTGCTAACAATAGTTGGAAAGGAACAAGTAAAAAGATGCTCTTCATATGCATTGCAAAACTTATTGGGGGATTATCTTTCTTAAGTGGCTCTTCCAAGAGAATTGTTTCTTCATCAGTTTGGGCACACTGTTTCTGCTTTTATTCTTTTTAGCGGAACTTCATGTCACAGTTTGTCTTGTACTGTTAGTGGGTCTTTTTGCCTTTCTTTCTATCCTTTTTAGTTAAACAATTTATGCTATCAAAATGTGGAGAAATGTTCTTTATTGGTTGAAATCCTTTGTTACAGAAGTAGAGCAAGAGAACAGATATATTCCAAACTGATCATAACTCTATCTGATGCTTAATAAAAACATTTATTCCATTGTTAGTAACTCAAGATAGAAAGAACAAAAAAGTCAAAACAAAACATAGCATTCTTTTCATTTAAGAATCTCTTTTACAGACATGGTAAAACTTTATGATTGTTACTGCTTTCGTTATACAACGCGTTTGAACTGGAAAATGAAAAGGATGAATCACACGATTAAGGACAATTTAATTCAATTCCTCATAATACTAGAATCCAAAATATACCATGTCAGATGTGGATAGCATTAAAAGATGAGAATGGGAACAACTATTGTTGTTGTGCAGATCAGTCCTAAATGTGAGAAGTCATAATTATGTAAGAAGACAGATCTGGTGTAATAACAAGGCATGTACACATGAAACTGGGCTGCAAACATCCAGACAATTATTACATGGCTGTGTTGAAGGAAAAGTCTTCATCATGGTTCAGTCCAAGTCGGGAATAAACAACATGGCAACTGCTTTAGAAAGGATGCAGTTTATTTTTTTTAAAAAAAAATTTATTGAAAAGTTTTACAATTTTTAAATACAATGAACTCCCTCCTCCCCCTCCCCTCTCCCCAACCCTCCCCCCTCCTCGACTTCCTAGAGCTGAATACAGGGTATAATAATACAAACATAAACTAAAATATGCTAACAACAAAAATAAAACATTAAGTTCTATCGGACTTTAACTCTCCATAGTCATAGGATGCAGTTTATTGAAGAGGAGAGTCAGACAGGAAGATGGCTCTGGAGGCAAAGAGAGCGAGCACATGTAGGGAGTGGGTTTTTATACCTTCTTGAGCCTTTTGTTTGGAGTTGTTCCTGTGGCATGAACTTTGACCTGGTCTGAGTGTGCCCTTTGGCATCTGTGGGTTAATCCTATTATGTCCTGTCTTAGAGTTTGGGTGGGGTATGTAGATTTTAGGTGTCTTTGTCTTCCTAAGTTTCTAGCTGGGGGCCTCCAACCTTCCTGGATTATTTACATCTGCATTTCTACAGAGCTGGTTTCTGCTTGGGGGAGGGAGACTTGGGGCTATTAAGAAAACTGGGCATGCTTTTCTCCCTCATTAATATTTTCTTCTCTGGGGTGTGTGTGTGTCACTTCCTACACCTGCAAAGATACCAAAAATTCTATTTGCTGCTGTCTGATGGTAGTCCAAATTTTTGTAGCCTAGATGTAAGCTTGCTGAAAGATGGAAGGTAATGTGAGTGGAGTAACTATAGAAAGTTTACACAGAAGGCTCTGTATAATTTAGGTTTATACAGGTACTCTTCAATTTAGAACCACAATTGAGCCCAAAATTTCCAACGCTAAGCAAGACAGTTAAGTGAGTTTTGCTTCAGTTGTTAAGTGAATCACTGCAGTTGTTAAGTTAGTAACATGGTTGTTAAATGCACCTGGCTTCCCCATTGACTTTGCCTGTCAGAAGGTCACAAAAGGTGATCACATGACTCCGTGACACTGTGACCCTCATAAATACATATCAGTTGCCAAGCGTCTGAATTCTGATGATGTGACCATGGAGATGCTGCAACGATTGTAAATGTGAAAAAACAGTTATAAGTCACTTCTTTTGGTGCCATTGTAACTTCAGTCACTAAACGAATGTTGGTAAGTCAAGGATTTCCTGCAGTATTTGGCTTTTGTTTGATTTCCTTGTCATTTAACCCACAGGATCTGCCGTATCCTGGGCAATAACGTGCCCTTTGAGTTAAAAGTAGATAAAGGTAAAAGGTAAAGGTTCCCCCGCACATGCGTGCTAGTCGTTTCCGACTCTAGGGGCCGGCGCTCATCTCCATTTCAAAGCCGAAGAGCCAGCGCTTGTCCGAGGACGTCTCCGTGGTCATGTGGCCGGCATGACTAGACGCCAAAGGCACACGGAACGCTGTTACCTTCCCACCGTAGTGGTCCCTATTTTTCTACTTGCATTTTTACGTGCTTTCAAACTGCTAGGTTGGCAGAAGCTGGGACGAGTAACAGGCGCTCACTCTGCTACACGGCACTCAGGATTCGACCTGCCAAACTGCCGACCTTCTGATAGACAAGCTCAGCGTCCTAACCCACTGAACCACCGCGTCCCTTAAAAGTAGATAGGTTGTACTAAATGAGGCAAAATATATTGGAAATACAGTATTGAACTATTTTTTTCTCATATAAGGAACTTTCCCTCTTTTTTTAAAAGAAAACGTGGAGTAGGTTTCAAACACCAGAAGTTCTTCACCTGGCCAGGTTTCCGGATGACCACGATCACTACTCCACCACTCAAGGAGAGAGGGAAAAGGTAAGGCGTCCCGCACCGGGAGCTGAAAGTTACGGCGACTGTTCCAGCAGGTTGCTAGGCAACCTGTTCACGCTCGGCCCTTCTTACCCTCCCGCTTTTGAATCAGCCCGTACGGAACGCGTTTCCTTCAATTTGAGCCATCTGAAGGCCCGTCGCTGCGATGCATTCTGGTCCTCGGCAATATGGCTGCCTCCTTGGTGTGCTGCTGAGGAGAATTTGGCTCTCCGGAACGGTTTCCTTCAGCTTCTCCAACCCCCCGCTACTTGGGGAACTTCTCCGCGAAGAGGAACCAGCCAGCTCTCCGAGTCGGGGAACATAATGGGTCGAATTGGGCGCCCACCGTTGCAGCCGCGCAAAAAGCAGGCGCCTCCGCGGGGGTAGGACGATTTATTCCCTTCTGGCTGCACGCTGTCGGAAACGGGCCCAGGAGGGAGAGAGTCCATCTCATCGCTTGGTCCAGAGCGATCTCCAAGGGGTGATCTTGGCGGCCAGCTGCTTTCTAAGAGCAGATAACAGTCAAGCCTGGAACAGAGAGGTGCCTACGGCCAAATCGTTCCTTTCTTTCCGAACTCCGCTTTATCCTGTTTGCTAGTTTTGCCTTTAAACGGGAGATCAAAGTGCAAGCCTCTCCTTTTGTAGCTGTATCGTGAAAGAGAATCCTGCGCTCGGATTCTTCACGTCCGAATCCAGATCGACTCACTGAAGTTCACAGTATAGGCTAACGTCCCGTCCAAAATTAAGAAAAGAGATCTCAACGAGAGTGTACGTTAAACAGCACTTGCCACAGTTGCTTGAGAAGTGATTGTTTTGTCTGACTCTCCAACTGGGATATAGCACTGATTTCTCAACGTCTGCTTTTCCTGCAATTTCTCTACACTACAGTATGTAGCACAAGGCATATCAGCTTTATTCTGAGCTAGAGTGACAAGTGTGGTATCACTGCAGCGTTTCTACTTTAGCTGTGATCGAAGTGCTCTGCTACATAGCTACATAGAAAGCCATGTTTTCTATCTAAAATACTTTTTAGACCGATCATATCAAACTTTGTTTCAAGTGCGCATTGTCTGATAGTCTTCTCCTAAATTAAATCATTGTATTGTGGGCAGGAACTTTTTCAATAAAAAGAGTTATCTGGTCACCCTATATCTCTTGAATATTGAGATAATATCCTGTTTCTGAAGAAGGATAAAAAAAAATCCATGTACACATCTGTGATCATTATTTCATCTAGATAACAATAGATCATTGACTACCAGATAGTTTTCCTTTGTATAGTGATTATATTACTCCCTGAGATTGTCCGTTCTGCACAGGAATTTCCCAGCTGCTGTACAGGGAACATTATTATACAGTTTAACAATAACACTCATGCATCTATTTCGAAAAAGCATCTTCTCATAAAACATAAACCTAAACAACAACTAACGTAGTGTCTTGTTATCCAGTTACTTGTCTTAAAACATTTCCTTGGAGTGGTGATTTTTTCCTCTACTGGTTACTTTGATCCCTACTCTTCTTGATGGAGTCTGATATGCTGCAGTCACCCCTCCTGGGTCTTGGGGAGGAAGATGAGTCAGACATGACGGACTGGAATTTGCCTTTGGCCTTTATGAAGAAGAGGCACTGTGAGAAAATTGAGGGCTCCAAATCACTGGCTCAGAGTTGGCGGATGAAAGACCGGGTAATGATCTCTAGCAGAAACTTTTTATTTGGAAACAAGGGATTCTCTTACTGTAATTAATTTGGGGGTATACGCCTTGTCCTTAGTGAAGCCACAAAGTTTTTCTAACTGGGATTTCTTTAATCTTGAAAATGTGTTAAATTGTTACAGTGCATGCTAATAAATCATGAATGCAGTTAAGATAGATTTAAAGTTTGTACTTTGTCTTTTAAATAATAAATATATTTAATAATATGATAATTTACTGTTTGGGAAATTATCTGGATAGAGAGTAATGAATTAATGTCAAGCAGTTTGTATTTCTGATAAACTTTGTTGCTTGATTTTGTTAGCCGTACATTGAACACCATATTTATTGTATGTTTAATCAAAACCGGACTCAGTTGGAAGGCCTGTAGATTTTAACAGCTTTAGAATCTTAGGAGACCTTGGAGAAAATACATTGCTTTTGGAAGTGATATCACACTTACAGTCTGCATGTTAGCTCTTATGGCATATTTATTTTATTTTTATTTTTTATTTATTTAAGAAAATTTATATGGCCGCTAAATTCTCAGTGATTCCAGGTGGCTTACCGAGATAAAAATTTCATGTAAAAACAATAAAAAGCAATATCCCCCACCCTTCTGGCAATAACAGTCAGTCAGATAAACCCCTTGATGGGCTCCATCCCACTCTGGGTTTCCCAGCCCTGTTGTCAAAACCAGGCCTTCAAAAGATTGTCAAAGTGAGGGCCAATCTTATTTCTGTGGAGATGATGTTCCACAGGGAGGCAGCTATCACAGAGAAGCCTCTTCTTGGTCCCACTAGATGTACCTCCTTAGGAGAGTGGATTCGTAGCGTTCTTTGCCTCCCCACTCTGTTTAGGTCGGGTAGATATGACTGGGAGAAGACGGTCCTTAAATAACATATGTGAAAAATTAATTTGTTGTATTTGAATTCTTTAGGCAGTTGGAAGTTACCAGCTAACCAGTCAAAACATCCAACAGTAGTTTAAAAAGTGATCCAATGAGATAAATAAGTTTATCAGTGATGTAACTTTGGGTTTTTATGTTTTTGTTTGGAATGTTGTGAAAATTAACTGGCTGACTAGGATTACAGTCTCATAAATATACACTTGCACACTTGTTTTTTTCCTGGGTCCTATGTTTTCTGTTTAATCACAGAGAGCAAATGGTAATGCTGAGAAGAAAATATTTTGTCTGTTCAAATATAATCTAGTCCTTCACTACGGTGCCAGATTGTAGTTGATTAGGCTATTGTGCAAGTGCCTAAGAGACCCTCTTTTTTGGTGCAGTAATTCTATGAAAGTGGGCTATTATTGCAATAACAGAAGGTGAATTATAACTAATTTGTATAGCAAAATCTGCCAAATACAATAGCAAGGGAGCTGGCAGCAGTTTTGTAGTGCTCAGGAAAAATCAAAGTAGCAAACGGAATTTGGCTCTATGATCCAGGGGCATTACCTAGCTCTAATTGTTGCTTACCGGTATTTGATTTTATATGCTATTTCTCAGATGTTTTATTGCCATGCAGCTTACCAGGTGATATTTATTTTTAAATTTGTCTGTGTTATGCTAAACTTAATTTTAGCAAGATGTGAATGAATTTACAGTAGTTCCATTTTGTGCTTCCATGTACTTCATTCTGCTCGCGCCTCACAGTGAAGAGTAGGGGATAGAGAGTGTATATTTATCTTTTCATTAACCACAGCTTTTTGTATAATCTGAACTAGTGTACTTCAATAAGTTTCAAATAAGTTTTCAATCTATATTCAGGATGAGCTACAATTCCAATTGTGGACAACATAGCCAGCAGTGCTTGTTCAGAACCAAAGGTGAAAGTTTCTCAGTTCTTTGTGGCTGCATAGAAAGATGCGGAGAATCCACATATTCAGGAAGAGGTTTGGTTTATACACCTCTTAATAAATATCCAAATAGTATCAGTGTCATGACCTACAATCCTCTGGATATTTTATTTAAGCATTTCATTCTACCAAGTGGGGTTTACTTTTGGGAAAATATCTTTGGGATCAGATGAGATAAACAGTGTCTTTGACTCCTTTCCTGCAGTCACCTTTTCAACAACTATGTAGCAACAATGTTACATGGCAGCCTGCAAATCTCCCCTCCTCTTCTTGAGCTGGCTGGTGTTCCTTCCAGCTATCTAGTGGAGCATAGAAATGGCAACTAAACATCACCCCACCTATTTGTCTTTGCTTGCTATGTTTGCTTTTTGAAGTAAGAAAAAAGACACACAACGGGATGGGCCTTTGTGTGAGGCAGGCATTATAACACCTTAATCTCAAAAGGGGAGGGGAAACCAGGATGAGATGGGAATGTCTCTCAATGGGCAGCTGTTCATCCTGCAATATCACTGATTTTCTTTTGTACTAGAACTGTGGTGGCGAACCTATGGCACACATACCACAGGTGGCATGCAGAGCCCTCTCTGTGGGCATGCGCGCCATCACCCCAGTCCTAGGCCTTCAGTCCCTTCCATGAACAGCCTGCATCAATACCTGCACAAGGTAAGGCAGCCTGCCCCTGCCTCCCCATGCATTTTTTTTACTAACCTGCCTTTCAGCTGCATTCTGTTTCTCCTTTCGCTTCTCAGCCTTCACCATGTGTTTGTGGGACTATCGGGGGGAAAAAAAGAAGTTCCATCAGACTTTCTAACTTCTTGCGAGATCTCAAGAAGTTAGAAAGTCTGATGGAACTTTTTTTTTTACCCATAGTCCCACAAACATGCGGTGAAGGCTGAGAAATGAACGGGAAAACGGAATGCAGCTGAAAGGCAGGTTAGTAAAAAAAACACTTGGAGGAGGAGAGGGCATCTGGGTGGGGGCAGGCACAGCAACCTTACCCTGCATGCAGGCCAGCCCCTGCAGCCCCGGGGTGGTTGTGCTGGCCGACGGTGAGCAGGGTGTTGAGGTGGGGACCGGCAGACCGACCAAAGCAGCAGGTGCACCAGAGGCTTGGGGAGGAAGGGCACTGAAGTGGGCGGTCAGGCCGTTGGCAAGAGCAATGCGTCTGAGTAGAAAGCGGCCTCGGAACAAGTGGGGCAGGTAAGGAAAGAAATCCTCACTCCCCCCCCCCCCGAAATTGCCTTTCTTTCCTTACCTGGCTTCCAGCCCCATGCCATTTCTCCTTCGCAATCCGCCGCCATGTGCAAGAAAACAGGAAGGTTTTTTGGGGGGGAAAAAGGTCAAAATCAATTCCAACTTCTCATGAAAGATCGCGAAGTTGGAATTGATTGACCTTTCCCCCCCCCCAAAAAACCCCTTCCTTTGTTTCCTTGCATGCAGCAGTGGATTGTGAAGGAGAAACAGCACGGGGCTGGAAGCCAGGTAAGCAAAGAAAGGCAATTTCGGGGGGGAGCGAGGATTTCTTTCCTTACCTGCCCCACTTGTTCCAAGGCTGCTTTCTCGTCAGGCGCATTGCTCTTGCCAATGGCCCGACCGCCCACTTCAGCGCCCTCCCTCCCTGAGACTCCAGTGCTCCACCTGTTGCTTTGGTGTCTCTGTAGGCAGAGCTGTGAAGTTCTCTTATCTGTCAGATGAGAACTTCGCAGCTGTGCCTACAGAGCCACCAAAGCTGTAGCTGAATGGGCAGGTGAGGGGGAAACCTGCCCCACTTGTTCCACAGCCGCTTTCGGCCGAGCCGCATTACAGTAGCATTGGGTGCAATACGCGAGGTGGCAAATAGCTGCGGCATGCCGAAACTGGCCATTTGCCGCCTCCTGCCCAGTGTCACTGCCATGAGGCTGTGGAACAAGCCAGGCGGGTTTCTTATCTCTGCCCGTCTTGTTCTGCAGCCTCATGGCAGCCGCATTGGGTGCGTCGTGCGAGGCGGCAAACAGCCACGTTGTGCTGAAACCGAGGGGCCAGCAGGCTGTGGCTACTGATGAACACGGTCCCCATGCATTCGCTGTGTGCGGGGGCTGATGGTATCAGGCAGCAGCCACCCCGGCCCCTGCCTCGCCTCACCTTGACTTGTGTCAATGGCACCCCTGCCCCCTGATTCACCTTGCCTCACCCTGCAGGATGAGCCTCCTGCCCACCGTCCCACATGCCAGAGACTCCCTGGATCTTCCCCAACCCTGCCTGGCCCCCACAGGCATCCCTCCCCATGAGCAACATCAAGGTGGCCACACCCACCCCAGCCACGCCCATCCAGTCTGCCGTGACCACCTCAGCCATGTCCACCCAATGGGCCACACCCACCCGGCACCCGACGATACATAAGTGGGTTTTGCGTTGCAGCTTGGGCACTCGGTCTCTAAAAGGTTCGCCATCACTGGACTAGAAGCTGAACTGATTAATTTCTGAAGTTGATTATCTGAGCACAAGAAACCACATGGCATGCAGGGACATTATAGATGAAATTCTTTCTTAAAATTTTGGTAATACAGAAAGCCCTTGAATTTACAACCATTCATTTAGTGTGTTTTTCAATCTTACAACACTGAAAAAAATTACTTATGATCAGTTTTCACACTTATGACAGTTGCAGCATCCCTATGATCATGTGATCAAAATTCAGTTGCTTGGCAATTTGGTGTGTATTTGTAAGAGTGACACTGTCCTAGTGTCATGTGATCACCATTTGTAACCTTCCCAGCTGATTTCTGACAAACAAAGTCCATGGGGCGTATCTAGTTTCACTTAACAATAGCAGTGTTTCACTGAACAACTGGGCAGAAAGGTCATAAAATTGAACAAAACTCACTTAACAATGAGCTTGTTTAGCAGTGGAAATTTTGGGCTCAATTGTGGTCGTATATCGTGGATTACCTGTAAATAATTTTAATAACAAGAAAATTGAAGCTATTTGAATAGAAGATTTTTCAATGTCTTACTGGTTGTGAGAAAATCTACATTTAAAGGAACTCGGTAATAAATCTGACTAATATTGTAATATATTTACTACCAGAATTCTGTAATGTCATAAAGGGTTTATTCTTCCCAGCATGCTCCGTGGCATTTGTAGGCTATCACAATGAAACTCCTTTGATGTATTATTTATTCAAAGTTTTTTTTATAGACATAGGAATTGTGCTTTGAATGTAGAATGAAATCTCAGCTCTGCTAGTTCATTAAAACTAGAGTCCTGAATGTGTTGGATTTTAGCTTACAAATGGCTGTTGAAATAAGAATTGAGCCACATTTACTGTGATTTCTAAAGCATATGGGAAACAAAAATCTGTTTGCAATGTTTTTATTTTAACAGCTTTTTATTCTTGTTGCTTCATTATCCACTGAAGGTTAACCAGGTAAATGAGATATTTTGATAAACAAAATAACCAGCCAAGAATTAAAATTTCTCCTTAAGCAGATACAAGTAGTCCTGCATTTAGTGACATTCAAAGTTATAACAGCCCTGAAAACATGATTTATGACCATTTTTCACACTTGCGAACATTGAAGCATCCCCATGGTCACATGATCAAAACTCAGATACTTTACAACTGGTTCATATTTATGACGGTTGTAGTGTCCTGTGGTCATGTGATCAGCTTTTGTGACCTCTTGACAAGCAAAGTCAGTGGGGAAGCCAGATTCACTTAACAACCAGGCTACTAACTTAACAAATGATTCACTTAACAACTGTGACAAGAAAAGTTGTAAAACTTCCTGACAGAACAACTAACCAGTGGAACAACCTGCCTCCAGAAGTGGTGAATGCTCCAACACTGGAAGTTTTTAAGAAGAGACTGGACAGCCATTTGTCTGAAATGGTATAGGGTTTCCTGCTTGAGCAGGGGGTTGGACTAGATGACCTCCAAGGTCCCTTCCAACTTATTATTATTAAATGGGGCAAAACACACTTAACAAATATTTCACTTAGCAACATAAATTTTGGGCTCAATTGTGGTCATAACTCGAGGGCTGCCTGTAATATACTTCCAATGGAAAGCAAAATTATAGAAATGACCATAAAGTAATAAAACCTTTATTTAAATAACACAGTTTCTGTATTAATGGATAGATTTATTGCCAACTTCCAAAAAAAATACAGGTAGAAATTTTTCATTCCCAAAGATTATTGCTAGGTATTATGATCAGTGCTTCTAATTTGGTTTTAGTGGTTGGGGAGGAAGATGCAGATTTTGCTATATTTTTTAGTAGGATTGTGTATATTTAAGTTTGAGTGAATGGGGGAAGTTTGCTTTAAAGCAGTACTAAGGGAAAAATTGAATTACTTTTCCACTTCACTGCATTCACATTTGAAGGGATTGAATGCAGGGCCATCCTCTTTTCATTGGTCCTTGTCCCTTCTCCATTGTTGTTGTTGTTGTTGTTGTTAGTTGCGAAGTCGTGTCCGACCCATCGCGACCCTATGGACAATGTTCCTCCAGGCCTTCCTGTCCTCTACCATCTTCTGGAGTCCATTTAAGCTCACGCCTACTGCTTCAGTGACTCCATCCAACCACCTCATTCTCTGTCATCCCCTTCTTCTATTGCCCTCAACCTTTCCCAGCATTTGGCTCTTCTCCAGTGAGTCCTTCCTTCTCATAAGGTGGCCAAAGTATTTGAGTTTTAGCTTCAGGATCTGGCCTTCTAAAGAGCAGTCAGGGTTGATCTCCTCTAGGACTGACCGGTTTGATCGCCTTGCAGTCCAAGTAACTCGCAGGAGTCTTCTCTGGCACCAGAGTTCAAAGACTTCTCCATTACCCCAACTAATTCTGTGGGGGAAATCATGCAGTGATAAAAACAGGAACTTGGATGTACTGTATATGAAAAAAAACCCTGTGAATAAATTGTCAGTGCATTCATTTCTTCTTATAAAGAAAGTTGAAGCTTTTAAAGGGTATCTTAGTTTAGACACCAAGGGTAGGGTTAATACAAGGTTAAATAACATGGAAAAATAACTATAAGGTTTGATATAAGGTTTATACAAGGTTTGATATAAGGTTTATAGGCACCAATCTGCTAGAAAGCGCCTTAGTGTATTTACAGTTATTAAGAAAAAAATCATTTACAAATATTTGCTTTAATCGTGAAAGCGTCTTAAGTAAAACAGGACTCAGGAAAGTATGGGAAGCATTACTCAAATTATGGACCTCCCTATTGAGGAACGTTTGGATGGCCTCTGCTCTGTTTTGTTTAGAATGACATCTGAAGATACGTTTTTTTTTCACCTGGGAGGTGAAAGGTTATGTTAACTGCTGAATGCAGTATATCGGCGCTTCTTCAGTTTGTTCCCCTCCGAGAATGTTTCTTTATTCCTTTCTTTACATAGTTTACTCATGTTTAACTGCGTTCATGCTTCTGAATGTCAGTTTTTAATGACATTTTGTAATCGCAGTGCTATTATTTAATTCAGTATTTTTCTTAAAACTCTCCTCCGCTGGACAAACGGCACACCTTGATGTGCATAAACTCTCAGGCATTTTATTTTTGCTCTTTTGGGGGGGGGGGAGGGCAGAGCTCCTTTATCCCTACTGAAGCTTTGCTATCCCATATAACAAGCGTGCTCTGTCATTTAGATAGGTTATCTTGGAAACTTGAATTTCTTGTATCTTACCAATGATATTTTTCCTTAATGTTATATTTTTGTATTATCCTGTATCTTGACTGTATCCCTAAACATGTAAAAAGATTGATGCAATTAGGTCATACTTCATAGGCTTACAGAAAGCCTTTCCCAGGAATAGTGATTGTAGTAGTTATTGGACCGCTTAGGGCAGGGGTCGGCAACCTCGGCTCTTTTATGACTCGTGGACTTCAACTCCCAGAATTCCTGAGCCAGCATAGCATAGCTGGCTCAGGAATTCTGGGAGTTGAAGTCCACGAGTCATAAAAGAGCCGAGGTTGCCGACCCCTGGCTTAGGGGGTCTTATTAAAACCTGGAAAAGAGGATGACTGAAAATATTATTAGCTAGGAACACCTGCATATTCTTCCATTGTCAGAAAAAATAGGTAGCCAGCTTCTTTGTCCATCAGAAGGCTTGTAACAAGAGGAACAAAAAAAATCGCTAAAGTCAAAGTATCTATTTGCCAAGATTTCTGTAAGCCTTTGTGGAAAAAAAAAATCTTGCTTTTGGATCAGCTGTTAAGAGCTTGACAATCTCAGCAATTCCTCAATTTCCTTTACAAGGGAAGCTACCTTGTTGCTTGTTCGTGACTGACTCCATGGCAATCTGGGAGCACAGCTGAACGCTGAAAGGCAACCCATATTTTATTTCAGTATCAAAGATGCACAGATGAGTTAATGGACTGTAGCTGTTACCCAAATGATGCAGCTATTTGAGCAAGCTCAGCAATCAAATGTATTTGCCATGGGTGTGCTTCCTGCCATTTCTTCTCCTCTAATCATGTTACTTCACTCTGTGGGCTCATTACCTGACTACTGTGACATATCCCCAAACAAGTGCAAGACTTTCATCCCTCAGCTATATATACTCTTGCTTAAGAGTACTTTTTTCCACAGATTGTGCTCAGGTGTGATTTATTCTTGCAGTCTTGAGAAATGGAGCTGCCAAAATGGCAATTGCTATTACGGACAGCAATGATTCTCTAATGGACCACTCTTGTCAATTTCATACAGAAACTAAAAACTGTCTTTGATTATTCTGCCAGAAGAGATAACGTCCAGGTTGTTCAGCCCAGATATGACAGCCATATCTTATAGAAAGAAAAATGTAGCAAGATCAATCAAAAAAATTATGAGGGCAGGGGTGGGATAACATTTTATTTTAAAAAGTGCAAGGAAAAAGGGTTGGCAGAATTCTGACTTGAAGAGTACAAGAGGTGACAATGAGAAACATTCTGGAAGTGCAGTGTGGATTATGCCAAGGTGGGGTTACATGAACCACTTCTTTTGCTCTTTGATGGGTTGGTGGGAAATGTCATCATCATCATTCTATCCATTGTCTATCCACTGCAGGATGAAGGCCTCTTCTGCATGTTTTAAGCTTTCTTTTGCCAATACTTGCTGATGTCGTCGATCCATCTTGTTTTAGGTCTCTTTTATGGACGCTTTTTATCGTGTGATCCATTCGATGACTGCCTTGGTCCACCTGCCATCACTTCTTCTTGTTATGTGACCAGCTTATTTCCATTTCATTTCTTTTACTCTCTTGATGATATAGTATACTTTCATTTATTCTCTAATCCATGTGCAAGTCTTTCTATCTTGTCTTATGATGCCAAGCATGTATCTTTCCGTGGCTCTCTGCGCCACGCGTAGCTTTTGTATTGATTATGAGGTTAGTGTCCATGTTTCTCTGGCATATGTTAAAACAGGTAGCACACACCGATAGAAAACTTTTCAGGCATAGGGGGAGGTTGTTCTTGAAAATTATGCTTAGCTAGCCAAATGCCTGACAACCACATTTAACACGCTGTTCATCCTTTATTGTATCACCTTCCATTGAGATCTGTTGGCCGAGATATATATAAGTGGTCTATTATATCTAGTTATTTTCCAGATATATATAAAAATCTTTCTTTGGTGAATTTGTTAAACATAACCTGGCTCTTTTTCAGGTTTATTTTTAAACCAAAATGAGAAATGTAGCATGTGAAGAAGAAACTTATTGTATATTTGTTGATATAAATTATATGATAAAGCAAATAGACTCAAATTTTGGAAAGTTTGTATGAATCTGGAGGTGAATACATTAATAGCAATATATGATAAAAAATAAAATATTTGAGAACAAATAGAAATCTTAAGTAAATAGTTCAGTGCTGCTTAAGAACTACCGTAAGACAATGGTGTATGATGTTCCCTTGTTTCTTTAATATATTTATGGATAAATGTATAAGGAATGCCTGTCATTATGTTAGCATTATGTTGGTTGATGGAAGAAATCATTCTGAACCTTTGTATGCAGGTGATGTGTTGTTGGCAGAATCTGAATTATTTGCAATGAATATTAGTTTTTTTTTTTTTTTTTTTTTTTAATTCCATTTATATCCCGCCCTTCTCCGAAGACTCAGGGCGGCTTACAAGCTTAGCAGTAGCCTTCATTCTATGTATATGCCTGCTTGTTAGGGCTTTCACACACACCCCAAGCGGCATTATTACAAAGTCAGCTTATTGCCCCCAACAATCTGGGTCCTCATTTTACCTACCTCGGAAGGAGGGAAGGCTGAGTCAACCTTGAGCCTGGTGGGATGCGAACCTGCACTAATTGCAGGCAGCTGGTGTTACTTAAGGAGGCATTAGTCCACTGCTCCACCAAGGCTCTACCGCCACCCCTTTAAAACCAAGAATGATGCATAGAGAAGTATGGATCTGAAAATTAAGCTGTCAAAAGACAAGGCAGCTGTATTTGATGGGGAAAAATAGAATGAATGTTTGCAAGTTATATATACAGTAGTGGCCAAAATTGTGAAAGCCTTTTGGGAAAAGTGTATTTTTGAGGTTTGATGGCTAATAACACCACTTTTGGGGGAGTAGTACCATAAAATTATATATCAATGGAAAGATAATTTAATCAAGAATGTAATGCAACAAAGTTTGTTCAATTATCTGTACTGTATTTATAGCCAAATAACCAGAAAAAGGAAGCACAACTTGCTTAGGTTGATATCAGGTACCTTTCCTTCATCTGATTGTAGCCAATGAGCATGAGTGTTTAGAGAGCCAATCAGGTGTCATCTTGTTTTGGCAATGAGCCAATCAGATCACAGTATGATTGATGTCATGTATTGAAGCTGAGAGGAGGATATTTGTCAGTATGTTATGGGATCGCTATCAAGTTGGTTGGGTTTTTTTGTGTGCTTTCATTTAGTGAGCTTGTAAAACATAATAAAATTAAAGTAATGGTACAAAGAGTTGACTGGTTGCCCAGAAAACGATGTAAAATAGTATTATTAAGTGAACAAGGCTACAGTTATAAAGAAATTAGAAGAAAAATGGGTGGAAAAGTTGGTTGGGTTTTTTTGTGTTCTTTCATTTAGTGAGCTTGTAAAACATAATAAAATTAAAGTAATGGTGCAAAGAATTGATTGGTTGCCCAGAAAGCAATGTAAAATAGTATTATTAAGTGAACAAGGCTACAGTTATAAAGAAATTAGAAGAAAAATGGGTGGAAACTTAACCAAACGTGGCATTTCTACTGTACACTTTTCCAAAAAGGTTTCCACAATTTTGGCCACTACTGTAAGTGTTTCTCTTCTAGGAACATCTTTGTTGTTCAAGAATGTTTCTTTCAGGTATATAATTAAGGATAGTGAGTAAGGGGCAGACTTTGTTATATCTTTTGAGTTAATGAAGTGCAAGCAATCCTTGACTTAATGACTGCAATTGGGACTGGAACTTTGTCACTAAGTAATGCGGTTGTTAAGTGACTTATCATGTGATTGCACCCTTTTTTGCTGTGGTTGTTAAGTGAGTCACAAAGTAGTTAAGCAAATCACATGGTTATTGAGCGAATCTGCTTTCCCCCGTTGATTTTGCTTGTCAGAAGCTGGTTGGGGAGATCACAAATGGGGACTATGTGGAATGCTGTAACTGTTGTAAACACGTGCTGGTTGTGTCGTAAGCACATGCCAAGGAACCCGAATTGCAATCATGTGACCATGGAGAAGCTGTGAAGATCTTATGTGCAAGGACTGGTAGTAAGTCATTTTTTTCAGTACTGTAACTTTGAATGGTCACAAAGCAAAAGTTTGTAAGTTGAGACTACCTGTACAGCTCTCACGTGACATTATCCTTTTTGCAGAGCTGAGAATGAATAGCAGGAGGTAGAAACTCCAAAGTACTGGATGAATTGCATGTTATGATGCATTTTTCATATAGTCACTGGCAATTTCCCATCATCCTTCTTAAATTACTTTGTATTGTTTATGTTTCTGCATTCCCCATACATTACTGTGGACTCAAAGAATCATCATTTTCGTATTTATTACTTAACTCTAAAGAAGAGTAGTCACTTTGGAGGAGTAAAATTCATTAGTTTTTAAACTTGTGGGAAACATCTGAAATATTCATAACCCTCATGAATATTTTCAAAATAGTTCAGTTATTGTCTGAAGAACAGTCAGTTTATGGAAAAAAACAAATGGAAAATGTATATTCAAGTATGATTTGAATCTTCATTCTTGCTTCTAAATTAGTAGTACTGGTCCATAAAGTATTTATTTACTAAATGATGAATCTATTCATTTTCCCATTTACTAGGAGAAGAACAATTAATTTTATTAGAAACTTGCTTTAGATCTATGCAAGTTTAATCTTGTTCAGCTTAAAATAAAGTTGAGCTGAATAATATCAGAGAAATTAGAATTTTGTTGCACTAGGTAATCTAAGGTGGAAATTAAAGGAAAGACAAATTCATTTCATATTCTGTTGAATGTAAACGTTAAAAACAAAAGCAAGTATAACCAATAAGCTACAGTAGGAATCTAGCACATATTGTAATCATAGTCATGGTGAGAAGTGACCTTTCAGGATACATGCATTATAGACTGCCTGCAGGGACACATGATTTATTAATATTTCCCATACTTTTGTTCAAATCTGTGCTATTTTTAAAGTTCATCAGTGCTGAAATATTTTAACTTGCTTCTCTTAAATGAGACCTAAACTTCATATGAATTTTTTTTATTAGAAAACTGGGAAAAGACATGGGAAGAAGAAGACACATACACAAACACCTTAACTTTGTAGACTTTTATTTGGGATGGACAAATATTATGTGATATGTTGGAATAACAGCCAAAACTCTAAATTGGCTCATAAAAATTTAAAATCAGGATAATGCATAGGGCCACTTAATCAATGGACTATCTCTTTTGATTAAAAAAAATCACAGACTCATTTTACTGCTGTAGGATTTGCTTGTTTACTTTGTTTAAGGCTTAAACTTGCAAGATAAAGTTGAGATACATAAACATATCCAGTTAAAATGGCAGCAATTATACAAGATCTATCTGTACAATCCCAAGGTCCAAGAGGTTGGTAGTAATGAAGATTTTTGTAAAAATCTCTACATTTACTTTGGTATGTAAATTAATTGGGGAGTTTGGCTGGCTCAAAACTGGGCTTCTGCATGATCTTTCTTATTCTTTTTACAATTAAAATATTGATTTTACATTTTGTAACAGTCATTAAAAATCCATAGCCTGACTTTGTGATGCTGCAAAGTCATATTAGTAAAGATTGGTTTAGTAGAATTAAACCTTCAAGCTTCTTATGTTAGCTTAACACTTGACAGGCAGTAAAGCTATGTTGGGAGCATTACTATAACAATTATAGTCTAAATAATTAAAGTACAGTATTGGGCTTTATGAAATCCTAGGCCCAAAAGAAAATTTTGTTCAAAGCACACAATGAAATTTTAATTGATATTTTATTGCCTTTTAATTAATAAAAAAGAGCAAAACACCAGGATGAGATATACATTATCAAAGTGAAGGAAAAAAGGACACATTAAAAGTGCTTTAACAAAAAAGTGAAAGAAATATGACGAAGGAAAAAAAAGTCATAAAAATAAATAATTAGGGTTAGGATTCTATGTATACTGTATTTGTCTAATGCAAATATCCAAATGCATATATTTTGCTATTACATTAATACAATCACTGTTTAAACTCATTTTATTTTGTATAAATGAGTCCCTTATTTCATTATACTTGTTCATACATAGTCTATCTCTATAGGCAATCTGTTCATAACAGGCAAGGGCAGTCAGGTCTTCAGTCCATTGTGTAAATGGAGTTGAACATTCATCTTTCCAATGCTGCAGTATCAGACTTTTAACCATAGTAAGGGCATGGAGAATCCATTTATGCTGTCTGTTTGTCAGATTCCATGTTCCAGGTGTAAACATTGGTTCAAAATAATATTATTTTCTGAAAAAAATAACTTTTGTCACAAAATCATATTTACATAACTCCCCCCCCCCCATTTGGTAAGTTTAGGACATTGTAGAAAGATATGTTTTAAAGAAGCACTATCCTTACTACATCTCCAACGAAATGCTGTTTTGATAGTCCTTTTCTATACAAATATAATGGAGTCCAACAAATTCTGAAATTATTTTTTGTTTTGTAGGTTGTAATTTGAGCTTCATTAACACTATTTGTTATAGAAATTAAGATACCATGCCACTGTCTAGACCAGGGTAGGCAACCTCGGCTCTTTTATGACTCATGGACTTCAACTCTGGGAGTTGAAGTCCATGAGTCATAAAAGAGCCGAAGTTGCCTACCCCTGGTCTAGACAATATAGGAACTTCTAGTTCTTTATTCCACTCATTTCGTAACATCTGCTTACCAAAGTGATTTTTATTAATTTGATATGCAAATAAATTAATTTGAGAAGCACACAATGAAAATTGATATCAGGACAAAAATAGAAACTCAATTTGTTTTACTTTTCAAGGGCTGATGCCAAGTCTTTTTTTAATAAAGGATACAGAATTTAAATTGAATGAAATAAACAAAATTTTCATGAAATCACATTTATAAATCAACAGTATATAATTCTGCATTTCTTATTATATCATAGCTAGAGTTCATTTTTGTAGAAAAAACAAAGCAGTGTATTGGAGAGGCCATCTCCTGTTTCTATGCAAATTTTCTAATATGAGATCATGTGACTATATTATACTTTTATGTCTATTTAGCATATGACTCACACCAAAATTTGTTTAGATATACAGCAAAACTTTGGCAAAATTTGAGGTGTTTTAAACTGCTATGTTTACAGATTTTAAGAGCTATAATATTCCTAATTAAACCAGTTTTTATTAATTCAAGGCATTTTTATTAATTCAACGCATCTGGAGGATATTTTAGGCCAATGAAAGCCAAATAGTTACCTTAAAACACAGGTCTGCAACCCGCGGCTCTGGAGCCACATGCAGCTCTTTCAGCCATCTCCTGCGGCTCCCAGTCCTCTGCCATGTGCAGTCAAAAAAAAAAAGTGGGACTAAAAAAGTTCAAACAATCAATTCAAATATGCAGGGTAGGTGCATATCTCGCCTTGGCTCCACTCTTCAGTCAAACCCTGTTCTGCGCATGCGTGCATGTACGTGCATGTGCACACTTTTTTTGCGGCTCCCAGTTTTTCCTTTTGTGAGGGAACCGGTTCCGAGTGGCTCTTTCACTGTTTCAGGTTGCTGACCCCTGCCTTAAAACATCCAGACATATGAGTGATTTTTGACTTCACAGACTAGTCTTCATCAATTTTTCTTCCTTTACATGTGATAAACCACAGTTCCATCAACCTAATTTTATTGTGGGAATGTTAGCTTAAGAAAGTTGAGATAGCATTGAAAAGACCTAAAACTTTACCTCGATCTTTTTCCTTCTACCACCAATCCTGTTCCACCCCATTCAGACAGGATCTGAATCATATACCTAATTTCACTTGGGTGAAATTAGTAACGTTGAAGTCTGCTGCAAATTGAGTGCTATTGATAAACTACCCCTTGTAGTTTATTTCTATCATTTGAAACCTATTGCCAGTTGGGAGTACTTCTGGAGAAACAAATAGATCTCTATTCAAAAGTCAAGACTATTGATTTTTCCAGCACTGCTGCATTTTCACTACAGACAGCTCTGTGCTACTTTTTGTGCTTGAACTGTGAGCTCTTGTTAAAAATCTTTATTTGGTGCCAAGCTGTCTCTTTTTGCATGCCTATAATAATATCTGCGAGAGACAGAATGGCATTCAAAAAGGGCTTATTATATTTTAACCTCTACAACGATAAACGTTTCGTGGATTGATTACAAATTTAAAAAATGCAAAATTTAGAATTTTCATTCTTCTAAGCTGAATTAGTTTCATGAAAAAGTGATGATAATAATAATAATAAGTTGGAAGGGACCTTGGAGGTCATCTAGTCCAACCCCCTGCTCAGGCAGGAAACCCTATACTATTTCAGGCAAATGGCTGTCCAGTCTCTTCTTAAAAACTTCCAGTGTTGGAGCATTCACTGCTTCTGGCGGCAGGTTGTTCCACTGGTTAGTTGTTCTAACTGTCATAGTATAGACTCTTAACAATTTTCTCAATTTCTTCTTACATTATTTGCTGCATCATTGCATAAAAGTCCAGAGGCCCTTCCACAGAATGTGCCCAATGAATATGCTTAGATAAAGGAAATATTGCTCCTAAGTGTTATCAATATTTAGTTCACTGTATTTCTATAAGTATATACATGTAATTTCTTACCAAGTCTATTTTGCTGGAAAATTGCTTAGAAGTCTGAAAGTAGAAACCTTCCTTCTCAGCTTGCTTTTACTGTATATTGTATTTGAACACACTGGAAAAAAGGGCCAGAAGGAGGGAGGGATGAATGGATGGATAAAGAGAGTGGGTTTCATTGATAAGAAAAATTATTTACAAGGGGAGTCAGTATGGAGTATTATGTTTGGAGAGGGAGAGAGCATAGGAGGAAAAAGTACTATTTGTCTTCAAGAGCAATCAGCACACTATTGTTTATCCTTCCTGGTTTGATATTGTGGTATCTAGAAAAAAGCTTTCTTAAAAAAAACACATAAGACTCAAGAATAGAAGATAAATATTGCCATGCAACAAATCAAGCAGTTGAAATGAAATATGAAAAACTGAAATGAGGTTGCAAAGAGGATGTAATAAAAACGAGAGGGGAGAGAACATTATTTGACGGCATTTTTTTCCCCGTACAAAAATTACTTTATTCTATTTTAATAACGGAATTTCTCATGATAGGCGGGTAGTGCTTTTTAATTCTAGGCTTTTAACTAGTAGTTTCTCAATATATTACTATTAATTGTAAGATGCTAATATTTTTCTGGTGTTTTTTAAAGCCATTTCCTACTCATTTTAATTTAACAAGACTATTTAATAATCTAGTCTAGTACAATATTCTAACCCAGAAGTAGTTAGCCAGGTAGCCTCCCTCCCTGCCTGTTTTCTATTTTCAAGACTTCCAAATAGACTTTAAAAAAAAAAGGACATACTGGTCATTTGTGGAACTTCAGGGTGACATGTTATGGAATTAGGACGATTTCTTTGTGGACTGTTTTATGAACTTTGATATTTCATATTTTTAATAGTGCTTTCTGTGTCAAAATTTGGTGGAAAGGATGGGTGTGTGTGTTTCAGTCAGGATTCCTAAGTAGTTCTGTTTAAAGATTTGAAAAAGTAAGGATTTTACTATACTGTTCCTTGTTGTTGAACTGAATCTTGTTTGGAGAATGTTTTAGTTCTGCTGCTTAAAAGTGAATAGGATTCTCATTTCTGCCTGCAATTAGTGCAGGTTCGCATCCCACCAGGCTCAAGGTTGACTCAGCCTTCCCTCCTTCCGAGGTAGGTAAAATGAGGACCCAGATTGTTGGGGGCAATTAAGCTGACTTTGTAATAATGCCGCTTGGGGTGTGTGTGAAAGCCCTAATAAGCAGGCATATACATAGAATGAAGGCTACTGCTAAGCTTGTAAGCCGCCCTGAGTCTTTGGAGAAGGGCGGGATATAAATGGAATTAAAAATAAAAATAAAAAAAATTTCGTCAAAAGGGATAGACAAAGGTGCAGGCAATATCACTTGGCTGTATTTAAAAAAAAGGTTATAGGAGTTATTTTGGTATGAGCGAGGTTGCAAGTTCCTAATTAAGGTATATTATATGTTTTGTTAAGCACATATGAGAAAACTAGAAATGAGACACAGTGGTAGTTAATTTTTGAATGAAATTAATAACTAAACAGGGACCTGAATTCAGCATACTAGATCTATGTCTAGCATTTTAGCCACAGGTCACCGCAATATCACATTTAGGCAATTTTCTCCTTTGACTGGATTAATTTTGAAAGATTCTTGTTATAAATCATTCTGTTTAAAGAATTTGAATTTGTTGCCAGAGGAAAAGTATTAGCAATCTTTTACTAGCTTTTTATAGCTTTAAAGTTAATACCCGTGTACACTGTCAACTTTCTATTACATCAGATCCTGGTGATTGTAATAGCTACTTAAGTTACTCCATTGAGATAACAATATTCCCTTAGGGGAAAGGATCTTGACATTGTTGGGCATGTTTGGAATTGTGGAAGTCTGTTGTGGACAATCTCACAAAGCATGTCTGCAAGTTCTCTCTTCATGCTTTATTTAATATATTAGTGTACAACTTTGCGCTCACCATCTTTCAAATTACAATGTCAGTGTTAAAATAATGATATACTTTTCTTGGATAAAAAATATACAAATTATTTACAGGAAAAATAGAAACCCAGTCTCCACAGTCCCTTTCAAAATATCTAAAACTAAATATATGACACAGGGTAAACTTTCTCTTACTTCTTTTATATTACACAGCATTCCTTGATTCTTGCAAAAGGCTCGAGATTAATCAGAACTGTTTTACTGGAACGCTTAGTAACAGTAATAATGTATTACCACTTCAGGAAGAAAGGAAAATACAGATGCAAGCCACATCCATTTTAATAAGGTGCTGTAGAATTTTAATCTGTGATGAGCACATCAGTTTAAATGAACAGCTGTTGGTATCTTAAAATTAATGGTTTTCATTTATACTTACGTCTCTTCCAATTTTAATGCTGAAGTTTAGAGACAAAAGTGAAAATATTTGAAGTAGATGTATTCCTCACAATCCTTTCTTTAGACTATTCTCAGATCAAATTTATTTTCTCCATATTTTTTAAAGAAATAGCCTGCTAAATTTGAATATGCCTATATGAATTTGTCCATTTTTTAAAGATCAAACTGGATGGTTTTGTGTCAGTCACTCTATTTCACTCTAACCTACCTCACCTAGGTGGGAAAAATTAGGAGCAGGGAACACAGTGGGCTCCTGAATGAAATACGGGGTCAATGCCTAAGTAAAGGTAGTCCTTGACTTATAACTGATCACTTAGGAACCGTCTGAAGTGATGACAGACCTCCCCAAAGGTACAGTATTTATTTGCAAACGGGTTCTGAAGTTCCGATGGCCATCCTCCCCTACGATCATGTAATCGTATTTTGGATGCTCAGCATGTATTTTGGATTACTCATCCATGTGTAATTCATCAGCCTTGAGGATAACATTTTTGTAAGCTTCCAGAAAGAGAGAATGTTGGCTATTGTTAGAGGTCCTGTGTTATCTCCAAAATGTTTATTTTATTTTTTTTGAGCAAATATTTATGGTTCCTGTTGGTCTGCTGAACAGGTTATGCAGTTTAACTCACACTTTGTAATTTCTAACACCAGGATCTTTGTTAAACGTAGTAAAATGTTCATGATTTCAGCAGTGCAGTTGCTGATCAGGCTAGAATGAGAAGCTTTCAGTGTTAATAATAATCAGAGTTAAAAGAAGTACGTATATGAAATTTTCTATATTTCCTAAACTACTTTTTAAAAAGAACACACAGAGTTTTATACACTGTCGTTGAAGCAAGTATCTTGAAAAGAATTTTTCCTTTGGTGCCTTGCTGTAAAACAAGAAAATGGGAAGGTTTACTTTTATATACAGGCAAACTTTGGAGACACTGCAGGTTCATTTCCAGATAATAACTGTCACTGGAAATTTTCAAAAATAGACTGGACAACCCATTTGACTGGGATAATAATATAAGGCATTCTGCCTTGAGCAGGAAGTTGAACTAGATGATCTCTGAGGTCCCTTCCGGCATTAGGATTCTATGTTCTTACAGTAAAGCCAATTTCACAATAAAGTGAGTTACCGGTACATAATTATTTTTGGTTTCGTAGTGGATACAGTAGTTATGTTTCCACTACACTTCAAGTAGTCTGTGAAGTGTATAATAGCATTTTATCTGAAAAACCATGTCTTAATTAAAAATTTTATTCCGAAACTGCTAATCAACTGATTAATAATAATGAAGAAAAAACAAAATATTGCAAGAATTACCAAAATGTGTTAATGTGACCCAGAGCCATGAAGTGAGAAAATACTGTTGGCAAAAATGGTGCCAACAGACTTGCTTGATGCTGGACTGCCACAAACCTTCAATTTGTGTAAAAAAAAGAAAAAGAAAAAGAAAAAGCAGTTTCTGTGAAGCACAATAAAAAGCAAAGCGCAATGAAAAGAGGTATACCAATATTAAAATATCTTTGGGTTCTTAATTAATAGAAGTTAGTACCTGTAAGTAGCTTATGTGAGGCATAGTTGTTAGATTTTGCTGGTGTAATTGCATTATGTTCCTGTGGTATTAAATCATTGTGCCTCATTAGCATAAACAAGTATTAGTCATAGCCCATCACACTTCCTTTAATAAGAACAAACCAAGTTATAATATACTTGAGTGTTAATTAAAAAGTGATTAAACTACAATGCTGCTTATATTCTTTCTGGCTTGAGCAGCATTGACTCCAGATACTCTGGAGCAGGAGAGAAACTGCTGTAACAGTTGTGGCAAAAAATTCTTTAGTTTGTTTGAACCCAGAATTCCACCAAAGATTTTTAGAATTAATTTGTTACTTGCCTTGTCTGTTTTAAGGGTAAAAATTTAAATGTGTTTGTTAGTTAGTAAATTGCTTTCAGTATTGAATGGTAAATTAAGTGTTCTTAGCCATATTAAATTCTATATTAGAAGCAGCCCAAAATGCAACCGTTATTGTCTTTATAAACTGTTCTTAAGTGATTTCTGAAATTTAGCTATTATGGCTATGCTGTTGTACAGTGGCTTTCTGAGAGGACATCTCTTTGTCCACATGAAACGAATTGTCATTAATTGGTCATCCAAATATTAGATGCATTGTACAGCTAGTCCTTGCTTAATGACTGTTTGAAATTATGACTAACTCCAAAAATGGTACTTACAAGCTGTCCTCAAAGTTACGATTACCACACACATCCTTGGTTGTATGAACGCATTTTGGGCACTTGGCCCCCAGCTCTCATTTACAAGCAGTTGCAGTGTCCCGCAGGCGTGATTTCAATTTGCAACTTTTCCTGATAAAAAGAAAATATGCAGGATTAAATATGCAGGATTTGCTTAACAGCCATGTGGTTCATTTAACAATTTTTATGACCATGGTACTTGCTGTATGACCATAATAAAAAGCTTTACTACTTATGCAAACAACCTGCTATACATATATGATCTAAGTTGACCCTATTTATAATTAAACATTAAGAAATGATTTCAATATGCTCCAGATATTACCACAGAAGCCTAAGAGATCCTGTATATAATTTACTCAGAAGGAAGTCCTTATGAATGCAATTGAGTTTTCTGTACATTGTACTGTATATAAAACTGTTTTAATTGTTTTCGGGATTTTGTAAGCAGGCCAGAATCTAATGGCATGGACAGCCATAACAAATTAATAAATATGATACAATGAAATTAATAACTTAGTTATGTTATTTGCCTTTGTTTTCACCCTTGATGGTAAAGGTTTTCAGAAATCCTTTAATAGTTACTGTAACTATTATAAGAAAAATGAAATTTATATTTAATAATTCTATATTATTATATTATTATATTATATTATATTATATTATATTATATTATATTATATTATATTATATTATATTATATTATATTATATTATATTATATTATATTATATTATATTTTTTGTTGTTGTTAGTTGCGAAGTTGTGTCCGACCCATCGCGACCCTATGGACAACGTTCCTCCAGGCCTTCCTCTCCTCCACCATCCTCCGGAGTCCATTCAAGCTCACACCCACTGCTTCAGTGACTCCATCCAGCCACCTCATTCTCTGTCGTCCCCTTCTTCTATTGCCCTCAATCTTTCCCAGCATTAGGCTCTTCTCCAGTGAGTCCTTCCTTCTCATTAGATGGCCAAAGTATTTGAGTTTTAGCTTCAGAATCTGCCCTTCTAAAGAGCAGTCAGGGTTGATATCCTCTAGGACTGACCGGTTTGATCGCCTTGCAGTCCAAGGGACTCGCAGGAGTCTTCTCCAGCACCATAGTTCAAAGGCTTCAATTCTTTGGCGCTCAGCCTTTCTTATGGTCCAGCTTTCACTGCCATACATTGCAACTGGGAAGACCATAGCCTTGACTATACACACTTTTGTTGACAGGGTGATGTCTCTGCTTTTTAGTATGCTGTCTAGATTTGTCATGGCTTTCCTCCCCAGGAGCAAGCGTCTTTTAATTTCTTGGCTACAGTCCCCATCTGCAGTGATCTTGGAGCCCAGGAAAATAAAATCTGTCACTACCTCCATTTCTTCCCCATCTATTTGCCAGGAATTGAGAGGGCCAGATGCCATGATCTTGGTTTTCTTAATGTTTAGTTTCAACCCAACTTTTGCACTCTCCTTCTTCACTCGCAACAAGAGGCTCTTTAGTTCCTCTTCACTTTCTGCCATTAGAGTGGTGTCATCTGCATATCTTAGGTTGTTGATGTTTCTTCCAGCAATCTTAATTCCAACTTTTGATTCATCTAGCCCTGCCTTTCTCATGATGTGCTCTGCATATAAATTAAATAGGCAAGGCGACAGTATACAGCCTTGCCGGACTCCTTTCCCAATTTTGAACCAATCAGTGGTTCCGTGTCCAGTTCTCACTGTTGCTTCTTGGCCCGCATATAGGTTTCTCAAGAGACAAATAAGATGGTCTGGTATGCCCATCTCTTTAAGGACTTGCCAGAGTTTGTTATGATCCACACAATCAAAGGCTTTAGCATAGTCAATGAAGCAGAAGTAGATGTTTTTCTGGAACTCTCTAGCTTTCTCCATGATCCAGCGTATGTTAGCAATTTGATCTCTAGTTCCTCTGCCTCTTCGAAATCCTGCCTGTACTTCTGGTAGTTCTCGATCCACATACTGCTGGAGTCTAGCTTGTAGAATTTTAAGCATAACTTTACTAGCATGAGAAATGAGTGCAATGGTGCGATAGTTTGAACATTCTTTGGCACTGCCTTTCTTTGGAATTGGAATGTAAACTGATCTTTTCCAATCCTGTGGCCACTGTTGAGTTTTCCAAATTTGTTGGCAAATTGAGTGTAGCACTTTTACTGCATCGTCTTTTAAGATTTTGAATAGCTCAGCTGGAATACTGTCACCTCCACTAGCTTTGTTGTTGCTCAGCTTTTCTAAGGCCCACTTCACTTCACATTCTAGGATGTCTGGCTCGAGGTCAGTGACTACCTCATTGTGATTGTCAGGGATGTTAAGCTCATTCTTGTATAGTTCTTCTGTGTAATTCTGCCACCTCTTCTTAATCTCTTCTGCCTCTGTTAGGTCCCTGCCATTTCGGTCCTTTATCATGCCCATTTTTGCATGAAAATTTCCTTTCATCTCTCTAATTTTCTTGAAAAGATCTCTGGTCCTCCCTATTCTATTGTTTTCTTCTATTTCTTTGCATTGTTCATTTAAGAAGGCATTCTTATCTCTTCTAGCTATGCTTTGGAATTCTGCATTTAATTGGGCATATCTTTCTTTTTCTCTCTTGCCTTTCGCTTCCCTCCTTTCCTCAGCTATTTGCAAAGCTTCCTCAGACAGCCATTTTGCTTTCTTGCATTTCTTTTTCTTTGGGATGGTTTTGGTTGCTACCTCTTGTACAATGTTGCGAACCTCTGTCCATAGTTCTTCAGGCACTCTGTCTATCAGATCTAATTCCTTAAATCTATTTGTCACCTCTACTGTATATTCAACAGGGATATGATTTAATTCATACCTGACTGGCCTAGCGCTTTTCCCTACTTTCTTTAATTTAAGCCTAAACTTTGCAACAAGAAGCTCATGGTCTGAGCCACAGTCAGCTCCTGGTCTTGTTTTTACTGACTGTATAGAGCTTCTCCATCTTTGGCTGCAGAGCATATAGTCAATCTGATTTCTGTGTTGACCGTCTGGTGATGTCCATGTGTAAAGCCGTCTCTTGGGTTGTTGGAAAAGAGTGTTTGCTATGACCATCGTATTCTCTTGACAAAATTCTATCAGCCTGTGCCCTGCTTCATTTTGTACTCCAAGGCCAAACTTGCCTGTTATTCCGGTTATCTTTTGGCTTCCTACTTTAGCATTCCAATCCCCCATGATGATAAGGACATCATTTTTGGGTGTTAGTTCTATAAGGTGCTGTAGGGCTTCATAGAACCGGTTAATTTCATCCTCTTCAGCACTGGTGGTTGGGGCATAGACTTGGACTACTGTGATATTGAATGGTTTGCCTTGGATTCGAACTGAGATCATTCTGTCATTTTGAGGATTGTATCCCAGTATTGCTTTTCCTACTTTTTTATTGACTATGAAGGCTACTCCATTTCTTCTGAGGGATTCTTGCCCACAGTAGTATACCTGATGGTCATCTGAATTAAATTCACCCATTCCTGTCCATTTTAGTTCGCTGATACCTAAGATGTCGATGTTTAGTCTTGTCATCTCTTGTTTGACCACGTCCAGCTTTCCTTGATTCATGGACCTTACATTCCAGGTTCCTATGGAGAAAAAATCTTTACAGCATCGGACTTTCCTTTCACCACCAGACATATCCACAGCTGAGCGTCCTTTCGGCTTTGGCCCAGTCGCTTCATTCTTTCTGGCGCTACTAGTACTAGCCCTCTGCTCTTCCCCAGTAGCATATTGGACGCCTTCCGACCTGAGGGGCTCATCTTCCAGAGTCATATCGTTTTGCCTTTTGGTACTGTCCATAGGGTTTTCATGGCAAAGATACTGGAGTGGGTTGCCATTTCCTTCTCCAGTGGATCACGTTTTGTCAGAATTCTCTGCTATGACCTTTCCATCTTGGGTGGCCCTGCACGGCATAGCTCATAGCTTCATTGAATTACGCAAGCCCCTTCGCCACGACAAGGCAGTAATCCATGAAGGGGATATTATATTATATTATATTATATTATATTATATTATATTATATTATATTATAATACTATATTATATTATATTATATTATTATATTATTATATTATATTATATTATATTATATTATATTATATTATATTATATTATATTATATTATATTATATTATATTATATTATATTATATTATATTATATTATATTATTATTGCAATGTTTGATTTGGGGAAAAAAAAATTCCTCTTAGCTGAGTCATCTCAAATTGGCTAATGTATAGCATGTGTCCAAAATTTAGGATCCATCTTCCCCAATATGGCTGCTTCAGGTCAATAGATTCATGCATGCATTCATATAATTGGACATGAAGACATACGTTTTTTAAAAAAAGATGAAGTATATAACTTATATTGTATTTGCATGTAGGCTTGCACAGGGCTGTTCAACCTTTTCACCCATTGTACCACTTTTAGATTATGGCAACATCCGAGTACCACCAGTCGCCTAGCAAGGTGTCAAAAACTTGATGACCAAAGGAAAAAAGTGATGAAGTACAGGTAGTCCTCGACTTACCTGGCAGCGCTTTTCCTCCTGTCTGAGGTTTTCATTGTTGTGAGCATTTCAGTTGAGGATTGGCAGCGGGGGTGGGCTGGGGGTGTTTGGTTTTTATTCCCCCTGTCTGCTGGGTGGTTGCAGCAGGTTTTGGTCACTTCACATGACCCTGGGACACCGTAACCGTCATAAATATGAATCAGTTGCCAAGCATCTGAATGTAAATCACAAGACCCTGGAGATGCTGCAACATTCCAGCTGATCGGCGCTTCTTCTGGGCTCAGCAGAAATGCCAGGATCAGCGCCAAGCTCCAGCAGGAGCCTGGCGCTGATCCTGGTGCTTCCGCTGAGCCCTGATAGCCCTGCAGCTCCAGCCGTCTCTCGCTCAGGCTTGTGCGGTGCTGCCACCGGTTCAGCTCATTCCCCTTCCCCGCTACCACTTTTCTAGGATGCTCGCATACACCCACCAGGTGCCAGTGTACCAGAGGTGGTACCTGTACCACTGATTTAAAAGCCCTGTGCTTGCAGACTATTACAGCTAAAGAGTGTGTTGTACTAATTACAGAACTGGGTCAAATAATGATTGTTTATCAAAAGTCTCTTATAGGTAGTGCTCGACTTACAAAAGTTCGTTTAGTGACCATTTGAAGTTATGAGAACATTGAAAAATGTGACTTATGACCATTTTTCACACTTATGACTGTCGCAGCATCCCCATGGTCATGTGATTTACATTCAGATGCTTGACAACTGGTTCATATTTATGACACTTGCAGTGTCCCAGGGTCATGTGATCTCTTTTGCAACTTTCTGACAAGCAAAGTAAATGGGGAAGCCAGATTCCCTTAACATTTGTGTTACTAACCTAACAACTGAAGTGATTCACTTAACAAATGTGGGAAGAAAAGCCATAAAATGGGGCAAAACTCACTTAACAAATTTCTCATTTAGCCACATAAATTTTGGGCTTAATCTTGGTTGTATGTCGAGGACTACCTGTATTTCAAATTTCACTATGGGTGTAGTTAAACCTGTCTAAAAGGTAAAGGTTCCCCCGCACATGCGTGCTAGTCGTTTCCAACTCTAGGGGCCAGTGCTCATCTCCATTTCAAAGCCGAAGAGCCAGCGCTTGTCCGAGGACGTCTCCGTGGTCATGTGGCCGGCATGACTAGACGCCAAAGGCGCACGGAACGCTGTTACCTTCCCACCGTTAGTGGTCCCTATTTTTCTACTTGCATTTTTACATGCTTTCGAACTGCAAGGTTGGCAGAAGCTGGGACGAGTAACAGGCGCTCATTCTGTTACGCGGCACTCGGGATTCGACCCGCCAAACTGCCGACCTTCTGATCGACAAGCTCAGTGTCCTAACCCACTGAGCCACTGCGTCCCTCTAAACCTGTCTAGAAGTTGGTAAAAATTTCAGTATTAGGGAAAAGGGCTCAGATTTTCTGGACTGTACTGTTGAAACAAACAGGAACAAATGTATGCCCTCAAGTTTCTGCTGTCAAATTTCAGAGGCATTGAAAGCTGACACTGTCCCTTATGTATAACCCCTGATGCTGCAAGATCTTTTAATGTCTCTTTTCTTTCGTTCTATTCTTAGACTTCACCTAGATTTTAAAGTCTTTATGTGCCCCGGGCTCTTTGCACTTACTTAAAAACTGGTAATAACATTTGGTCAGTAAAACAGGCACTTACGATTAGAGATTCTTGTGCAAATCCTGGCATTTTTGTATCATTTGAGAATTCTCAAAAACATTCTCACTGGCTTCTGAAGCTTCAGGTTGGTTAGTAGAAATTGTAGACGGATTCTAGCGGACAAATATTAGAATGATCAGTTGATTATGTTATTTGGAGTTCCTCACTCTTTTATTGTATCTTGAATTCTAAATCTGGCAATATTCGTTCCTAGAGGAAGTTGCTAGTTAAATGATAAACTATAAAGTTCATCTATGGATTGACATTAACAGTGGTTTGGATTGCTAATCTTTTTTTCTTATTTGCTAAATTTATATCCTGCTTTATTTTATGAGCTCATTAGATTTGTGTGTAGTAGAAGTAGCATGAGCATGTTATAAAACATCTTGATATAAAACATCTTGATACAATAGTTGGAATTTTGTTCCTAGACCTTAGTATTTGTATATTAGTAGATCAACAAATGCTCTTGTTTTCCCCCATGCTTGCTGTGTTAGGATATATATTTCTTTGGCAGAGCTATTTTGTTTTATGAGCTTAAGAAATGCAGATTATCTCTGAATTCTTCATTTGATCAAATGTACAGAAAATGGATATTTTTAGATCAGTTAAATGAATCAAATATTGGAAAAATAGTCCTTTATATGCATTTTTTTGTTATTTATTTGCTAGTTTTATACTCTCTGTAAGCTGCCAAATGTCTTTTTGATTGTGGCAGGATAGAAATATATTTGTTGAAATAAATAAAAACCATGCAATAATAGAATATTCAGCCATTTTCCCCAGGAGCTCTAAGTGCCTTAAATGATGGTTTTGTTTTATTTTATCCTTACAGCAAAACCTTGTGGGTTGGGCTGTGACCAGTTCAAAATCACTTGGTGAGGGTGAATCTGAACTTGGATATCCCAAGTCACAGTTGCTTTTACAGTTATACATTCATTACAATTATTTCATCTTTAGCCATTTTCCAAGCTAAAATAGAATAAAAATATTTTAATGATGATTACTTACGTTGCTTTGGGTAGATGGTTATAAATATGCATGCAATTCAAAAGTCTCTTGATATGTAATTTTACGTTAATGTGCATCTTAATAGAAATGTGAAGAAAATTCAGAAAATGGAATGTACAATGTTAGAAAAAACTTGCAGTAATATTTCCTCACCATGAGTGCTTGAAATATCACACCCATTTTTTTATGCTATGCAATCGCTATAAAAAGAGTTTGGGTAAATTCATGGAGGATAAAAATACCAGTGGTTGCTAACTATAATGGTTAACGTATGTCAGGGGCCATAATCCTCTCAATAGCAACTGCAGGACAACAGAAGACACACAGATACTTCTGTCTTATTTGTGGGCTTTCCAGAGACATCTGACTGGCCATGGTTGAAATAGAATGCTAGCTCAAATAGGCACCTGCCTTCTCCATTATGGTTCGAAGATTGCTTTTCTTTCAGTTCTACTTTTTCATTCTTAAATGGAAGGTTCAAGACAGTTATCATCAGATTCAAAGCAATCTATAATAAAGCACCAAATTGATAAAATTTAACCTAAAGTAGTGAGTATTAAACTCTGGGAAAAGCAAACTATCAAACTATAATTGGGCCAGAGATTTGCAGGAGCAAAGGTTATTGAATTGACAACAGAATCTCAACAAAATGCTTTTCGTTTCTGGAGTCAAAGGATTTCTTTATTCTCATTAATCCTGCTTAAGACTGTGAAGGATGTGCAAAAAAGAGATTGCTTTGTGTTTTTAGGGAACAGGCTCAGTTGTTTAGTACTATAGTCTTTTGGGGAGCACCGAAGCGCTTCCAGGTTGAAAGAATTAGCAGGTGACATCACCATTGACTGGAGGACACCCAATTGGTGGCTCCTTTCATGTCCCCATTAAGCTACCCATCAAAAGTGGTATTCATCTATCTAAAGAGGAAGATAATCCTTTGAAGTGTACTTAGAAGAATCTTCTTCCCTTTTGGCAAAATTGTCAAACACATCAAATTGCACTAAAAAATTAAAAGTGGCTATAGTATCTGCTTCCCCATTTTCACAATGCTATGAACTAACTTCCTGACATTCAATATTCAAGAAATTCAAAGATGAAACTAGTTAGAGGAAAAAGTAATATAATGGTATTGGAATTGGTCTGGTTGTTCTGTCCAGGATTATATGTGTATTCCCATTGGCCAGACTTCAGTACATGGTCATCACTAGACAAGATGGGTGGCACAGAAAGGAAGGAAGGAAGATAGATAGATTTTGGCTAAGTTTTACTTATATTTTAAATGCTGAAAAACTGGAAAATCTCTGAAACAGTTTCCCACTTTCTCTGAAGTCTTTTCAGCTCGATAGGAATTTTTGTGAAGTAGTAAGAATCTGAGTATTGAACCTGCTCTGATCTCTTTCTGTATCCTAGAAAACATCGTTTAATATCTTGTTATCAAAAATTCAGGATTGAGGAAGTATCACTGTATTCATATTAAGTAATGCATTTTGATTGACAATCTCCCCCTGCATCCTGCTTCCGCCTTCCCCATCTTTAATTAGGCTGCAATTTGCCTTTTTGTGTTTACTTACTTAGGTCTTTTAGCTTATACAGTTTTCATCTTTGATGATTGTAAGCTGCCCAGTTACCCTGAGATAGGATGGGCACCAATAAATTAATTAATGAATTCATTCATTCATTTTGGCATATATCAGTTTGCATTTGATAGCAAGATAATGGTTAGAAGCTGAAGGAGATGGTAAAGATCGTAACATTTTTACTCTGAAAGCACTAGGGATTCTCTCCATTCAGTCTTTCCAGGCATTCAACACAATATCTTTCCAGTGTGTTCTAGTTTTTCACTTTATACTTTATAAATTATACATTTGTGGAGCTCCAGCTTTGCTTTCAAGTTTTTTTCCTTTGTCTGATGTTGTGCATCTTAATGAATACCCAAGGGATACAAAGATACAGGTGGATTTCTATTTTATAGGTGTGGGACTGGTGAATTCTGTTTACAAAAATATTCATTGGAGAAGGATTCTCCCCATCCCCTATAAAATTTTGCAAAGAAAAATTATGTAATTAATGCTTATGGAATGGATCATTTTTTAAAAAAAATCATTTTTTGATCACTTGACAGGCTTGCTGATATTTAGGTCTTGAGTTTCCTTTTCCTACAATTGATATGTCATATGTTTGACCATATTTTGTTGTTGTTATTAACATTGAATTGGAAACCCTAGACAAGCTAGGGGTACAAACCCAGTTGGCTTTTCATCTTTATAATTTAATACTGATAATACAAATGTGCAAGACCCAAGTAAAAAGGAAATATTCTCTGAAAGTTATCTGTATATTTATATCTTTAGTACAATAAAAAGTTATTTTATCTTTTTGTAAATGACCGGAATTATTCTAGCAAGTACATAGCCCATTGTACCTCTTTATGGAGCTTCATTTGAATGTAGGTACGTAAATGAATGGATTAAAAAGGTTCTCTTTGCATGCTTACCTTCAAATGAGAGAGTAAAAAGTAACTGATGATTAGCAATATTGAACTACAAGCCATTTATGTACTTGTACAAGAAATATCTAGTTCTGCTTACTAATGCTAATGATGACACATTAGTACTATTAGGCTTAAATTTGTGTTTGTTTCATATTGTATTTTTTCAAATATTCCTTGACTAACTATTACTCTTTCTCTTCTTGACAATTACTGAATCTTCAGCTCCACATATATCTGAATACTATTAGCTTCACAGATGACAGCTAGTCTTCTTCGCTTTTTTGGCTATAGAATATATTTATAGGTTTACTTAAGATATCTACAGGCATATTTCAAAGATATAGGGGGTTTAATTCTAGATCATCTCAATAAATCAAATATTAAAATAAGTCACACAATTTTTTTGCCTTCCCTGTGCATATAAACATTATGATCACACTAGACTACAGTCCATTAATTGTGCAATAGCTGTATATCTAAACAAAACTTATCTGCATACCTTAATTAAAAATTACTATATTGCTAAAGAAATGCTAATCATTATCTGAGATTTAAGTCAGATGTAATCTGTAATGTATTGGGCTTGCTTTGTAACACCACGTGGTAACGGCTGGTAGGCGGTTTGAGCTGGGAGCTAGCTAACGGCTTCCAGCGCCTCAGACAACCCGTCTCCAGCGCTGCTATTGGTTGCCCCTAGGGCGGCAATACGTTGCTTCAAACCTATTGGCCTCCGCCTAGGGGCCGGGGTATAAATTGCTGCATCTGCAGCCCAGTTCTCTAGTTCAGATCCTGCAAGCAATAAAGCATGATCTTTGCTGAACTTACTCGCCTTGTCTTCATTCCTGCGCAACGAACCCAGTACACAACATAATCTTTTTGCTGGTGGAGGACCTTGTAAAAAATGCAGTAACTGCAAAGCTAAATAAAATGAAGCATAATAAAACAAAATACAGTATACTGTATTTGGTGACCAATATGGAAAATATACAGTATTACACTGTTAGAGAATTTCCTCCAGCTTTAATACCATCTATCAAATAGAACACATAACTGCAGGTCCTCTCCGACATATAAGAAATTGTTTTCATGTATTTCCATTTTTTGCCTGCAGGGAAGCTCCACAGCAAGCTGATATCATACAGTGTAACTGACTCTCCATGGTAATTTCTTTTAGGCTCTTGCAATACCGTTTTCCCCATGCTCTGCATAATAAGATCATATGGAGGACACGGCGTTTGATATATGCTGGTATCAACAAAATTTGTTTCTTATAGATCATCACGGAAAATAATGAGGAGCCATGTCTCTGACTACGGAGATAGGGATTTCTATAAAAGAATTTCCTTTCCCTTTAGGTAATCCAGCTCTTAAATTGCTAGAATACCTGACTGTTTCACTGAATTATACCAGTCTTTGCTAATAACTGTAATTCTAGGAAATAAACACTTTTGTTTAATAGCTTTAATAAAAAAGTGTTAATATCATCAGCTACAGTGCTGAGCTTGACTAGTGCATAGAACAACTTTCTATGGGAAACAGTGGAATCTTCCCTGTGTACCATGCAAACCTAACTAAAATTTGTCTTGGTAGTAGATTACATTTCATACTTATACAATGCCATTTCTTGTTGATGTTTCCAAGAACATTTTAATCAAACCAGGTAGGCAAGATCATGTTGGTTTTAAGTAGCTTCCATGCAATCCTTGAGATAGACTATTATTAGGCACTGTATGCAAAGAAAACAAGGTATATCTCCCCTTGATACACCACTCTGGTAGAATGATGAGTATTTGTGTGAGGATTCTGTCTCTTCTGTTCCACTCACTCCCCTTCCTCTGTTCATTGATCTTTGTTGTCATAATATTTTAGAATGAAAAGTAAGAATATATAGTTGGTAATCTGTTCCAGTGGTACATCAATAATCGTTGTTAATTGGTTCCGGGAGGCACGGCAAGTTCTAAAAATAGGTACCAACAAACAGTGTGACTTATCATGTGACCCTTTGTTTCAGCTGAGAAGGACTTCCCATCTGTCCTTTTTCCTATGTCAGTAACCTTCCCAGCATGGCCAATTTCCTGCCTGCCCTCTGTGGTCATTCCCTATGTCCTTTTGCCGTGACTTTCCTGGCATGGCCAACTTCGTGTGTGTCCCCCTCTTCCTGTTGCTGCGCTTTGAGTACCAAACAAGTACTCAAGTAACCGGGACAGCATTTTCATATTAAAATGTATTGAGTAACAAATTCAATGAGTGCTGAGGTACCATGGTATTTCTCTATATTGTCATTAACAATCTATAAGATTATTAAAAAGCACTATTATCCATAATTATATCTTGGAACTAGTTAAAATTATGAACATTTTAAAATTATTTTTGACTTTAAGATCTGTACTTTTAAAGAAATTGTTGAAATTCATTTAACAATAATCCAATTTGTTTTATCCTGATAAGGGAAAAAAATGACATGAGCCTATCCCTTCACTTGCATATTATCTTCAGTCTTACTTAAGGTGTTTGATATATCCAGCGTGAGAGGTCTAGAACTTAAGTGTTGCTCTACCATGTGTGAATGCTCTACCACCTGGAAAGTTTAGATAAGTAGGCTCTTTATAGATTGATAATCTGTACTCCTTAAATGAGTAACTTCTATATGCAAGGACAGAATAGTTTTAGGATGTTCCACAATAAAAGGTGTCTCCAAGTGATGGAACTGCAAGATTGCCTATCGTCATATGTCACTTTGCTTCCAGTACATATGTGTTTGTGTTGGTATATTTAATGAGCATTTTCTTTAGTTTTTTCATTTGTAAATTATGCCAAAAATCATTTGGCAGTGCAGACTGCTTGTCATTCAGGAGATCCAGTTCATTTTAAAGAAAAAGCATAGCATAATTTCTATTGCATGCCCCTTTGACACCAAAATATTCAGCGAATGGTCAAGAAAAGGAAGAAAGGACTTTTGTCAGGGGACATCCATTTTTGTATACATTTTTCCTAACAGACCAATTTCTATATGCCATTCTCCTTTATGAGCACATTCATGTATAGAACTATTGAGGCAAGAACTGTACTGAAAATCGATAAAAAAAAACCTACACTGTTATTCTGCTTGGTGTACAGTAATAATCTTTGGAGGATGTTAGGTTTGTTTGTCTGAAGATGTGGACAAAACAATGCACTCTGATTTCTCTGTCAGCCCTGAATTTATTCCTGAAAATATATAATGTGCTGGAATAAGACTCCTTCCTTATGCCCGAGATGGACGCATAGTTCAAAATCTACATGAAGTAGATGCTGTTTATTTTAAGAGATTACTGTTAAGGGTTAGTATAAAAAGAAATTAAGGCTCTTTTTGTTTTGCTTGCTTCCTGGGCAGCCACTTAAGCAAGGTTTGCTATATTGCATTATTGATATGGATATCTTGTATAATGTGTTATCATTATTTTTTAATAAAGCATTTCAGTGGGACTTGCCTAATCCATGAGGCTTGGCAGAATCTTCTGTGGAGTTGCACAAAGGGCTATAGAAGAAAGAGTTTAGGAAAATTACATACAAGCTGTGAAATATTTTGGGGGAAAAAGAATGAACCAAATCTTTGAAAATGAAAGGCAATTGGAAATCAGCAAATTCAAAGTGCCGGCTTCTTTTTTGTATTTGTTTTGTCATATAAGTAGAAATCAACCTGACTGTATTTTATTCTGAAGTATTGAAAAAAGTCAACTTGGCTTCATCTTCATATATAAAAATGTATTTGGAGAAAATGTTATTCATTTAAGGAGATCTGATACTACATTTGAAGGTTCAGAAGGTTCAAATCAATCTTGCCAACAAATTCACTAATGGTGATAATATTTTTAGTAGTGCATTCACCTGTTAAATTATTAATGAATATGGGACAGTGTTTCAGTGCCATGAAAGAACAAATCAACTTCACATTACATAAGCTTTTCCCTATAGACACAGGAAATTATTCTTTCTTGCTATCACAATCCCTGTTTCTATATTTTATTCAGGTAAAAATACAGGCACTATGAGTATATATTGAATAGGCTGGATGAATAAAGTTATTTTTTTACTTGCAGATAATTTATATAATTCATTTATTTAGTTAAAATTAGGGTTCAACTACCTTTAATGGTTAAAGCCTTCATGGGGATGTTTACATTACAAAATCCTGAACAGTACAAATGAATGAATTCAGTAAATATTTGCAGTAATAATATACAATTCAGACAGAACTAAAATCCTACATGCAATTGCAGCTAAAGGCCAAGGGTAGGCCAATAAAAGTCATTAAAAAGATCCCTTAAAACCACTTCATTCATGATCTTCAGTTTCCAGACTATTACTGTGGTTACTCATGTCTTTCATTGTATTTCATATTTAAGTGTAGATGATCATGGAGATGTATTTAAATTAAAAAAGAGTAGATGGTAGAAATAATATAATTTGTTCTCTTGGCGAGGAAGGAAACTTAAGGACAAAAAGACATCATTTAGGAACTCCCAGTTGGCAACGATATGGAGCGAGAGGTCTGGCCTTTCAGCCCTGCTGTCTGGGCTTCCACGGGGTTCAGTACTTTATTTGCTTCTGTTCAACATCTGCATGAAGCCCCTGGGTGAGATCATCCATTATCAGGGGATGAGATATCAGTATGCTGATGATACACAGTTCTATATCGCATCCCATGGGTGAGTTCAATAATACTGTGGCCTCCTCCTTCGAATGCCAGGAGATTGTTATAGGATGGATGGGGAGCAATGGGCTTAACATGAACCCTAGCAAGACAAAATGGCTCTGGATTTAGCATTCTTTTGTTCATGGAGAATTGCCACCTTTGGTCCTGGATGGGGCCACACTGTCCTAGTGCATAATTTAGGGGTTTTGCTGGAGTCACAAGTCAGATAAGATTGCCCCCCCCCTTTCTACTCTTTTGAAAGGCCCTGAGGACATGGTTTTGTCAGCATGCTTTGGGATCACAGGCTGATACCAAGCCCATCAAGTGGTTTTCTGAATGTTGTGGTAGTGGGGTGGGAGTGTACTGGCTTTTGTATTTGGGATCTTAACTTTGCCAGCTGCCTGGAATCACCATGAATGAATTAAGAGGCCATATGAATCTCCTAAATAAATAACAGAATTTGCTAATATTGTAGTTCAAATGAATTTTTCAGATTCAAGCAAAAGTTCAGTATTGGTTCCTTTATTTCTTGTTAGTGTGTATAAATATAAAAAGCAGTGGTATAGAATCAATCTTAATACATATTGCTTACCAAAATGTATTATTTAATTTTCTAGATGAAGACTGTTAGTGTTGCCTTAGTACTGTGCCTGAATGTTGGTGTGGATCCTCCTGATGTAGTAAAGACGACTCCGTGTGCTCGTCTTGAATGCTGGATAGGTAAGCACCTTTGAACATTATTTATCCATTTAAACATTTGAATTACTTTGTCTTGCGATGCCAGGTAAAGGTGACAATATATTCAGTGGAAATCTGTACTAAATAAACATAGGAATAAATAGTACAAAAATGCATGTTGGCCTCAATTTGTTAATTGGCTTATTTTTAACTTGCTAAAATACAAATCTCATAAAATAGTTTATTGTGCTTCTTAAAGAGATTTGTCCTCAGGACTAGGTGAATATCCCCAAGAATAACATTACATCTCACACATACACACACAAACAAACAGCTTGGGTGTCCTCCTTGATTCACGGCTCAACCTGGAAGATCATTTAACCGCCGTGACCAGGGTGGCCTTCGCACAGGTTCGCCTAGTGCGCCAGTTGCGCCCCTTCTTGGACCGAGATGCCCTATGCACGGTTACTCATGCCCTTGTCACCTCTCGTCTGGATTACTGCAATGCTCTTTACATGGGGCTGCCCTTGGAGAGCACCCGGAGGCTTCAACTGGTGCAAAATGCGGCCGCGGGGGTGCTTATGGGAGTATCTCGGTACTCCCATGTTTCACCACTCCTGTGCGAGCTGCATTGGCTTCCGGTTGCTCTCCGAGTGCGTTTCAAGGTGCTGGTAATAACCTTTAAAGCCCTACATGGCTTAGGCCCGGGGTATTTGTGAGACCACCTGCTGCCATTGTCAACCTCCCATCGCCCTGTTCGCTCCCACAGAATCAGCCTCCTCAGGGTGCCGTCTGCCAGGCAATGCCGGCTGGCGGCCCCCAGGGGAAAGCCTTCTCTGTGGGCGTGCCGACCCTTTGGAACGAACTACCTCCGGAGCTGCAGACGGCCCCTGACCTTCGGTCCTTCTGCCATGACCTGAAGACTTGGTTGTTTCAGCAAGCGGGTCTGGACTGACTACGTATTTTAATTAGGGTTTATTTGGTTTTAAATTGTCATGTTATCATTTTCAAATTTTCATTCTAAGTTTTTTCCTTTTTAATTTTTATTGTTGTGAGCTTCCCTGAGTCCTTAGGGAGAAGGGCGGCATATAAATTTAAGTAAATAAATAAATAAATATTGCCCAATTCCTAAACAACTCTGGACTGCTTACAGTTAACTCCTCCCAAAATATAAAAAATACAACAGACCAGAAAAGGAAAATGCAAAAAGAAATAAAACAGATCATAACAAAATAAAACAAAGATATATGGGATCCATAGTCATCTTGTCTCCAAGGCCTGGGAAAACAACATTCAATAATTTCCTGAACAACATATGAATGACACAGATCTTTGGTGGTGGTGAGGGGGAATCATTGCAGAGAGCAGGAATTACAGTAGAGTAGATGTCTGCATTCCACAAGATGACATTCTTTAATTGACAGAACCTGGAGTGCAACTAGTATGCTGGACTAGTAGAGGCACCGAGAGATAAGTGGTGACCCACTTGAATTGCACCTAGAAGTCATCTGGCAATCAGCATAGTCATGCTCACATAACATGGTGCCCTGTCCCTGTCCATGCTACTGCATTCTGGATCTGCTGTAGTTTCCAGTTGGTCTTCAAGGGCAGTCCCATGTAGAATACATTGCAATAATCCAATCATGAGGTGACCAGGTAGGTGTGACCATTTGAGGTGGTTCCTGGTCCAGGAAAGAGCACAGCTGCAGCATTACATGTACCTGTGAAAAGACCCTCTAGGCAACAGCTACCACTTGCTTTAGAAGCAGAAAGTGAATGTCCAAATTGGAAAGTTTTGGAACCATGCTGCTGAAACAAACTAAATCCCTGAATCTTGAGTCTGAGTCTATTCCTCCCATCCAGGTCTGTATGGCCTCCAGGCACTGGGTCAAGACTTCAACAGTGTCACTTTTTCAACTTGGGCTTGCAATGTATATTTGGGTAACATTAATACACCATACTGTTTGGTGATCTCATCGAGCAGTTTCATGTACATGTTAAACAAAAGGGGAGAAAGTATTGAATTCTATAGTAACCCACAAGTGAGAGGCCATGGGTGCGATCTCTTCCCACCTGTCAACACCAACTTTTAATTGGCCAAAGAGAAAAGAAGAGAAAACATAAAACAATGCATTCCACCCAAACTTGAAGCTGGTCCAAAAGGATACTGTGGTAAACAGCATTGAAAGCTGTTAAGAAATCAAGAAGCAAAAGAGAGGTGGGTGCACCAGTTCCATCTGGGCTTTGCTACAAGCTAAATAATCTGCTTCCTCTGGAAGCAATGATGGATGATAATCATCTGGGACCTTTTGGTTGTATAATGCAGGAGTCCCCAACCCCTGGTCTATGGACCGGCATCAGTCCGCAGCATGCCAGAAACTGGTCCACGCAAACAAGCAAAGCCCCATTTGCTGGATGCAGGTAGCACATTCTAATTTACATGAAAGCTGGGACATGACCACTGAAGTAAAGACAGGGATAGAGAAAGCTTGAACAGCATTCTTCAAAATGAAAAAGGTCTTCTGCAGTCACGACATAAGCCTACGATTGAAAATCAGGCTTGTCAGTTGTTAAATTTTTTCTATCCTGCTCTATGGAGTAGAGAGACAGAAGACCACCTGAAGAGACTAGAAGCATTTGAAATATGGATTTACAGGCGGCTGTTACGTATAAGCTGGGTTGACAAGATCAGAAATGAGGAGGTGATAAACCACCTGGGAAAGCCAAGGGAAATCATCAAAACAATTAAAAAATGAGAGTTAGAATATTTCGGACATGTGATGCGACACCCAGAAAAATACGGCATACTCCATTTAATCTTCCAGGGAAAGATTGAAGGCAAACGAGGTCCAGGCAGAAGAAGAACATCATGGCTTCAAAATCTAAGGGACTGGTTTGGACAAAACTCAGTGGCACTTTTTCGTGCAGCTGCTGATGAAAACAGGTTCGCCAACATGATTGCCAACATCCGATAATGGATATGGCGCAAGAAGAAGGCAGTACATAAAACCACACCCCCTCCTTATTCTGTCTTTATTTAATGTTCAATGTTTATTGAATATTTATTCAACATTCGTTTTATTGTGCATTATCCAGAATATAATCATATAAAATACACCGAAATGTTTTATATTTCCTTAATCGTTTTTACGTACCTACTCTTAAAATATAATAATTTCTTTTTCTCATATTTATTTTTTTGTCTGGGCAATAAAATTTACAGCAATAAAATTGAAAAAAAGAACAAGAAATACAAACATAACAATAACAAAGGAATAAAACAATAAACAATGGAAGTACAATGTTATGACATTAAAAGATGGGCAAAGGAAGCTCCTATCTATAAAGAAATTCTTCATGTCTCTTTATTTCAATCCTGAGATCAGCCAGAGTTCATTGAGGGTTATCCGAGATAACAACATATTTATTTTAACCTTGATCAAAGAAACCAGCTTTATATTCTTTCCATCTTGATTTTTAGTCCCTTTAAATAATATGGAATTTGGAACTTGAAATCTTTTCATTATTTTCTTCATCCTTTCTTACAAAAATCTTCAAAGCTTTAACAAGCCTTTTCTGCAAATCCAGTATAACGAAATTATTCAGATCAGTCTCTTGGTTTATTATTTATATATTCCTTTTAAGTATTAACATATCAGCTAGTTTCTTTTGTCTGTCCAGTGGAACATCTGTTTCCATGTCATTCTTGTAGGCTGTCTTTTTGAAAACTACTTTCAAATCAATCTCAGTCTTGTCAGGTAAAACTTGTTCCTCTTCCATAACATCTTTTAAACACAGGCAAACACTCTTTAACTTCCGGGTCCTTTGTTCAATGATATCCTTCAATATGTTCAATGTAAACATATTTTGTTTCATTTTGTATTTGTAAGCTAAGTCTTAGCGTTCTTCCCCTTTAATTGTAATCTTTAGTTCATTCTAGTTCTTTCTAGTGTCTGGTATTTAAATGCTATTATATCAATCAAAGTTCATTTATTCCATTGCACTTTTCAGTATGATAAACATTGCTTAGAAAATTGTTTTGTGCTTCATTGGCTTTAATAAGATAAAGTATTTTAATAGTATGAACAAAATGCTACATCAAGGCAATGCAGTATTTTAATAAATAGAGGTTACTTATTTAAATAAATACAGCAGCACAGCTTTCCTGTTGGCATTGTCTGGATATAAGTTTTATTTTCTTAGCCCATAAAGTTACTGCAACATCAAGTTTAATGCAGTTGCTAAGTGGACTTTGGATTTAAAGGATTTAAAAAGTAAATTTAGCATTTACTGCAGAGATGTTAACAATGGCTTATAATTTTATGCATGTTTGTTCAGCTTTGCGGCAGTAACTATACATTTCTCCTTGCTTTTAAGAGCTTAATCTAAACCCTACAAACACATTTTTTTAAATTAACAGTGGAGTAACTCCTGTGGGTGGAGTATTTTAATAACCTTCATTTTAAGTTTGTGGAAATCAGCGCTCTAAGTTGAAGTTGCAATGACTCTGGACTTTTCCCTTGATTTAGCATGTTGATTCCCTCTTCCTAGAGTTTTGTATTGCAATATTTCTTGATCTCTACTTGTTTGCTCAGTGTGCCATGTAGGTAGCAGATAACCAGCTCAATAAAGTTGCTCTGCACAATTTTTCATTGTCCAAGAGGATTTGAACATGTTTTGCAATAGCTGGCTACTGTTTAGTAGCCAAATAAAAGAATGCTAGAAAAAATGTCAAGATTCCTTCTGTAGTCATTTTGCTGTGAAAACTGGAAGAGACAATAGTATGAGTGTCCATCACATCTGCAGTCCAAAACCAGTGGCAGGAAGAGCAAGCAGTAAGGTATGATGTTACTTTATTCCATGCTCCAGGATTTTTATCATGTAAAATAAAAAGAAAGAAAGGCAGGGGATTTTTGCAACAAAGGTATATTGGTGTTGGAGCCCCCCCCTTTTTATTTTTATGCAGGTACTATATGTACTGGAAATTTTTAAGAAGAGACTGGACAGTCATTTGTCCGAAATGGTATAGGGTTTCCTGCCTGAGCAGAGGGTTGGGTTAGATGACCTCCAAGGTCCCTTCCATCTTCTTCTTCTTCTTCTTCTTCTTCTTCTTCTTCTTCTTCTTCTTCTTCTTCTTCTTCTTCTTCTTCTTCTTCTTCTTCTTATTATTATTATTATTATTATTATTATTATTATTATTATTATTCTTATTATTATTATTATTATTATTTTAATAACCATGGTAGAAAAAATCATAAGCCATCAGAGAATACTGCTGAGAAACATTTGCATGTTTAGGGCTTCCTCCCTCACCACTGAGGCTTCCTTTCTGCAGTGGAAGGCTGCTTCTGCATGATGTTGGGAATCTCCTCTTACTGTTTTTGCTCTGTGTCTATCTGTACAGATGCTTGGATGTGTTGTATGTGCAGTAACAAGGCAGGTATGGATTACATTCCAATCTCTTTGTTTCTTTAACATGTCCCAGACAATGTGAAACAAGCATTAGTCTTAGAGCTGGCAGAATTATTTTTTTCTCCCATTGAAGCCATGTGAAAGGGAAATAAATAAAATATAAATTCTCAGCAAAAAAGATAAAAAAGTCACTTCTTGCCATTTTGAATGTCCCGGCTTGATAGGACTTAGAGAAGTAGTGGCTTCTCTTTGCAGTAGCTACTCCCTGCCAGTGGATTCCTGCACTGGGTTCTTGCTCTCTATTTAACTGGCTTTCCCCTTAAACCTGTGCTTTCTGGAATTAATATTAGAATATATAGTTATATCCTAATGAGTAGGTGCAGTATACAGTTCTGTTTCCTCTGCACAGGCTGCAAAGCAGTAGTGTGTGTCCTGATTTCCCTTCAGGCAATAGCTGGTGTTACTATAATATTTCCTTTACTTATTTTTTAGAAAAAACACCCCATCTTTTATTTTGGGTTGCTTTATGACCACAAGTTAAATGTCACAATAATAGGGTAGAAAATGCCATTAGAGGATGTATGACCTCAAGCACCCTGAGGAAAAAAGTTGTTTAATGTTGCTAGAAATGTGTTGAATACTGAATAAAACCAATGTCATTCAATAGAAATCTTTCTTTTTATACAGCACGTAATGGAAGCTGTGTATCAGACTTAAGGCAAGCAATGCAGAAACATTTTCTAGAGTTTTTAGAGATGGGCTAACTGTAAAGCAATGGTACACTTGGGTCTTTTCCTTTAAATGGAATTATAATTCCACAGTGCATCAAAAGTCATTCAGACATACAATCAAAGACACAGAAGTGACAGCAAATCTCCATCCTGCCTAGGAATCTTATCTGTCAGGTATATAATAGTTACGGGTAAAAAAGTCTTTCTTTTTTATGCAGTGAGAACTAGAATAAATGTAGTGCATTTTTCCTTTACTACAGTCAAATAAATACTGAACTTTACAGTAAAATATGGAAATGTAATAATGATAAGCATCTATTCACAATTAGCCATTTTACTATACTTTGGAGGATATTTTAATTAGGTTTCCATTGTCAATAAAAAGGTTCATCATAATCACAACCTTTTTAAAAAGAACAATTGGATGATTATTGTACATGTTAAAATATATTTATATCCACTATTTTAAAATTATATCATTGTGGGAAGAGTCACATTTCTCCAATATATATATATATATATATTATTGTATTTGCAACTTTTGAACTCTTAACAGAATATATTGCTATGTTTAGGCTAGCAGAAATAAAACAATTAGTCAGAAAACACATATTTAGTAACATACCACTTTGTCTGATGTTTCCATGCCAATTTATTTTAATTTAAATATAGTAATAGATTCAGTTATGCTGTGTTTACTAGTGGTCAGTCCATACAATGTATTTTAAAAGAGTATTCTATGTATATGTGAACTGCCAATTTTCTATAAATAGAAACTGCATCCTCCCTCTAAACATCAATAAGTCATTCTAACTAACATTTCCCTTCTCTCTATGCATATGTATATTATCTGTTAGACTTGTGCAGTACTTTAGATTAAAGGAGAAAATACGCTGTGGAATGCATATGGGTGCTTATAATACCTATTACCAACTCCTTATATCAGTCACATTCTTTTCTCAGAATTTATTGCCTTTTGAATCTGAAGCTCTGCACAGCATTGTTGTTTCACAACAATTTTGTGTCTATTAAGGTTTGTGTGTCAGACAATCTGTCTGTCTGTCTGTCTAATTTACTTATACCAAAATTTGGCTTCCATTGTCAGATTAATCAATTAACAAACAGTAGCGTATATAGTGTTACAGAATGTGAAAACAAAAAGAAAATTAATGAGCACAAAGCAAGATAAGATAAGATAAGAGATATGAGATATAAGATATAAGTCATAAGACATAACATAAACCTCATATACCCAAATCTGTCAACAGTTTGACCTGATGTCAACTATACAGGGGTCACCGACCCCTGGTCTGGTCCGCAACTGGTCCGCACAAACAAGCAAAGCCCCATCTGCTGTATGCAAGCAGAACACAAAACCACACCCCCTCTTTTCCACAGGAAAACCTTTCTCCACGGAACCAGTCCCTGATGCCCAAAAGGTTGGGTGCCTTTGAACTATACTACAGGAAACTCTTAAAAAATTCAAAGATTTAATAGCTGGAATGACAAAGAAAATCACTTTTTTATCATTCAACTTCTATCCTTTTGTGTTCTCTGCCTGTAGGACAATTACTTTGATCTCAATTTTTAATGATAACCTGAAGAGAACAGAAAAGGGAAGATTCAAAGTAATCCAGCTCTGTGATATAGAGCTGTTGTTTAAGCCATTTTCAGATTGTGTTGACTTTTCATGGCCTTATGATGGATTGTTGCTTCTGTGATTTCTTTTGACTATCTCTGTTGGTTAGAACTGAATAGAATTTCTTTGGTAGTCTTATTTGCATGAACTGAATAGGAGGAGGAAGCACTAGGCTAATAGCAGATATTTGTGATGTTGAAAATTGTTAATAGTATTTTAACACTATGAATAGGGAAAGATGTCTGCTCCATTTTCTTTGTTCCTTTTACCTAGAGCTACTGTACTGCTATAGCTTCTCTAATCAATACTAAATATATTCTTTTTTGTCCATGGTGTTAGATAGGTTCCATTAAAAACATACATTTTCCCTTGACATTTCAGAATACACAAGGACATGATTTTTTTTGCTGAACTTGCACTATATCTCATTAATCTCTCTTTACATGCATTTTTACAAACTTCTCATGGTGCTTCAGAGGATAATTTGGAAAGGGTCCAGTTTTTAAACCTCACTTTGCCAGAAGCACAGTACTGTATTGGAGAAATGTCTTGAACTCTATTCTCCAAGAAAATAAAAGCATGCTGAGGACAGTAGGGACCAATATGGGAGCTCCTTCTTCATGACTTAGCATACTGTTTTGAATATGTAAATAAATGTTAGCTTTCTTACTTTTCTATTTATGTTAAGTGTGTTCATGTTGACTTTGAGTGCTGAGGGCAACCCTCTTTCCTCTTTTTGATTATTGGATTGATTGATTATGTTGATTCTTAGTGACCAGATAGATTTTTTTCCATGACGATGTGTCCGTAACCTAGTCTTTCAGATCTTCCAACGGTGTACTCATTGTATTCATTGTCTCTGTAACTGAGTCAGTCCATAACTATGGAGATTCTCAGTCATCTAGGTCATGGTTGTCACAAGGGTGCTTTTTCAAAAGGTAACTGGGCTTTGTTTTTCCTTGAAGACTTTTGCTTTTCATCCAAGAAGCTTCTTCAGTTATGACTGAATGGTGGAGGATGGGAGGATTTGTATTCTTTGCGGTCATCTGGTCTTTAGCACTCGTTCTGAGAGTTGTGGAGGCCACTTGGAGGTGGTTCATCTAATAGAGCAAATGGGTGTGGAAACGTCTTGGAACTGCTGAATGGACTGCGTTGTAAGCAGGAGAGAAGTGGTGTCATATCTCTTTGTATTCTCATGAGTCTTCTCCAACACCAAAAGTTCAAAAGCATCAATACTCTTCTCATCCTGCTTCTTCAAAGTCCAGTTTTTAATTCTCTGGAGCATCACATGGAATACCATGGCTTGCACAATTGGGGTCTTTGTAGGTATAAACACATCATGGTATTTGAATACCTTTTTAAGGCCTTCATGGCTTTGGTACCAAGTACTAGCTAATTATATAAATTTAGTCAATTTTTTGTTATTCTGTTTTAATTCCATTACTAGCTCTTGTAGATCCTTTGCATTTTCAGCTATCTATGTAGTGTCATCAGCATAGTGCAGTTATTGATATTTCTTCCTCCAGTTTTAAAACTATCCTCATCTTCTTTGAACCCAGCTTCACTTAATAATATATTCAACATATAAATTGAATAAATAATGAAAGAGTATATAACCTTTAGTCACTCCTTTGCCAACACAGAACCAATCTACCTCACCATGATCTGTTTGTATTGTGGCCCTCCTGACATGTATATTGTCATGAGGACAATGAGATATTCTGGGATTCCCATTTTTCTCAGCACTATTCACAGCTTGATGTGGTTGATACAATCAAAATAATCAATGAAGCACACAGATTTCCCCTTCTTTTACAGGATCCTTAACTCCATTAAAAACTGTTCCGCTTGTATAGTTACTGTTAAGTTTAAAGGCATAAGTGAAGCAGCAGATTTTCCTACGATTTGCAGTAACAAAGGTTAGGAGGGATTTTTTTTTATTCAAGGCGCCATGCAGCATCACCTAAAATGACTGGCTGCCAAATCATATTGGCATATATTAACATCCTTCTATCAAGCAGCCTTGATAGTCATGAACCAGGACCCTATTTCCTCTTCCTCAAAGAAAAAGGTTATAAAGATCATAGCATTGAAGTTAATACATTGCTATGATCAATAGGCAAAAATCTTTTGGGTGGATTAAACCTTTTTAGGCAAAGGGGCCGTCATGGAAGTGAAAATAACAACCTAACTGAAATGTTACAGTTATCAGCTAAACCTACCTCTTGCCTAATTTACAGAAATAAATTTACTGTTTTTACTGTTATATAACCTAAGTTCAAAAATTGCAACTAGAACAAATATCTCCACAGGAATTGTGGTAGTATAGGTAGTCTGACGGTAATTGGGACCAGGATTGCGTCACCAAATGATGAGGTCATAAAGTATGATATCACATGAATAATTTCTTAGCAACAGCTATCCAGGCAAACCCAATGGATGCTTGACAGCATACATTTTGAAGAATTGCATCTTCAAAGCGATTGAAGTGATTGAAGTTCAAGGTGCTGGTTATCACCTATAAAGCCCTACATGGCCTGGGTCCGGGATATCTGAGGGAACACCTGCTGCCGGCATCAAACGCCCTTCGCCCAGTGCGCTCCCACAGGGAGGGTCTGCTCAGGGTCCCGCCGGTAAGAGACTGCCGGCGGGTGACACCCAGGGATAGGGCCTTCTCGGTGGGAGCGCCTGCCCTCTGGAACCAGCTGCCAGTGGAGCTGAGAACTGCCCCCGACCTTCGATCATTCCGCCGGGGCCTGAAGACCTGGCTCTTCGAGCTCTCGGGCCCAGACTGAGGAGGAATTTTTAATTTGGGGTTCTTTTTAACTGACTACAGGGTTAATTTAATATTTTTTAATTTGGTTCTTAATTTTTGTATTTTGGATTTTTAATTCCCTGTAAACCGCCCTGAGTCCTCAGGGAATAGGGCGGTATATAAATATAACTAAATAAATAAGCCTGGGAAACAGGCCCTTCATCAGTCAGCACAGGAATACTGATGTACCACCAGCCTATCAAGTACTTAGAAGGTGAGTGCTGGACAGCACAAGCAAACAACAGCCAATGACTTAAAAGCCAGCCATCAACACACCCCAATCAATATCTAAAAAGTCACATGCAACAGGCACTATAAGTACCACACAAAACAGGACACACTCTTGTAGAGAGAGGTTCCCCTAGGATGGGCTCCGAAAACTCAGAAGACAAAACCTCTAGTCCCAGTGACTGATCCAGATTGGATCCTGCAGCATTATCCTGGGACACGTATATTCACCTTCGTTCATTTTGAAGAATTGTTGATGAAGAGAGACCAGAAGAGATGAAGTGGAGATCAGTGAGGTTTCTGGAGAAGACACACTGAAGGAGAAAGAGATGTAATGAGGGATTTCCCCTCACTGCAAATGACTTTCATGGAAAGCTAAGCAAAACAAATGGAAGGATTATGTTCAGCCATCTTAAGAAGACAGAGAGAGATAAGGAGCTGGCCACATAATCATTCCTTCCACAAATAGGAAGTATGAATATAGAATATAATGACAGTAATGTACTGTATATCTATTGTTTGAGCCATAATGGTAGCTGACATATCCAGAAGAAAGCGGACTGTTAAAGAGTTGACTAGGTGTACATACAGTAAATCAAACCTGTATTAGCTTTCTCTATTGTTTACTGGAAAGAGGATGGAGAGGAATTGTTCATGCCTTGAAAATTGAAATAAAAGTGACATTACTTTTATGATAATATAAGGGATGAGGGCACATGAGAGGTGCTTTGTGTACTCTGAGCTGTATCATGCCCTGTGGATCAACAAAATCTGGTGACAGAGAGAACGTAGGGAAAAGGAGTATTAACCCTTCTCTTGCCAACAGCATTCCTGGTGAAAATTGTATCGTTTTGAAAATTTCTGTTAGCTGAACCTGGGATTATGTGCTGTCCAAGGTAATGCTAATTGTATGGTAAATTATTCATGTGATGTAATTCTGTTTTTCCTGAAAATCTGGTAATATGTTAATCCTATTGGAGGAAGCCTTTGGCTAGAAATAAATACATTCACAATTACAATGTTTTAAGTCTCTAGGATTTTGCCAGTCATAAAACATTTGGCATGATTTGAAAGCAATGGAGTGTTTGGGGACTATAGGGAAGTGGTTTGTAGAAATAAGAAATATAAACGTTAATTTAGGGAAAGACAATCATTGGAAGATGATACACAGTTTTTCCCTCATTCTATAGTTTTATTTGCTATGGTTTTAAAATATTTTCTCAGAAACTATAAATCATGGATAATTTTTCATGAGAAGCTTTTTTTCTTGAAAATTGTATTGTTTTCAACACAATTTACCCCAATACCAGATTCCATTATTGTACTGCAGTAGCAGTCTTGATTCTACCTGACCATAGACTTCTCCAGAGACCTCTGTTTCAAGAAATATGAGAAAAGTAGAACAAGAGATTGCTTTGAATTGTGTATCTTTTGACATATTTGGATTTGGCCAGAAAAGTATTACATATTTAAAAATATTACCTTCCACTCTTTGTTCTTTTAAGAAAGAGATTGACCTCACACACAAAAAATTAATATTATGCCTGTCAGAATTACAATGTTCTGAAATTATACTACTAAATATGTGAAATTAATTTTTTGTTGTTTCTATTCTAGTCTTCTACAAAAATTTTAAATGGCCCAATGAACCAACTGTGTTTTGGTCCAAAGATATTCCAAATGTCTGTTTTTGTTAATTTATAACCCAAACTAGAGCCAAATTTGAAATGGTGTTGAATATTTATTTTGTCTCCTTCATGCTTTCATTTGTTTATCAAATAAAAGTATGCGGGGCACTGACCTGGACTAATAGACAAAGAATTAACTTTTTGCCCTTGTGTGAAATTAATTTAGAGAAAAAAACCTGAAATGGCTTTCTTTCTAATCTCAGTTTTGGGATTATTGCATTTTTCCAGAAATATCAGCCCTACTAAGTAGACCAGATAAAGAAACCAACTCCATAAGAATGCTAAAGCTACTTTTATTGAGAACAGCTATAATAACAGAATCATGCAAGTCTGATTAAACTATCCCTCTTCTTATATGCCAGTGAATTGGCAAGGCGTTTGCCTGAGTTGCTTCCAGATATTATCTCATTGCTCTAGACTTAAAAAATGTTTTATCTCCTTTTGCTTAGGTAATTGTTTTTGCATATTTCTGCCAATGCCATTTTACTTACACTCTATAAGGAGGAACAAATTACAGTTCTGATTTTAGATTCTGGTTTGTTAGTTAGTTTGTTTGTTTATTCATGTCAGAAACATTACAATTAAAATAAGGCATACTATATGACATAAAATTTAAAATATAAAATACAAGATTAAAATATATGCAAATTAAACAGATCTTGCCCAGAAACTAGCAACATTATTTGTTCTGTTACACTGCCAGAAGGTCCTCAAGTGTATACTGCTCGGGGTACAAAAGGCAGGCATACATATCTTTATCTTTATCTAACTTATATACCGCCCTTCTCCCGTAGGACTCAGGGCGGTTCACAAGGTTTTTAAAATAACAATACAACAATTACAAAAAATTAAGAACAGTTAAAATAATTACATTTAGACCTTGAATAAATATAAAACCCCAATTAATATTAAATTAAAACCCCAATTGATACTCTCAGTCCAGGCCAGAAAGCTCAAAGAGCCAGGTCTTCAGGTCCCGGCGGAATGAGCGAAGGTCGGGTAGTCCTGAGCTCTACGGGCAGGTGGTTCCAAAGGGCAGGCGCACCCACAGAGAAGGCCCTCCTCCTGGGTGTCATCCGCCGGCAATCTTTTACTGGCGGTACCCTAAGAAGACCCTCCCTGTGGGAGCGCACAGGACGAAGGGAGCTTGATGCCGGCAGCAGGTGTTCCCTCAGATATCCCGGACCCAAGCCATTTAGGGCTTTATAGGTCATCACCAGCACCTTGAATCTCACCCGGAGGGCAACCGGAAGCCAATGCAGCTCGCGGAGCAGAGGTGTTACATGGGAGTATTGGGAAACCCCCATCACAACCTGCGCGGCTGCATTCTGCACCAGCTGAAGCCTTTGAGTGGTCCTCAAGGGCAGCCCCATGTAGAGAGCGTTGCAGTAGTCCAATCGGGAGGTCATGAGCGCATGAGTGACTGTGCGCAGGGCATCTCCGTCCAGGTAGGGCCGCAACTGGCGCACCAGGCGAACCTGGGCAAAGGCCCCCCTAGTCACGGCTCCTATATGATCTTCAAAACTGAGCCGCGAATCCAGGAGGACACCCAAGTTGCGAGCCCTATCGACGGGGGGTAACACCTCACCCCCCATCATTAAAGGTGGAATGAACTGGTTAGTCCGAGATGCTGGTATGTGTGTTGTTGTCTGGATATCACCACAATTGCAAAGAGCAGAAGCATCCGGATAGCCCACAGGTCGGCAACCTGCGGCTCCGGAGCCGCATGCGGCTCTTTGAGCCGTCTCTTGCGGCTCCCAGCCGCCCGGTGCGCGCGCACCTCTTCCAACGGGCAGTGGTGCGCGCGCACCTCTCCAAATGGAGAGTGGCACCGCCCATTTGGAGAGGTGCACGCGCACCTCCCCGAATGGGCGGAGGTGCGCGCGCACCTCCCCAAACCTTTGGAGAGGTGCGCGCGTATCTCCGCGCGAATGGGCAGCGGTGCCGCTCTTTCAGGAAGCCCGCCGTGGCCCGTCTGTGAAGCTGCCGAAAGCGGCAGCTTAGCAGATGGGCCGCGGCAGCTTCCGCAAAGAGCGGCCCCCCTGCCCATTCCGAGAGGTGCGTGCGCACCTCTCCGAACGACCGGAGGTGCGCGTGCACCTCCCCAAACCTTTGGGGAGGTGCGCGCGTACCTTCGCGCGAACGGGCAGCGGTGCCGCTCTTTCAGGAAGCCCGCCGCGGCCCGTCTGTGAAGCTGCCGAAAGCGGCAGCTTAGCAGACGGGCCCGCGGCAGCTTCCGCAAAGAGCGGCGCCCCTGCCCATTCCGAGAGGTGCGTGCGCACCTCTCCGAACGACCGGAGGTGCGCGCGCACCTCCCCAAACCTTTGGGGAGGTGCGCGCGTACCTCCGCGCGAACGGGCAGCGGGCCGCTCTTTCAGGAAGCTGCCGCTTTCGGCAGCTTCCTGAAAGAGCGGCGCCGCTGCCCCTTCGCTTTCGGCAGCTTCCTGAAAGAGCGGCGCCGCTGCCCCTTCGCACGGAGGTGCGCGTGCAACTCCGGTCGTTCGGAGAGGTGCGCGCGCACCTCTCGGAATGGGCAGGGGCGCCGCTCTTTGCGGAAGCTGCCGCAGCCCGTTTGCTAAGCTGCCGCTTTCGGCAGCTTCACAGACGGGCCGCGGCGGGCTTCCTGAAAGAGCGGCACCGCTGCCCATTCGCGCGGAGGTACGCGCGCACCTCCGGTCGTTCGGAGAGGTGCGCGCGCACCTCTCGGAATGGGCAGGGGCGCCGCTCTTTGCGGAAGCTGCCACGGCCCGTCTGCAAAGCTGCCGAAAGCGGCAGCTTTGCAGACGGGCCGTCGCCATCGGGCAACCGGGAACCGGTTCCATCTCATTTTTTAAAAAATGGCAGCCGCGTGCGTCCGCGCATGCGCAAAAAACCTTTTTGCGCATGCGCGTGCATGGACACACGCACGCGGCTCCCTCTTTTTTTAATTTGTGATGGAACCGGTTCCCAGTGGCTCTTTTTCTTTTTTAGGTTGCCGACCCCTGGGATAGCCCCATTTGTTTAGAGTGTCTCTGGATCTTACTGTACCCATGTGCAGTTTATTCAGTGATTTCCATACTTCCCAACTTTCGTCAGATTCAGGTTCCAGCTCCTCCATTGATTCCATCCAGTGTCGGTTCTTTGTAGCTTTCCATAGAGCCATAGCATACCATCGATTCTGCTATTTCCCTGTAACTGACTTGATTGCTGTGGGGAAATGCTTGGATCCCTGGCAACAATATTTTTGCCTAAGAAATATGCATTTTCTGCCTTTGCACTTTGCTACAATAGGAGAAAGAACATGCTACATCAGAGGTCACCAACCTTTTCATGCTGCCGGCCCGGAGGGAAAGGGAGCAGCTGGGAAATTTGCGCCTACGTGACTGTGTGAACAGGGCTGCATGCAAATGGGGGTGTGCACACCCACACAGTGCTAGCAGCCCCATTTGCGCAGGCACACAGGCACTAGCGGCCGCCACTGCTAGTCCCGCGAACGTGCAAATAGGTCTGCGGGCCCTAGCACGAGTGGGGTTGGCCAGTAGGCCATGTCCTGGCAGTGGGCCACGGACCATAGGTTGGGGCCCCCTGTGCTACATGGATGCTGTTTGCATGTAGAACTTATTTTACGTGGTTGTTCAGAATCTCATGGGTCTTTTATGTCTCTTAGATCCTCTGTCAATGGGTCCACAGAAAGCTCTAGAAACCATTGGTGCGAATTTGCAAAAACAGTATGAAAATTGGCAACCAAGGGTAAGTACCTTTTTGCCTTCTGGTAAGATAAGCCTTTTCTTTCTCAAAATTTATGTTTACTTTTGGTACTGTTACTAGAAAATATTCCATTTGAAATATAAGATATATACTATGTGATCTTTTATGTACTATATTAGGCAAAATATGGAGCTTTTCTATGTGTTCATGTGGATAGAATATTACAGGTTCTCAAAAACTATTGGGTTTCAATTAGACTAATACTCCAGAAAGAGAAGAGTCATTTTTACAGCCAAGAATTTTTACATTGGTAGTTGTATCATGCAGTATTATTGTTACCAAGTAGTTAGCAAAGCAATTAATTCCAGTAGATAGAACTCTTCTCTGCATCGTTGGCTTTTGATGTATACACATAGGTTTTATAGTCAGATAATACTGCTCATGACTATTTTTTGGGTCTGCTACGTCAGAGTTTAGATTTATGAGGTAGTAGTCACTAAAAACTGAGATCACATTGGCTTCAGTCCACATGAGTAGTATTGAACAGTTCAGTAGTGGAAGCAAATCTCTCTTCTGGATGTATTTTAGCCAAGGATGGGCTGTTTTTAGGAATGTTTTAATTTGAATTTTTGTACATAGGAAGGTCATAGCAACAGTTGAAGAGAAATTAATGACTTCTCCCAGAATTTCCCTGGACTTCAGCAGTACACGAGCATCTTTGATATTTAGCATGTCACAGACAATATACTGTAATTTTCCCTTGTGATGGAACTGAATTTGGGTACATACAGGAGTAACCAAAATTTTCAAGCGTAAGGGCGAAGATAAGCTTATGTCAAGAGTAGAATATGTTCTGTTATCCAGGTATGAATATGGCACAGCAGGAGAGAAAATGAATGGGCTGTTTGCAGATGATTGTGCTGTTTTCTGATGATTTAGTCCAACCTTCCCCAACTTGCTGCAACATGGATTGGATTACTGACTGGATGGGGATGATTGGAATTGTAATCCACATAATTTGGAAAGAGATGGCCTTGGAAGGTGGGAAGAATATCTGCCAGAATCAATAGTAAACTTTGCCCTTATATATCTAAAATATTGTTTTAGCAGCTAGGATTCCAAATCTGTTTTGCAATGATACCAATTAGAGTTTAGTAGTACTCTGGAATAGATGAATGAGAATCTTCATTTTGTAGTAAATTTAATATTTCTCTTAGAATGTGCAGTGTTCTCTTCCCAGTCAAAGATGTGTTACATTGGCAAGAGATATAAATTTATTTATTATATCTCCCTGCCAGTTTGGAAAAAGAAACTAAGGAGATGAATGCGTTTAAGACAAATGCAATGAACTCAACATAAAAATCTAGCAGCATTTTTTTTGACATTCTGCTGATTGTGCATTTTCTTAGAAACATATACAAAATCCAAAGAAGGTGTAATATTATTGACGAACACTTTAATGCAGAATCAAGGAAACTGAATTTCTAAAATCTTATTTTGAAAGGTTCAGGGGCTTCTCCTAGTATGGTACTTACCGTATTTTTCGGACCATAAGACGCACTTTTTTCCCCCAAAGTGGGGGGGAAAACAAGGGTGCCTCTTATGGTCTGAAGGTGATCCGTATGGCCAGCCCCAACCTCCGCAAGTGAAAGCAAGGGAGATTGCAATTGGCTCCTGCAATCTCCCTGCGGCCCGGCTTTCTCTTGCAGAAGGCAGGCTGAAACGGAGCAAGGAATGCGAATCGGCCGATCTCGCGCTCCTGCGATCTCCTCTGCTCGGGTTCAGCTTCACTTGCTACAAGAGAAAGCAGGCTGAAACAAAGCAAGGGAGATTCCCTCGCTCCGTTTCAGCCTGCTTTGTCTTGTAGCAAGAGAAACTGAAACCGAGAAGAGGAGATCGCTGAAGCGCGAGATCGGGCGATTTGCATTCCTTGCTCCGTTTCAGCCTGCCTTCTGCAAGAGAAAGCCGGGCCGCAGGGCTGCCTCCGTAGGTACTGCTCTAACGCGGAGAAGGAAGGACAAAGAGGGAGGGAAGGAAGAAGGAAGGAAGGAAAGAAGGAAGGGACAATAGGAGAGGGAGGGGGAGAGAGAGGGAGGGAGAAAGAGAAAAATAGCGAGAAAGAGGGAGAGAAGGAGAAAGAAAGAGGGAGGGAAACAGAGGAAGAGGGAGAAATAGAGGGAAAGAGAAAAATAGAGAAGGAGAGAGGGAGAGAGAGAAGCAGAAAGAAAGGGAGGGAAATAGAGGGAGAGAGAGAAAGAGGGAGAGGGAAAGAGGGAGAGAAAGAAAGGGAGAGAGAGACAAGGAGAAAGAAAGAGGCAGGGAAATAGAGAAAGAGGGAGAAATAGAGGGAAAGAGAAAAAGAGAGGGAGAGAAAGAGGGAGAGAGAGAAGGAGAAAGGGAGGGAAATAGAGGGAGAGAAAGAGGGAGAGAAAGAAAGGGAGAGAGAGACAAGGAGAAAGAAAGAGGGAGGGAAATAGAGGAAGAGGGAGAAATAGAGGGAAAGAGAAAAAGAGGGAGAGAAAGGGGGAGAGAGAGAAGGAGAAAGGGAGGGAAATAGAGGGAGAGAAAGAGGGAGAGAAAGAAAGGGAGAGAGAGACAAGGAGAAAGAAAGAGGGAGGGAAATAGAGAAAGAGGGAGAAATAGAGGGAAAGAGAAAAATAGGGAAAGAAGGAAAGGGAGAGAGAGAAAGAAGGAGAGGAGAAAGAAAGAGGGAGGGGGAGAGAGGGAGAGAAAGAGAAGGAGAGAGAGAAATTAAATTAGTAACATGATTGTTAAGTGAATCTGGTTTCCCCACTAACTTTGCTTGTCAGAAGGTTGCAAAAGGCGATCACATGACCCTGGAACAATGTGACCATCATAAATATGAATCGATTGCCAAGCATCAGAATGTAAATCACATGACCCTGGGGATGCTGCAACGGTCATAAGTGTGAAAAATGGTCATAAGTCACTTTTTTCAGTGTTGTAACTTTGAACGGTCATTAAGTGAATCATTGTAAGTCGAGGACTACCTGTACTTTATCATTTTTTTCCTTTTGGGGGGGGTCAAGTTTTTGACACGTTGCTGGGTGACATTGCCTTGTCCTAAAAGTGGTACAATGGATGAAAAGGTTGAAAAGCCCTGTTTTAGTATACTGGTACTATTTGGTTCAGGATATTTTTTTTCTTGTTTTCCTGCTCTAAAAACTGGGTGCGTCTTATGGTCAGGTGCGTCTTATGGTCCGAAATAATACGGTAGATTTTGCTAAAATAGAAGTGACATCCATGAGAGCCAAAAGTTCCTCGTTTTCTGATGAAGCTTGATTTTTATGCCATTCTATTTTAAACTAAAATTTTCAGTTTCTTGTAATCTCAGGTAATTTGTACAGGGAATATGATGTTTTGGTAACTAGCAGCCTGCTAGATTTACAAGCATAGTGGGACAATACCAAAGAGACTGCATCCCAGGTCATCATTTTATGTTCTTTGGACAGAACTTCATTCTTTTTTGTGGGTTATGTCATCAATTTACAGGGAATATTTTTGCAATTCTGCAAGCTTTTCCAGACAGCACTCCTCAATTTCATTTGTCTTAATGCTTTCTTCACATGAGTACTTCATTCTTTCCTTAAAATCTTATTTGTTCAATTACTTTAAAATTAGAGTTCAAGCTCAGTTTAAGCTCAATTTAAATGTCCAAATTCTTTAAATTTATGTTTGCTGAAAACTATTTGTTTCAAAATTAGACATATGGACAGTTTTAACATTTGTTTTCGTATTCCCACTGATCCTCCTTTCTCCAGAAGGTGAAAGACCGGTAAGGGAAACAAGAGAACTGAAAAAGAGATGCAAGGTTATTCTTGGTCTATTTGAGGAAAATTTAAAAGTTGTACAACATTTGAAAACGAAACTGCACAAGTCAGTCTCCACTTTCTAATGTCTTTTACTTAGTAGTAATAAAGTTCAAAGTGATTTGAACTGATTGTGCGCAAAATATGTAGCGTTTGGTTACAGAAATCAGGGTCAAATTCTGCTGAGTTCTTTTTTAAAAAAAAATTCTCAGAATTGAGCTGGAGGTATTAACGGAAGAAGGATGGATTTTTCATCTTTCTTTTGCTGTCCTCCCACCTGTCTTATTTCTCTCCAGATGCAACAGATGGCATAATATTTAAGATGGAGATGCAGAGCTTGAAAACATGATCTCTATAACTTTCTTTCTTTCTTTATTTTTATTTTAATTCCATTTATATCCCACCCTTCTCCAAAGACTCAGGGCGGCTTACAAGCTTAGCAGTAGCCTTTGGTGTTAAGATCATTGATTCCATTGACAGTAACTTCTACAGCAGCATGAAAAGCCACAGTGGTTTTGATGAGTAAATTTGTAATGATACCACATCGTTACACTTATTGATGAGTCACCTCATTCGAATATCTGTATTGTCTGCAATTCCAGAGTTCTCCTATTTTCAGCAATACGCAGCGTAATGACTCCTCTGGAAAACTGCCCCTTGGCTCACTGATATAAAGGTTTGATGCAATATGTAGAACTTAACAAGATAGTAAACTCTTGGGGCACAAAGAAAACGAACCAGTCTCTCTGCTGTCTTAATAACATAACCTGTGGAATTTGGGGGAAGGGGATTCAGGGAGGAAGTCCTGATAGCAGCATGTACTTTTATGTGGAGGAGCAGGCGTCCGGCTGCTTTGTATAGTTTGCACAGAACACGAGGCAATTACTGAGCTCAGATGTTGTGTGTGCAAGGTGTTGGTTCATAGCACTAGATCACTGCCCTCTGAAGCATTGCAAAGCATGCCATTTTATTGCGCTCTGCTAGCTTTTAAGTTTTTCTGCAGTAATAAAGAGAAAATGCTGGGCTATCTGCAATAAAACAATAGGAGAATGATTGAATTTCCTAGAAGATCTTTGCTCTAAATCCTAAAAGAAATAAATTTTTTTAATCCCTTGTCTTTCTTTTCCCTGTCCCCTATGCCAGGCTTGCTTTAAATGGTCAGTGAAGATTGAGGGAAGCATATGACAGATCATTGAAACAGAGTAGGAAAGAGTGATTGAAAATGGCTCATTAAGAATATATGACAAGTTGACAAGCACTGTTTATTGAAAAATGGGGCACTGAGTGTACAAGATTTGCTGGAAGAATTATCCATCAAATATAATGGAATTTCAATGTTTACTACAGTTTTTCTTAACAATTTTTTCATTTGTAGAAATAGCTGTCTAAGTTGAACACATATAAAGAAATCATAGAAGGTAATCTTATGAGACATAATATTGAAGATAGTTTTTGTTTGCAAAAACAATTCTAATGTGTATTGTGTGACTGGTATGCTTCTCACTGATAAGTATTACTGATTTGCTAATTGGGGAATTTATCAGTATTCTGCTAATAAATTCTGCTTCAAAACAATTTAAAAATTAAAGCTGTATCATATGGTATGACATTTTTCTGTTGCAAGAGTAGAAAATGCTTCAGCCTATTCAATTGCATGATGCTATAATTAAATTAAATATTTAATTATATAGCTCTGGTTTTTTAAAAAAAACATACCTGGAAGAAAGCATAGCATTGCAGCTATATACAGGTAATCCTTGACTTACAAACAGTTCATTTAATGACCTTTCAAAGTTACAAACGCATTGAAAAATGTGACTTACGACAGTTTTTCACACTTACGACCATTGCAGCATCCCCATGGTCACATGATCAAAATTCAGACGCTTGGCAACTGGCTCATATTTATGACGGTTGCAGAGTCCTGGGATCATGAGATCAGCTTTTGCAGCTTTCTGACAAGCAAAGTCAATGGGGAAGCACATTCACTTAACAACCATGTTATTAACTTAACAAATACAATGAGTCACTTAACAATTTGTGGCAAGAAAAGTCGTAAAATGGGGCAAACTCACTTAACAAATGTTTTACTTACCAACATAAATTTTGGGCTCAGTTACGGTTGTAACTCGAGGACTATCTGTAAAAAAGGAACAGTCTTAAGAATTCGTAAAATTGTTGGCTGGGGAAAATGGACACATTTGACACTGTAATCCAATCCATGGAAGACCCAGCCTGATGCTTTAGACTTTTGTGAATTAAAAATCCAAATGGGTTCTTTTTCTGTAGACTAATTTATTACATATTATTCCTAAGTATGGTGCATTCGGAAAGTATTCAGACCCCCTTCACTTTTGTCAATTTTGTTATGTTACAGCCTGATTCTACAGTTGTTGAAATTCATTTTTTTCTCATTAATCTACACTCAGCACCCCATAATGAGAAAGCGAAAACAGAATTTTAGAAATGTCTGTAAAAAATTTTTTTTTAAAAAAACAACAAAACCCTGAAATATCACACTGGCATAAGTATTCAGACCCTTCATTCAGTTCTTTGTTGAAGTTGCTCCATTCAGATTTCCCTCAATCCTGACCAGTCTCCCATTCTCTGCTGCTGAAAAACATCACCACAGCGTGATGCTGCCACCAACATGCTTCACTGTTGGGATGATATGAGGCAAGTGATGAGCAGTGCCTCTTTTCCTCCAGACATAACAAATACAATTGAGGCCAAACAGTTCAGTCTTGTGTTCATCAGACTAGAAACTAGAGGATCTCGTTCCTCACAGTCTGAGAATCCCTCAGGTATCATTTTGCAAACTCCAAGTGGACTTTCATATGTTTTGCACTGAGGAGAGCCTTCCGTCTAGCTGCTACTCTGCCATAAAGCCTAGATTGGTTGAGGGCTGCAGTGAAGGCTGTCCTTCTGGAACTCTATCCAGTATAAAAAGTATAAAAAGTGAAAACAAGGGCACATTACTAAAGTAGAATATCAGCAGAGAGCCCGCTCTTGCAGAGAGGAAGTGAGGAAAAAGCTAAGGCTCAAGATGAACTAAGATTTGCGACAAAAGTCAAAAATAACAAAAAAAGAGCTTCTTTCAACATGTAAAAAACAAGGAAAAATGTCAAAAGAAACGATTGGTCCATTAGTGGGAGAAAGTGGCAGGAAGGTGACAAGCAACAGGGAGAAAGCAGAACTACTTAACTTGGTTTTTGCATCCGTCTTTACACAAAGGGAAAAAACAATCCAACCTATCAAAAACAGTACCGTAAAAAACAGATTAGAAACACAAGCTAAGATAAGAATTTGTTGCCTACAAATCCAGTATGTCTAAAAAAAAAATACAACAGCTTGTACATTTCAACTATATATGACATTGGAAGAAAAGTGGGACGAGGACCCCGGTGTGGTGATATATCCGGAGTTCATTTTCTGAATATTACGGAAGCCTTGGTACAGTATAATTTTATTATAAGTAGTCCTTGACTTACGATCACAATTGAACCCCAAATTTCTGTTGCTAAACGAGATAGTTGTTAGTTGGTTAGTTCTGTCTTATGACCTTACTTGCCACAGTTGTTAAGTGAATCACTGCAGTTGTTAAGTTATAAAAAGAATCTGGCTTCCCCATTGATTTTGCTTATCAGAAGGTCAAAAAAGGTGATCCCGGGACAGTGCAGCTTTCATAAATATGAAAAATAAATGGCCAAGCATCTGCCATTTAATCACGTGACCATGGGGATGTTGCAACGGGCGTAAGTGTGAAAAATGGTCATAAGTCACTTTTTTCAGTGCTGCTGTTACTTTGAACGGTCACTAAACGAAAGGTTGTTCGTCGAGGACTGCTTGTATTTGTTTACAGTATTATGTGAGCACGACAGTTTGCAACTCTGAACACGGGTCATACATCCCTTTTTCTAGCATACTTGTAATTTCAAACTGCCATTAAATGATTCGTCGTACATCGAAGACTACCCTGTAATCCCTAGCAGATTCTATTTGCATCTACATTGCTGCCCATAAATGTGAAAAACCGCAAAAATATTTGCTCTCTTGCACAACCACAAGTAAGCCTGTTTCATGAATTGAAGCAATGCAGCTAGAAGGGAGGATGAATTATTAGGGCTCTTGGGTTGCTTTCGTACGGCAGCATTCCCTACTCAGTACCAAGACTTTAGAGAACATTGCTGCTCTCTCGTTCTGAAGCTGCAGTATTGGAACTGGATTAAAGTGTTTGTTCCAAAGCCATTGAACTTTTTCTTTCTGTATTTTGGCAGTTTGAGTACTGAACATTAAACAGAAGTTGCTCTATAATAGATCTTCCCAGGGCCATTGACAGGTGTTTTTCAGAGAACCGAATGCGGCCTCGTCTCTAGCTAGAACGCTCATACCTTTTCTCTCATTTTCGCTGGCTCCTGAGCTTTTGAGTTCATACTGCTTGTGTATCTGACAACTGCAAATGAGGTTGCCTTGCCAAAGGCAAAATTGTTGGTCGGGTGGTCCTCAGTTTACATAATTCATAATTTGCTGTGAATGACATTGCAGCACATATTTCTTAAATTTAGGTGAAATGAGTCCACCTCCCCCCCCTCCTTTTATTTATTATGTTTTTACTGTTTCATTTCTGAATTTGAATTTTCCGCAACGTTTAAGTTTTATGTTTCCGTCAAGATCAATGGTTGTGTTTAATGTGTTTCTGGATTCAAAATTACTTCCTTCTTTATTCTACCTCTTATGCCTTGAGCAGATAACTGTAGTGGATGTTTTTGCTGCTCTAACTATAACCCTGAAGGAATTTTCCATTCTCTTCAGTTCTTTCTTCTGGAGGCACTTTCCTCCAATGGCCATAATGATTACAATATGTTTTCTTAATTATAGGTTCTTAAGAAAGTTAATTTTCCAGATTCTAATATTACTGTTACTGACTGGGATTCAATTCCCCTGCCCTAAATGTGTTTTAAACTCAAGAAAGGTATTCTTTTTAAATAATATATTGAATACCACAGAAATAATGTGTACAGATAACATTCTGTATCTTTTTCGTTTAGTGTGATAGTTCAGGTGGGTGTTTTTCTAGACAGTAAGACGATAGTGCTCACATTGATCTAATCAGTTGCATATCATGTACAACAGCTCTCACACTATGACAACCCTGTGAGAGCTACTGAGAGATTATTTTATATATGGATAACCATTACTCCAATAGTAACAGAATCCTTGTGACATGCAGTGTAGCGATGGCAGAGATCCTTTGTTTAGCCATTGTTATTCTAAACAAGCACCTACACCACCTAGGAAGCATCTCAGGATATTAGCAATATTGCCTCCAATTGTGGTAGTTTACCCAAGGCTGGATGGGAAGTTAATTCTTGCTTCTAGAAGAGTGTCAGTTTAAATATTCTTTTAATCTAGCATCTGATAGAGTGCTATGCAGAAGACTCTTGCAAAGTTATGTGCTTGATGCTGAGATGGACAATATACATTATTATTATTATTATTATTATTATTATTATTATTATTAATAATAATAATAATAATTTTATTTATATACCGCCCTTCTCCCGAAGGACTCAGGGCGGTGAACAGGGCAAGAATAAAAAATACAAAATTACAAAAGTTAAAAAAGAATTAAATATATGTCCACTAAAAACATAAATACAAATATTAAAATAACAATAAAAAACCCCACCAATCTCCCATCAGGCCAGGCCGGCTTGTTCAAATAAGAATGTCTTTAGATCGCGACGGAAGGAGCGAAGGTTGGGCGCCATCCGGAGCTCAACCGGTAACTGATTCCATAGCACCGGGGCGCCCACAGAGAAGGATCTCCCCCTGGGGGCCACCAATCGACATTCTCTGACCGGTGGCACCCTGAGGAGGCCCTCTCTGTGGGAACGCACAGGGTGAAGTTGATGCCGGCAGCAGGTGTTCCCTAAGGTACTCCGGACCCCTGCCATGTAGGGCCTTAAACACCATTACTAGTACCTTGAATCTCACCCGGAAGACAACTGGCAACCAATGCAGCTCACGGAGCAGAGGTGTAACATGGGAGTATCAGGAGACTCCCAACACAACTCTCGCGGCTGCATTCTGTACCAGTTGGAGCCTCCAGGTGGTCCTCAAGGGCAGCCCCATGTAGAGAGCGTTGCAGTATTTTGTTTTAATACATATTCTATAATAGACATATATGTGCATGCATGCATTCTCTGCAAACAAACATTGCATTTATATTCAGAAACTCAGTTTCCCCGTAGCTATGGAAAAAGGTTTGGGCCTCTTCACTACACAGATTATCTAGCAGCTCCAAGAATACAGATACAAAAATACAATTTGTGATTTTATAACTAGGCAGAGCATATTATGCTCCAGTTTTTTTTTGTTTGTCGGGTTTGACAGTATGGGTATATGTGAGTGGGCGGGTGAATAAATTCACAGAAAAAAACTTTTTTTTTTGCATCACTTGTTTTTGGTGCAGTTGGTTCCAGAGCTCCCCGTTTTTTCTTCCAGAGCCTGAAAGTATCAGCAGGCACTTCATCTTTTTTATTGCTAATTATTAAAAAAGCTGTTCAGCAGCACAAGCTGCCTTTTTGGAAAGCTGGTCTGAAATAATTTTTAAAATCGAGCAGTGTTAGTAGTAAAACAGGTTTTACGCAAACACGTGCGCAACCCCCCCCCCACAAGATAATCTTGGCCTTTGCATTCGCTGCTTTAAAAATGAAGTAATTGTTATTCAAGCTTATGAGTATTTAAAATGGACAAACAATAAGAGACCACTAAAGTAACTACTACAAGCTTTATTAATGAAATAGCAGTCAGTACATACCGGGCTTCTAAAATATCTCAGCATCTTTACAAGGAATGCTAGGACTGATTTTTCTGTTGCTGAAGAATATAAGCATGAGCATGCATGCCAAATACATGCACACACGTGTCTTTGTAGGTCCCTCTGAAAATTGTTCAAGCTCATATATGTGTGGTTTGACCTATTTTCAAGTGATATTCCTGGCTGCTGCAGGAATGAAAGCAGGCTGAATTGCTACTAGCTCTGTCAACACTCATACCTGTCTGAGTCTTATCTTTTCATGTCTGTGATTATGAACAGGATGTTAAAAGAAAGGATTAGGAAAAATCAATCTGATTACAATGTTGGAAAATGTTTGAGTCATATTAAATGATTCATCTCTGCTTTCATGCAAACTAGAAATGAAGCTACAGCAATGTGAAATCTCTTAAAAGTGAATCCATAGACCTGTGTTCACTTTTTTTTGTTACATAGAAAAAAAGCTTCAACTCCGTATATCTCAAAAAATGCTGAAATATTTTGTAAATATTATTTTTATCCAATTGTGTCAGAGAAATACATGGACCACTTTTGGTATTGATGTGTAAAAGATGGTTTTGCTCTGTGTATTTGTGTGACTTTTAGCACTGTATTTTTCTTTAATGACGACATCTGTTCATGCTCAGAGGCTGTCCAGAAAGGTAATGCCTTGAATATGAGGATGTCCTTTTGGCTCAGAATATGACTTTTCCTGCTACTGAATAAGGCTGGACTGTTGGAAGTCCCAATGGAAATTTTTGTATATTTCTTTTTAGTGGACAACAATTGACCCTTAGACTTTTTTTTAATATAAGTGGTTGACTCCTGAAATGCCTAATGCTTATATTCTTGGTATTAATTAAATGACCCTTTAGTAGGCTTCATGCCCATTTAAAGTTTTGATATTATTGATTTGAACTGCAGTTGAGTTAGTATTATACGTTGCCATATACAGGTAACCCTCGATTTATGACACTTCATTTAGTGACTGTTTGAAGTTACAACATCACTGGAAAAGTGATTTGTGATCATTTTCCACACTTGCAACTGTTGCAGCATCTCTATGGTCACATGATCAAAATTTGAATGGTTGGCAAGTGGTTCTTACTTATGACTGTCGCAGTGTCCCAGGTTCATGTGATTACCTTTTGCGACCTTCTGACAAGCAAAGTCAGTGGGGAAGGCAGATTCACTTAACAACCAGGTTACTAAGTTTAACAACAGCAGTGATTCCCTTAACAACTGTGGCAAGAAAGATTGTAAAATGGGGCAAAGTTCACTTAACAAGTGTCTCGCGTAGCAACATAAATTTTGGGCTCCATTGTGGTTGTAAGTCAAGGACTACCTGTAATGTATGGTTATTATATTTAAATTGTTCTGGGTGGACTTCACAGAATATGCTGTTTTTGGACCTGTAATGTGCAAGTAAATTGACAAATGAACCAAGCATCTATACAGTTTCTGAGAGTCACACATCGCTGAAAACGTCACCAGCATTATGAGCTGTAGTTCTGTCATGGAATGAGACCACTTGCTGCAGCCCACCCGCCGTAGCCAACTTGCTGTCACCAACTCACCGCTGCCAGCTTGCCTCTGCCAACTTGCTGCTGCCCGCTCGCCGTAGGATAACTCCATATGGCCAACTTGCTGCGGGTGGCCAGAGGGAGAGCTGGGCTGGCAGGTGAGCAAGCGGATGGGCAAGAGCGCATCAGGGCAGGTAGCAGGAAGGAGGAGGCAGCTGGCGACTTTTTTTAAAAATCCCATTTATATCCCGCCCTTCTCCGAAGACTCAGGGCGGCTTACAATCTAAAGCACAAATTAAGGTGCTTAGCATTTTCACACCCCTTGCAGGTGCTGCCACTGTGGCAACTCCAGGACTGTGCAATGGTGTCTCCAGGCCTGGTGCAACGGTGGTGGTAGCTTCGGGCCTGCATGGTGGCAGGTGTGAGCCCGGTGTGGCAGTGATGGCAACTCCAAGGCCGGAATAGCAGTGGCTCCAAGGCTGGCATGGCAGCAGTGGGGGTGGGGGTGTGTTAAAATGGAAAGCCCCCAGCCACCGCTATGCTGAAGCCCATGCTGGAAAAGAGAAAACCAGCAATGGATCATTTTTATATGGAAAATGGGTCAGCTTTATCACCGAAAATCTGTCTCAGTATGTGGTCTGAGGCAATCTGTTGTATAATTACATGGAAAAGCAAGAGAGAATGTTTATTTATTTATTATTTTATTTTAATCCCATTTATATCCCGCCCTTCTCGGAAGACTCAGGGCGGCTTACAATTTAAGCACAAACCAATGTGCTCAGCAATAGCCTTCATTCTACGTATATGCCTGCTTATTAGGGCTTTCATACACCCCCCAAGCGGCATTATTACAAAGTCAGCTTAATTGCCCCCAACAATCTGGGTCCTCATTTTACCTACCTCGGAAGGATGGAAGGCTGAGTCAACCTTGTGCATGTATGCACAAGGTTGTGCATGTATGCTCAGCAATAACCCATTTGACAAGTGCAGTAAAAAGTACTTGTAATGAGTAAATACAGTACATATTCCAGGGCTTTCTGATATTGAAAGTAGACCCTGATGAAATTTTGGTTTAAATTGAATCAGTAAAAGAAGCAAGAAGGCTTCATATATGATAAGAATGGAAGCTAGTAAAGAGAAAGGAGTTGTGGTGCTAGAGGACGCTAATGAGGAGATCAACGTGTAGAGAAGGAGAGAGGGTGTCTCTGCATGCAGCTTGCTGGCGCTGCAAATGGAATCGGTGTTTGCTTTCTCTGTAGTAGCATATTATTTTTTAATGTACGCAAGATCTTAATTTACACTGTTGGAAGGGAGGCTGCAATTGCTCAGTGGAATATATTGTGAAGCACTGTTGTTTCTTCCACAGATTCACTGACAAATCATATGTCGGAGACCAAGGTAGAATATTTTTTCACATCAGAGTTGAATTTGAACTGCAGCTTCCTGCAGCCTCAGCTTTTCATCAGTGGAAAATTGTAGCGAGCATAGGGAATGGCTTTGAAGGACAGGAGGAAGAACGGCTACCAAGGCAGTGGTTAGATAAGTGTGAGCCTGGATCAAGAGGATAATCTGAAAAAAATGTTTCGGAGCAACTGCTCCCTAGTTCACCTGAAGATAAAAATGGGGTGGGGCGGGGAGAAGCACAGTCAGATTTGCAATATTCTGTTAATGTAGCTATTATAGTAAAAGTAGTGCTGACCTATACAGCATTGGTTTTGTAGTCCAGTCTCCCTTATTGGGCTGACAGAAATACACATAGAGCTTCATATTTCAGTTGAGAAATGTACAGGTTTAGATCACTCCCGGTGAGAAGTTAATTGTTTATGTTTAAAGTGAGAAGAATAGAGAAATAAGTGACTTCGATCCTACCACTGTGCTCCCATATCCTGCTTCTACCCACACCTAATTATGCACAGGCAGATCTTAGCTATGAAATGTTGAAAGATGCTTTCTAAACTACTGTAGTCTTTGTGTGCTTCCTCTCCCCATTAAATCTGATTGCCCTAAAGTTGACTTAGGACAATTCAGTCTTTGCACCATGTTTTTTGTGGCATAATTGGTACTACTGTATGTATGAACAGTGGATAGAATATTTGTTAATAAAGATTTGGATATCAGCACAATTCCCAGTTCAACATGACTGCAAAATGTCTGAAGAATAGCCATTATAATTATATATTTTATTCAGCTGCATAAGGGAATAATCAGAATATGCTGGCTCTCTTTTAAGAACTGAAATAGAAAATATTCCCCGCATACTTTGATTAATAATTTAATTACATATTAGTGTTTGATGTATTATTTTTCTGATCACCACAAATGGGCAATTTGTAGCTTGATTGCATGATCTTTTTGATTGAGAAGTTACTGTGGAGTAAGCTATAATAAATTGGTACAAAAATATTTCAGAAAGACAGTATAGTAGCTCTGCTTTTGCATGCCGTTGCAGTAACTTTGGATTAATCTTCTGAATTATATTTTCAGTGTCAGATTTTACAACATAATCAAATATCTGACAGATGTATTACCTTTATTGTTTAAATGTAAGAAGAAAATTGGGAGCTTGGCATTGAAATTATTTCTAATGATCTCTGTGTGTTCCAGAAGGCCCATGCTACGAACTGTAGTTTTTAATAGTCAGAAAACATGTTTGCAAAGAATAACATGCTCTAGAAATATAAACTTCAAAATTTTGCCCCAATCTGATATCCAGTTTTATAACTTATTCCATAGTACGATTCACTTTCCCAATCCTTGTCAAAGTCATTGCCACATATTTCCCAAGGGGTCTCTCTCTCTCTCTCTCTCTCTCTCTCTCTCTCTCTCTCTCTCTCTCTCTGTGTGTGTGTGTGTGTGTATGCGTATGTATGTGTGTGTATATATATATATATATATATATATATATATATATATATATATATATATATATATATATATATATATATATATATATATATAAGATTCCCTTTCCACTGATGCTTGATAACATATGAATAGTTTTATTTGAAATGGACACAGGGAGCTTTCTGAAGTTCGCTCCTGAGTATATATCACTTACAGCACTCACAGATAGTTAAGAATAGAAAGAAACTGCAGTGCAAAAAACCCGAAGTACAATAATTTCCTGAAAAACTGTCCCCCCACCCAAATGTTATATTCAAATGGAAATGTTGACTTAATTTTTTTGATAAATTAATAGATTCAGTTAGCTTTTATCCAATATTCTTTGGAGATGTGAACACTTTAAATTCTGGCTGTTCTTTGCCAGCTGAAATTAATGAGCATCTTCAAATTTCCTGGTATATTTACCAGCTTATTGTGGAAAAAACCAAAAATTTAACAGTATTTTTTGTGATGGCCATTCTTAAAATGCACATATGCATATGTTTTTCAATTTTAAGATGTTTTTGTGAGGCTACTTTCAACAGCAACCAAGTCTGAAGTAATTAGGAGATTAATTGGTGCAACTAACAAGTTCATTTATCATAGACTTTAAATGTGGATGTTTAATTGGAATTTAATTGATGAAGTTCAGTACTGACAGCAGTTTTATAAACAATGTAGGCATATTGTTCAAGTCTGACAATATAGTTGAAATGGTTTTCAAAAAAATTAATTGTCTATATTACTTCATCAAGTAAAACTTGTATTAATTATCTCCTAAATATAGCCTGAGTACAAAAAAGATGAAGATCATTTTAATTTGTTAAAAAAGCTATGAATTGAGGGTTAGGGAAGCAATAAAAGTAGTTTCATATGAATTGCTGTTGTTTTCATTTAATGTACAGAGGGTTTTCACAACTTTTGTCCAATTTATTGTCAGGATCTTGTGAGATTGTATAAATCTCACTAAGAAACAATGCTGACATTCCAGCAGTATATGCCACAGAACTTGGTGTGTAAGTGGGCTTCAATTTAGAAGTTGTGATGTCTTTGTGGTCTTTGTAGTCTTCAATGATTTCCACAGCGCTGTGCCGATCATGAGGAAAGCAGAACAGTTCACTTTGTGGCAAGGTCATGATTCCAGAAAGGGCCACCATGCGCCCAGCAGCTAGGTGGCTGCTGGGAACATGTCAGCTGCTTCTGGGGTTGAGCTGTGTGACTGCATGATGAAGCAATTTGTTCCAGTGCTGCGGAAGGCTCCAGGTAAGTCAGGAGGATGGTGTAGGGACTGGTGGGTAGGGAATCAGGCCTAAGGGGGCCCTGATGGGTGAGAAAAGGCCTGTGGGGCCTTGTTGGGGGGAATGCCTGTGAGGACCCAGTGGGGAGATGGCAGGAGGTAGGTGGGGGGTACTTGCAGTGTTGTAAGTAGCTTTTGGGGAGAAACTTCGAACAGCCATGATTGATTGATTGATTGTTCAGCAAGGACCACCCATAATCCCAGAGTGCTTCTGCTGGTAGGGTTCTTTTCCCATCAAATGTAGACATGTATGTGATGCAACTTTTATTAAGGTCCTCTGTAATATAGGTGCTATTTAACCATTTACAAATTTTCAAATGAGAAAATATTTTGATTTAAGGAAAACGAATGAAAGCTTTACATCTTTCTATGCATTACTGCCCTGAGTACAAATAGGACATTTTTTTTAAAAAAAAGTGCATTCCCCCCCCCCGTATTTGAAAACGATAACATGTAAAATAGACCTCATCTAAGTGGCGTTTGAAGTTTAGTCTAGAACAGACATGTCAAACACAAGGCCCGGGGGGCAGATCTGGCCCACGAAGTGGTTTCATGTGGCCCGCAAAGCCATCCTGGAAACAGTGAGGGAATGCCCCCCCCCGCTGCCTTGGCATTTGCCCCGATCCCATCTCCTTCTGCCAGAGACCCTCAGATCTATCCCACTCCTGCCCAGGCCCCCATAGGCACCCTTGATGCAAATGATGTAGAGCTGGCCACGCCCACCCAGTAGGTCATATGTACTCCAGCCATGCCCACCCAGTAGGCCGCACTCACCCTGGCCATACCCACCTGGCCCCCCTGAGGGCAACCGCAATGCTGATATGGCCCTCAATGAAATTGAGTTTGACACCCCTGGTCTAGAAGGTGTTTTAGGGAAGTTTGCTAACCTGTCATCTGATGGCTGTAATAAACTGCTGAAGGTTGGAGGATTGTGAAATGCACAGCAAGCAGAATGGCTGGAAAGAATGCAAACTGCCAGCTAGCTTCACTCATGCAGCCTCCTGCTTCATTTGTTCATTACCCTATTACTGTTCTGGGACCATGATGGACCTTCTGAGCTGGCTCTCTGGAAATGAACAAGCCGCCAGTAATAACAGCCAGTTGTGCTTCAAAATGACCCTGGCGAAGGAATAGATTTTAACTTGGGGGACACAGTTTCTTTTGTTCAGAGACTGACATTCTGTAGGAGGAATAGGTCAGGTTCTTGGGGACCTCTACTGGACTCTTAATGAAACTTGCTGTGAATGGGAGAGAAGGCCAAAAATGACAAACCTATTTTTATTTGTATAGTAGGAATGTCCTCAAGGGAAGGAAAATAGATTTCTGTGTTATTAAAAGAAACTTTTGTGATATTGTGCTTGCAATGCTGACAAATCTCTTATTGTAGATATAGAAAATAGAAATAATTGGAATGTTTGTCTTTTTGAAATTACATTCCCACAGTGTATTTGAGAATAGAATTTGCTTTGCCTAAACTTGGAGAAGCCATGGACCTGGAGAAGTCCAAACTTTGTTTTGGGAATCTAAACAAATTTAAACTTTATATGAAGATTTCTGTGCATTCTCTATTAGTGGTACAAAGATATGAATAAATGTGTGATTAGCTGATAACAATAACCTCCCCTGTCCTTTGATGGTTAAGTTAGATTGCATGTATTATATAAGAAATGTTCCAAGTATTCTTCTAATTACATTCCCCCTTTAGAGAACTAAGAATCTAAATTTACTGTGTTACAGAGGAATATATATGTGGATGATTGTAAATCTGGAAAGATAGATGTCATAAATTTGTAAACCTGAAAAAATACATGTCAGAGGTTTTTAAATATAAGATAATAGGGAGGGAAAGTTAACAGTGTTCCAAATAGGCTACAGTATGCAGTTGAGATGTAGATGATCTCATGACTATTCTACATATGTGTATTTTGCTGCAGATTCAACACATTGAAAGCCGTCTGTTATTTTACCATGCTAGCTCTCTTTCCAAAACTTACACAGAAACATTGCTTGTAACACTGATGTTGCAGTGTTTTGGTTTTCTAGTTTTGTCTGTGCAGAAATTCAATCATGTTTGAAGCCAGCCCTAAAGACATTGCTATAAAATAAGTCTGGAGAAATATCTAATATAGCACTAACATACCTTTTGAGAGTGGGGGAAAAAATAAAAAGGAAAGGTTTAAATTTAATTGTGTTTGATGCTTCAGTTCATGCGTTGAGCAACAGGCAAATAAAGATAGATGTTTCACCTTTCCTTCATGCAGATAGCCTTTTACTTCTTTTAAGTCTATTGTATACAGACCTGGGTTATATGAGTCCAGTTGTTTTATTTTAAAAGACACAATGTCTGTTTGTTCTTAATATCTGAAGTAACTCACTTTATTTTTTTAGAGCAGGGGTGTCAAACTCAATTTCATTGAGGGCCGCATCAGCATTGCGGTTGCCCTCAGGGGGCCGGGTGGGTATGGCCAGGGTGGGCGTGGTCTACTGGGTGGGTGTGGCTAGAGTGCATATGGCCTACTGGGTGGACATGGCCAGCTCTACATCGTTCGCATCAAGGGTGCCTATGGGGGGCCTGGGCAGGAGTGGGACAGATCTGAGGGTCTCTGGCAGAAGGAGGGTCTCTGGGCCAGGGCCAAGGCAGTGGGGGCCGTTCCCTCACTCTTTCCAGGATGGCTTCGCGGGCCGCATGAAACCACTTTGTGGGCCGGATCCGGCCCCCGGGCCTTGTGTTTGACATGTCTGTTTTAGAGCATTTGAATTGGCAAGTTGCTTCCTTCCTCTGTCTGTATGTTGTCATCTGTTGATATTCTTTTATCCCTTATCAGATATCTGTATGGACTTTGATATAGGTTCTGAAGTTCTGCTTTATTCTTTATTCCCTTCCTAATTAAACGGTGCACTGCCTACTGCACATCAAAGGCCAAGGATTTCCTAAAGAGTTAGCAGTTAAGCATGAAAGTTAATTGAGCATATGACCTAATTTCTGGGTGCTCTTCAAAACATTATTTTCTCTTTATCATTATAGGCTTTTGACTCTTAAGCCTCTAGCAAATGCTAATTATTCATTTTTTTAAAAAAAAGGGGGCAGCCTCCACAATTCTCACTATGATGTTGTATTTCCTCCTGGAATTCAAGAAAGCCTAACCATAGCCCTAGGTGGGATTTTTCCTCTGACCGGGTTTTCCAGTGTATTTTACCTTGGAGATAAACTGAAGCAAAACAGAAAAGTAAGATGTCTCAGTTTGCTTGTAAGGAAAAGTGCATTGGCAAAGCTCATTGGAGGAAATTCCACTGGAGGGTTAAAGTTAGGCTTCCTTGAATTTCGGGAGGAAATTCAACATCAGAGAGATATTCGGGGGGGGGGGGAAAGGGGCTCTTTTGATGTAGTGGTCCTGTTATTTTTTTGCAGTAAATACTAGATTCCAGAAAAAATGTTGTAAATCTCGGTCACATGATGATGCAAACACCTGTAAAGTGAGCCAGTTGCTGAGTGTTCAAAATACATTCACATGACCTTGAGAGAGGTGGTGGCTATTGGAACTTTGATTCTCGGTTCTAAGTAGTCCTCAGGAGGTCTATTGTAACTTCAAATGGTTGGTAAGTGACCGGATGTAACTTGAGAACTGTCTGTAATATATTGTGAAACTCTTGTAAGTTGAAATTAGACTTCTTTTCCCCATGGTGTACTGAAGCAGGAAAGAGAGCATAAGAAGAAGATTCATTATGACAAGCTATTGTGTATCGTGATATCTGAGCTGGCTTTAAGAACCTACAATAAATTTTATTTATTTATCAAATGCCCTTAGAATTTTGATAAATAAATATTATATAATACCAAGTAAATGAGTCTCAGATTCTTGCCTACTTACATGGAGGAGATACTTCAATTATCAGCTAATTTGCTTTCATTTTTAGCTAATAGTAGTTAGTGTATATGTTTGAAGTTGTGGTTAGCTAATATTTATCTGAATAACATAGCTTCAGTATGATTACTGAATTACATTCCTGGTTGATTGAGGTAAAGAATGGTTAAAATTAGCCATAAATACCCATTGGGATATGATATCAGTTGGGCAGGGGAGACAGACTTACATACCCAATGTTAAAAATTAGATTTGGCCTGATCCTGTTGGCATTTCATACTAAAAACTTGACTTTGCCATCTGGGATACTAATTATATGAGTGAGCCTATGTCATAGTTTGAATAGTTGTGAGTCTCCTCTGCTGCTATTTTTATGTTATTTTATGTTGTTTTTAACTCTGGTTGACTTTACTGTTTTGATTCTGTTTTAATTGTGAGCCACCTATAATAATATATGGGAGATGGACAAGCTATACATGTCTTAAATAGACGTTGTTCTGAGGTGACAGAGCTGAGTTCACTCTGCCCTCGTCTCTCAGCTAAGGGAAGCTTACCTTTGACCCAAAAAGCAGAAGCCAGAGAATTTGCTTCACCTTCTTTGGCCAGAAATGTCCATCCAGCTCTTAAGGATAGGTATCCTCAAACTGGATAGCTGAAAAACAGTATGGAGCTTCATTCATAGGCCAGGAACTAAGGATCACCAAGAGGTTCCTTTCAGGAAAAATATGATAAATGGTGAAATTCATGAGTAGTCTGTTAGACAATATATCAGACGTAAAAGAAACATCCACAAGAAATTGCACAACTACCTTTAACCAAACGGGGTTTTGTTCTGTTTTTGGTATTCGTTTGTGCTGTAAATTTGAAGGTAGGAACTACGTTATTTTTAAGCTTTATAAGCTTTTCTGAGGATCTTACCTGGGCTGAAAGGAGGGGAAAATATTTTACATTGGCCTTCTTCAATCTGCTAAGCTTCTGATATATTGGATTTAAATTTTGTTGTTGTTGTTGTTTAATAGAACTTAAGTCTAACATATTTGGAGGAAAAACTGATTTAAATATATTAGTCTAATAAGTATTATATCTGAATGTAATTTGTGTCTAATATCAGATATCAGGAACATTCTGAGAGATTTATTTGAAATATATTTAGGACAAGCAAAATAATTGATCCTTCACATAACAAATAAATTTTATATCCCACTCAGTTATTGGTGTGGATGGTAGTTTCAGAGTACAAGAGAATTAATCTGTAGCCCCCGAAAGCTTACAGCTTAAAATTTATCACAATGGCTAAGTTCTAAACCCAATCAGTGTGGCACTGTGAATTTAGCCATTCTGCTGAATTTTAATTTTTTTATTTTTTTTATTTTTTTCAAATCCCTCCCACCCCAAACCCACCCACTTCCCCCCCCACTTCCCAGAGCTAAATACAGGATTATAGTTACAATAAGGTTGTTGAGAGCGTGGTGGCGCACCAACTTCCTCAGATCCTGGATGAAGCGGTTTATCTAGACCTGTACCAATCGGGTTTCAGGCCGGGCTACAGCACGGAGACGGCATTGGTCGCTCTGATGAATGATCTCTGGAGAGCCCGGGACAGGGGCCATTCCTCTGTCCTAGTCTTATTAGACCTCTCGGCGGCTTTCGATACCATCGACCATGGTATCTTGCTGCGACGCCTCAGGGGACTGGGAGTGGGAGGCACGGTTCTGCGTTGGTTCTCCTCCTTTCTCCAGGGTCGCTCGCAGTTGGTGCTGACAGGGGGACAGAGGTCGACCCCGAGGCCTCTCGCTTGCGGAGTCCCTCAGGGGTCGGTCCTCTCGCCTCTCCTGTTCAACATCTACATGAAACCGCTGGGTGAGATCATTCGCAGTTTTGGAGTAGGGTACCATCAGTATGCTGATGACACCCAGCTTTTTATCTCAACTCCAAACAATATCAGAGATGCCCTAGACGTGATGTCCCGCTGCCTGAAAGCGGTCCGGGAATGGATGGGGAGAAACAGGCTTCAACTGAACCCGGACAAGACTGAATGGCTGTACGTACCGGCAAGCCAGGATATTCAGAACGTCCCACTGCTTAACATTGGGGACAAGTTACTTCCCCCTGTTGATAGGGCCCGCAACCTGGGTGTCCTCCTAGACTCGCAGCTCTCCCTGGAAGACCACATAGGAGCTGTGACCAAGGGGGCCTTCTCCCGGGTTCGACTAGTTCGCCAACTACGGCCTTATCTGGACCTGGATTCCTTACGTACAGTCACCCATGCCCTTGTGACCTCTCGCCTAGACTATTGTAACGCTCTCTACATGGGGCTGCCCTTGAGATCCACTCGGAAGCTTCAACTGGTGCAAAGTGCGGCGGCACGGACACTCTTGGGAGCCTCCCGATACTCCCATATCACACCTCTCCTCCGTGCGCTGCACTGGCTTCCGGTTGCCTTCCGTGTGAAGTTCAAGGTGCTAACAATGACATACAAAGCCCTACATGGCATGGGTCCGGACTACCTACGGGAGCACCTTCTGCCAATGTCAGCACCCCACCGTCCTGTGCGCTCCCACAGAGAGGGCCTCCTCAGGGTGCCACCGCTCAAGGAATGTCGGCTGGTGGCCCCCAGGGGGAGGGCATTCTCAGTGGGTGCGCCAGCCCTCTGGAACAGCTTACCAACCGAAATCCGGATGGCCCCTGACCTCCGTACCTTCCGTCGCGACTTAAAAACTTTCCTGTTCCAGCAGTCCGGCCTGGCATGATAGCGTTAATTGGGGTCCCAGTTTGTTTTCATTAGTGTTTCTTATTATTTTTATTGTTCAATCTGTATACATTCCTTCCTCTGTACACCGCCCCGAGTCCCTCGGGAGAAGGGCGGTTTATAAAAACTAATAAATAAATAAATAAATACAATAATCATATTCTAAATAAAAATTATGCATAATATACAATTAACCAAATTCATAATGCGCTTTAACTCTCTTTTAACATAACTACAAACAACGTACCAATAACAATATCCCACTAAAATCTACTCATAAGCTAAATGGTACTTTTTAGTCCCATATTTGTTTTGAATATAATTTATCCATCTCCTCCAAACTGAAATATATCTTTCCTGTGAATGATCCTTCAGATAAGCAGAAATCTTAGACATTTCTGCAAGATTCGAAACTTTAAACACCCATTCTTCTACAGTGGGCAAACTATCCTTCTTCCAATATTGTCCCACCAGTAACCGTGCTGCCGTTATCATGTTCAACATCAAGTTAGTTTCTTGAAATTCTGCTGAATTTTAAACTGTAAGCTTTTGGGGGCTACAGATTAATTCTCTTGTACTCTGAAACCACCATCCACATGAGTTTCTTAAGCTTTGAATTGGGATTTCTCCCAAGGTGGTTGCAGGCAACTAGAAGAGACAGAGTTTTTTTAAAAATAAAACTTGATCCAGTTTGCATAGGCAAGGTGGAAGCACTATTAGTTTGAGCTTTACTCCATGCCTATGCAAGGCAAGGAGGAAAACACTCAACACTCTGGGACTTTGATCCACATTTTGTCTCTGCACACCCACATTGAAGAGTAACAGTACTACACAGTTTTAGAATCACTGGGATATAATTAAAATGTAATTATTAAGAGGAAGTAGTATTTTTTGTTCCATCCCGATGCAGTTTTATTCTTGGTGGGGTGATGTCATACAGACTTATTTAGCAAAGTTTGTATACCATTCCAGTAAACCATAAGCAGATCATTGTAGTAACTGTATTACAGTTTATCTTGTGTTGGCTTGGGCATAAAACCTGTGCTCCATCTAGGAACAGACAGGCAGCCAGTGTAATGGTTCAACACACACACACACACACACACACACACACACACACACACACACACAAATTGAACACATGCACATTCATAATGGCTAGAATATTGAAATGTATGAACTGCCATCCTCTTTAAATACAGTAAATATAGTAGTAGTGATTTCTCTGTGGCTATTTTCAGTAGTGCACTAGATATGAGGGAAAGGAGAATGCATTCAGAGCAAAATATTTTGTTTGTGTATTCTGCAATATGGGAGAGGTTTAGCACATAAATGAAAATGTTCCTGAAGATTACATTGAAAAGAGCAGCAGAGTCAGATGATAGGTAAAGGATGCTTGTGTTAGGGCTGTCCAGGCATTCTGTAGCAGTGACCTGCCATCTTGGAACTAAATCAGGAAACCTGCAAAATCATTTTAATGGTGAAATCCTTTGGGTCTTGCCATCCTGCTGACAATGCAAGTACTACAAACAAAATGTCTTTGGAATAGAAAAAAACAAACAAAGGAGAAGGTTAGTGCCAGAGCCTAAAAGGACAGAGAACCGATAGCCACAAATCATTATTGTCTGTGCTGCACAGGATTTTCTTTTGTCTTAGTTTTTGTAGGTTTTCTGAGTTTTAGAGTGACATTTGTACGATATTTTAAATGATATTTTAAAAAATCAAATAAATTAGTTACTTGACTAAGTTTTTGATAGCTGCATCCCCTTTGCATCTTATAGGCTCTCTTTGCTTTGATTCACAGCAGAGTTACTAGCATGCTAAATGTTGAAATTCTCACTTATTCCTCATAACGATTACAAACACATGCATAATCATGCAAATTTAATCTCTGTGTCCCACTTTTCTTAATATGTTTTATACAATCAGTTTCCTTCATTCCTGGCTGGCTTAGTGCAGAAATCAACCCTCTGACAAATTACTTTAATTATTAGTTTTTCAAGTCCTTCTGAGCACAACTTTAAGAGTGTGCTTGTAGCACCTTAAACCCTAACATTATAGCATAAGATTCCAAAGATTCAATCAAGCCCAATATAGCCACAGATCATCCTATCAATGATATGTGTATATTTTATCAGATATATAAATTAGTATGGAATATGACTGTAAGTCCGAGAGATTGGAAAAGATCATGGCTATATATCAGAGAAAGAATATGCACGTGTATTTGCTTATTACCAAATCACTGCACGTATTCCTTGTGCGGGCAGATTTTGCTTAAGATCTTACAAAGAAAAATGAGGCCTTTTGTGGGAAGAGAAATGTCAAATGAGCAGACAGGTTTCAGAAGAGGCAAAGGGGCATGAAAACAGATGGTATTAAGATTATAATGGTGAGAGCAAGAAAACCTAAGAGTGTTATACTTTTGCTTTATTGACTAAAACAAGGCCCTTAATTGTGGAGATCATGCCAGAATATGGTGCATATTAAGGATATGAATATGCCTGAACATCTTATTATACTTCACAGAAGACTTTTTATAGTGCACTAGAAGCTAGTATAAGACATGCATGCCTTAATCAGTTCCCAAATGGAACATTGCAGTGTGTTTTATGTGGGGTTGCCTTTGAAGTGCAGCTGGTTCAAAATGCAGTGGTACAGGGAGGTATGCACACTCCTCAAACAGCACATATATCTCTGCTCTGTGGCATTCATTGGTTGCCAGTGTGCTTCCGGGTTCACTCTCTGATCCCTATGCCAATTGGCAAAAATGGGTCTTGATGCTTTCCCAAAAAGCCAGAAGGGTGGGGTTCAATTCAAGTTGTTGGTAGTTACTTATAGAGGGCAAGGAAGATGACCTTGACAGAGTATGAAAGGCATGTCTCTAAGGCAATAAAGCTGAACTACATTTTAAGTTCATAACAGACAGATAATATTCAGAAGTCACTCAGTCAGACCACTCTCTAATTCACTAAAGTATAAGAAGAAGGAGGAACTACTACATAACCTGACTTTAAAGACTGATGTTAACTCCGCTAGGTGGATCAGACCAAGTAAGCAACTTCAAATGAAGGCTAAAACTACTTTTATTGAGGTTGTCTATAGTATGTCTGCAGAGATGCGGTGGCTCAGTGGGTTAGGACGCTGAGCTTGTCGATCAGAAGATTGGCAGTTTGGCGGGTCGAATCCTGAGTCCGCGTAGCAGAGTGAGCGCCTGTTACTCGTCCCACCTTCTGCCAACCTAGCAGTTCGAAAGCACATAAAAGTGCAAGAAGAAAAATAGGGACCATTACAGTGGGAAGGTAACAGCGTTCCTTGCGCCTTTGGCGTCTAGTCATGCCGGCCACATGACCACGGAGACGTTCTCAGACAAGTGCTGGCTCTTCGGCTTTGAAATGGAGATGAGCACCGGCCCCTAGAGTTAGAAATGACTAGCACGCATGTGCGGGGGGGAACCTTTACCTTTACCTTATAGTAAGTCTGACTTTAGATTTACAGGCTGTGAAATGTTCGTTATGGAGGAAAAAATGAAAATTTTAAAATCTGGGCAAATGTCAAGTAGCATGCTTAGAAAGCACATAATTAATGGTGAAGAAATGAAGGTGTCAGGATTTTTCTCTTTCACTTAGGACTAAATATAGATAGTGTACTGAAGAAGTAAAGAAAAGATTAATCCCAGGAAAGAAGGGTATAGCACACCTAGACAATGAAGGTTAAGGATACTGTATTTCTATGGCAACCAATAATTTAATAGATAATGTTTTTCCAAAGCTACTGTACAGCTGAGGAAACAAATGTTTTGTGAAAGCTGAACAGACAAGAGAAAGAAGACAGAAACCTTTGAGTTACAGATCTAAAAAAAATACTGTGGGTACTGTGAACTGTAAGAAGTAATCAATTGATCCTGGACAAAATAAAGGCTGATGATTCCCTTGAGGCAATAATCAGCAAGCAGAAAATCACATATTTGGGCATTTGATGCAAGTTGATAAAAAATGAATATTGCTAAGCAAGGTTATGGGAAGTGAAGAAAGACAACAGATGAAGTGGATGGATGTGACCAAGGAATTCAGTGAAATCTCGTTGGGTGAACTATGCATTAATACCGTATAGAAGATATATTAAGATATACAAACATTTGTCCACATAGTCACCAGGGTATAGCATAATTTGTTGACATCTGTTTGCCTATCTAATCACATGTTAAAATATAATAACTATAATAACTATATAATTGCTACAAAATCCTTATATTAAAACTTTTTAAAATTTGTGGTTGAATCCAGTGTAAAAATAAGTACTGAGAGCTGTAAAGCAGGGATACTTACCTTTAAAGCCCTACATGGCCTAGGCCCGGGATATTTGCAGGACCGTCTGCTGCCGGGGACAACTTCCCGTCGCCCAGTGCGCTCACACAGAGAGGGCCTCCTCAGGGTGCCGCCGGCTAGACAATGTCGGCTGGCGACCCCCAGGGGGAGGGCCTTCTCTGTGGGAGCGCCAGCCCTGTGGAACCAACTCCCCCTTGAGCTCCGGATGGCCCCGGATCTCCGGTCCTTTCGCCGCGACCTCAAAACTTTCCTTTTTCATCAGGCTGACCTGGACTGACGACAGGGGTTTTTAAAATGTTTTAATTTTTCATTGTTTAGTTAATTTATTTTGGGGCTGTTTATTTAATTTCTCTTAACTTTTGTATTGTTGTTTTTATTGTTGTTAGCCGCCCTGAGTCCTTCGGGAGATAGGGCGGCATATAAGTCCCAAAAATAAATAAATAAATAAATAAATATAAATTTTTGGTGAACACGGGCATTCTTATTTGTGAGGGTGAAGGTGGGGTTAAGCGGAAATAACAGAGTTGGAAAGGACCTTGGAGGTCTTCTAGTCCAACCCACTGCTCAGGTAGGGAACCCCATACCATTTCGGAAAAATGTTGTCCAATCTCTTCTTAAAAACTTCCAGTGTTGGAGCATCACACGGCTAGCAACATTATGTCCTTCATAAATGTTATAATTTCCACAAAGCTTAAAATAAAAATTTGTGCACTTGGCCTACAAGTACGTAATTTGCATAACAACTGTAGCAAAACAGATTGTAAAATTAAGTGTGACTTTTACCTAGCAACAGAAATTCTGCTCCCAATTGTGGTTGTTATGTTGAGGACTATCTGTGATCTTGTTATTTTAAACATCTTCAAATGGCAGCTTACTCAAAATTCTCCAGTGTGATTTTGCCCTTTGATGGTATCAGTTGTATGCTTTGAGTATCCTGCTAGTTAGTGGGGGGGGGTGTAGTTTGATAGTTTTGCTGTTCTGGATTAACTACTTCTTTATATGAGATGTCTATTAAAGTTTTGCCCAGTAGTGATGTCAGTATTACTCATTTAACTGATTACATTGAAGCAGTATTCTTAATAAATTATTTAGCCTTTATTGTTTTAAATAATTCACTTTCCTAATTGTTCAAGCAGCCCACTGTTTTCTCAGTTAGCCTTTTACTTTTAGATCATTAACAAATAGTCTCAATTGCTTCTAACTTACTAGTTTTGTACAGTTTAATTATTTAATTTTACAGTATTGCTGGAACACAGGCTATCCTTCTGCTATCAAAGTTCAGGCAGTGGATTCAGCCAGGTTTTCTCTTTCAGTGTTATCATCCTTTTTCTCTCTCCAAACTCTATTCCCCATTACCAACAGCGCACAGACTGCAAATTCAGCTAACTTGGAGTCTCTGGCATTGATGCTGAGGTGCATTTTCTAATTCAAAACCAAAATCAAAAACCATGATAGATTAGTCCACCCTGTTACCTAAGGAGGTAAAAATAACTCCCCCATGAGCTGTGTTTTTGCATCAAGCTGTTGTCTCACAGCCGGAACTGAACTTTCAGTACTGATGAGTCTTCATTTAAGAAATGAAGAGCCACATGTAGCCTGAAACTTTAAAGAGCTCTTAAAATAGAAAAAAAAGAAGAAGAAGGAAGGGTGAAATGACACAGCTGTATGCGATTTATGCAGTCTGTTGACTAAGAGTGTTTTAAAATTATTTTAAAATCCTATTAACAATGTTTTATGATGTATTCCTTGAAGCTCTTTAATGCTTTTGGTGCAGTAGAATATTGATACAGAGAAGTAAATTAAGTGGTTTGGATTTTTTCTGCCTTAGGAAAAGAAGAGAAGTATTTGTTTTGTCAGAACTGTTTTGCTTATCATCAGTAAAAAGGGGGAATTTGAGGGAAACAAAGGAGAATGCTGCAAATTTCCGAACCAAGCTTTGTCTATAAAATAGACAGTAGTCCCTGAATCATATAATACTACTACAGTAATATGGTGTATCAGATCAGATGCTTGAGAGTTTGGTGAATCTGCCCTTGATTTTTTTTTAAGACCTACATGAAACCATTGGAACAGAGCATATGTTGGGTAGGAATCAGTTATCATTAGCAGGTTGATAATTCATAATTATACACCCTCTCCCTAGTCCAGGCCAGAGATCTGTGGAAGTCTTGACCTAGTGCAGGGGTGTCAAACTGCCGGTCCGCGGGCCAGATGCAGCATAACAAAACTGTGCCGACCTCATTGCCGGCAATGGCAAAAAAGTCGCAGTACGTTGCGACACGTCACATGACATTGCAAGTTTAACACCCCTGACCTAGTGGCTGGAAGCTTCATGAGCTATTGCTAAATCCTTGTTGTAACATGTGGTTAATGATTGTCTGGAGAACTTGCTTCTGGATGTAGTAATTAAAGTAACGGTAACTAGGCCTGGATCTTGGGGCATCACCTAAACTCATAGTTGTTGCTAGATGAAGAGAAGACTGTGGCCACTATTAGATCAGTCCTGGGGATTTTACATCTGCATTCAGCCCTTTGGATGTCCCTGTCCGGCCTGTATAAAGTAAATCGGAAATTAGAAATCAAAAGTGCGGAAGCATCTTCAGACAATGATGGCTTCCTCAACTAGGAAACAGAGATGACCACAGAGCATGGAGTTGGACACGACAGGGGAAATCTTTACTTTTTTTTAAGACATATAACAAAAAATATCAAAACTGATCACTTCTGTGGATACTGTTAGTAAGAAATGTTCCATGTAACGTAAGTGTCACTAAGTTGGTAACCAAGACTCAGATATAACTGTTGATAGAGCAGAACCATGATAGATGGTGGCTATCTCTGTGTCTGTCTACTGATGACTGTGGCATGTAGAAGGCTATGTCTGAAGAATATGTGGTAAAAATTCAAAGTAATTAAATGAAATGCAAATGGGAATGTCATGTGTCCATGAACCTAAGAGTAAAGATACAATAATTCTGAATGCACGTAGTCTGATTTTATAGCATGGAATTGATTAATATAAGCAGGGAAATATAATTTTAATTATGAATGAAGTACTAAAATTTAGATTGGAAAGCATGATGGTGATGTCTGTTTTTTGGCAGGACACCTAAGTCCATCTATTAGCGATAGTGGCATGATATTCTCCAGTGAATGATGATAGTATATATTTTTAAAAAACGGACATGGGGGATGTTCTGCAAAATATTGAATGAATGTGATTCAAAGAAAATCATTATTTGGATTAGATAAGTGGGGATGAGATGAGAGAGCAGGCAAACAGTAATTGGACCTTCAAAACCTCCAAAATGAGTGAGGTGGTGACTGTTGAATATTAACTTAAGAGTCTTCTTGTTTCAAGTACCGTATATACTTGAGTATAAGCCGACTCGAGTATAAGCCGAGACCCCCAATTTCACCCCCAAAAACTGGAAAAAGTTATTGACTCGAGTATAAGCCGATCCGCCGTTCTGCAAGCCTCTGCCGCCAGCAGAGGCTCGATCCGCCATTTTACAAGCCTGAATACACAGGAATACCCTGTGTAGCCGCGGCTCGTCGGCAGGTCTCCGTTCCTCCTGCCGACCTTTGGGGAGGTTTGGGCGCCTCCCCAAACCTCCCCAAACCTCGGCAGGTCTCCGTTCCTCCTGCCGACCTTTGGGGAGGTTTGGGCGCCTCCCCAAACCTCCCCAAACCTCGGCAGGTCTCCGTTCCTCCGCGCAGACCTGCCGACCTTTGGGGAGGTTTGGGCGCCTCCCCAAACGTCCCCAAACCTCGGCAGGTCTCCGTTCCTGTTTGGGGAGGTTTGGGCGCCTCCCCAAACGTCCCCAAACCTCGGCAGGTCTCCGTTCCTCCGCGCAGACCTGCCGACCTTTGGGGAGGTTTGGGCGCCTCCCCAAACGTCCCCAAACCTCGGCAGGTCTCCGTTCCTGTTTGGGGAGGTTTGGGCGCCTCCCCAAACGTCCCCAAACCTCGGCAGGTCTCCGTTCCTCCGCGCAGACCTGCCGACCTTTGGGGAGGTTTGGGCGCCTCCCCAAACGTCCCCAAACCTCGGCAGGTCTCCGTTCCTGTTTGGGGAGATTTGGGCGCCTCCCCAAACGTCCCCAAACCTCGGCAGGTCTCCGTTCCTCCGCGCAGACCTGCCGACCTTTGGGGAGGTTTGGGCGCCTCCCCAAACGTCCCCAAACCTCGGCAGGTCTCCGTTCCTGTTTGGGGAGGTTTGGGCGCCTCCCCAAACCTCCCCAAACCTCGGCAGGTCTCTGTTCCTCCGTGCAGACCTGCCGACCTTTGGGGAGGTTTGGGCGCCTCCCCAAACGTCCCCAAACCTCGGCAGGTCTCCGTTCCTGTTTGGGGAGGTTTGGGCGCCTCCCCAAACGTCCCCAAACCTCGGCAGGTCTCCGTTCCTGTTTGGGGAGGTTTGGGCGCCTCGCCAAACCTCCCCAAACCTCGGCAGGTCTCCGTTCCTCCGCGCAGACCTGCCGACCTTTGGGGAGGTTTGGGCGCCTCCCCAAACGTCCCCAAACCTCGGCAGGTCTCCGTTCCTGTTTGGGGAGGTTTGGGCGCCTCCCCAAACGTCCCCAAACCTCGGCAGGTCTCCGTTCCTCCGCGCAGACCTGCCGACCTTTGGGGAGGTTTGGGCGCCTCCCCAAACGTCCCCAAACCTCGGCAGGTCTCCGTTCCTGTTTGGGGAGGTTTGGGCGCCTCCCCAAACCTCCCCAAACCTCGGCAGGTCTCCGTTCCTGTTTGGGGAGGTTTGGGCGCCTCCCCAAACCTCCCCAAGCCTCGGCAGGTCTCCGTTCCTCCGCGCAGACCTGCCGACCTTTGGGGAGGTTTGGGCGCCTCCCCAAACGTCCCCAAACCTCGGCAGGTCTCCGTTCCTGTTTGGGGAGGTTTGGGCGCCTCCCCAAACGTCCCCAAACCTCGGCAGGTCTCCGTTCCTCCGCGCAGACCTGCCGACCTTTGGGGAGGTTTGGGCGCCTCCCCAAACGTCCCCAAACCTCGGCAGGTCTCCGTTCCTGTTTGGGGAGGTTTGGGCGCCTCCCCAAACCTCCCCAAACCTCGGCAGGTCTCCGTTCCTCCGTGCAGACCTGCCGACCTTTGGGGAGGTTTGGGCGCCTCCCCAAACGTCCCCAAACCTCGGCAGGTCTCCGTTCCTGTTTGGGGAGGTTTGGGCGCCTCCCCAAACCTCCCCAAACCTCGGCAGGGCTCCGTTCCTGTTTGGGGAGGTTTGGGCGCCTCCCCAAACCTCCCCAAACCTCGGCAGGTCTCCGTTCCTCCGCGCAGACCTGCCGACCTTTGGGGAGGTTTGGGCGCCTCCCCAAACGTCCCCAAACCTCGGCAGGTCTCCGTTCCTGTTTGGGGAGGTTTGGGCGCCTCCCCAAACATCCCCAAACCTCGGCAGGTCTCCGTTCCTCCGCGCAGACCTGCCGACCTTTGGGGAGGTTTGGGCGCCTCCCCAAACGTCCCCAAACCTCGGCAGGTCTCCGTTCCTGTTTGGGGAGGTTTGGGCGCCTCCCCAAACGTCCCCAAACCTCGGCAGGTCTCCGTTCCTCCGCGCAGACCTGCCGACCTTTGGGGAGGTTTGGGCGCCTCCCCAAACGTCCCCAAACCTCGGCAGGTCTCCGTTCCTGTTTGGGGAGGTTTGGGCGCCTCCCCAAACCTCCCCAAACCTCGGCAGGTCTCCGTTCCTCCGCGCAGACCTGCCGAGGTTTGGGGAGGTTTGGGGAGGCGCCCAAACCTCCCCAAAGGTCGGCAGGAAGAACGGAGACCTGCCGAGGTTTGGGGAGGTTTGGGGAGGCGCCCAAACCTCCCCAAACAGGAACGGAGACCTGCCGAGGTTTGGGGACGTTTGGGGAGGCGCCCAAACCTCCCCAAAGGTCGGCAGGTCTGCGCGGAGGAACGGAGACCTGCCGAGGTTTGGGGAGGCGCCCAAAGCTCCCCAAACAGGAACGGAGACCTGCCGAGGTTTGGGGACGTTTGGGGAGGCGCCCAAACCTCCCCAAAGGTCGGCAGGTCTGCGCGGAGGAACGGAGACCTGCCGAGGTTTGGGGACGTTTGGGGAGGCGCCCAAACCTCCCCAAACAGGAACGGAGACCTGCCGAGGTTTGGGGACGTTTGGGGAGGCGCCCAAACCTCCCCAAAGGTCGGCAGGTGTGCGCGGAGGAACGGAGACCTGCCGAGGTTTGGGGACGTTTGGGGAGGCGCCCAAACCTCCCCAAACGTCGGCAGGTCTGCGCGGAGGAACGGAGACCTGCCGAGGTTTGGGGAGGTTTGGGGAGGCGCCCAAACCTCCCCAAACAGGAACGGAGACCTGCCGAGGTTTGGGGACGTTTGGGGAGGCGCCCAAACCTCCCCAAAGGTCGGCAGGTCTGCGCGGAGGAACGGAGACCTGCCGAGGTTTGGGGAGGTTTGGGGAGGCGCCCAAACCTCCCCAAACAGGAACGGAGACCTTCCGAGGTTTGGGGAGGTTTGGGGAGGCGCCCAAACCTCCCCAAACAGGAACGGAGACCTGGGGAGGTTTGGGGAGGCGCCCAAACCTTCCCAAATGTCGGCAGGTCTGCGCGGAGGAACGGAGACCTGCCGAGGTTTGGGGAGGCGCCCAAACCTCCCCAAAGGTCGGCAGGAGGAACGGAGACCTGCCGAGGTTTGGGGAGGTTTGGGGAGGCGCCCAAACCTCCCCAAAGGTCGGCAGGAGGAACGGAGACCTGCCGAGGTTTGGGGAGACGCCCAAACCTCCCCAAAGGTCGGCAGGAGGAACGGAGACATGCCGAGGTTTGGGGAGACGCCCAAACCTCCCCAAACGTCGGCAAGTCTCCGTTCCTCCGCGCCCTGCCTGCCTGCTTCTTTCCGCTGCGGAAAGAAGCAGGCAGGCAAGGCGCGGAGTTTGGGGAGGTGCGCGCGCACCTCCCCAAACCTCCCCAAATTCGGCAGGTCTCGGACGGCGGTGGCTTGGGAGAGGTGCGGGCGATCCCGGAAGCACCAAAGCCTCGGCCGCGCACAAGTCCTCGGTAAGTTTTTTTTTGTTGACTGGAGTATAAGCCGAAGTGGAATTTTTCAGCCCAAAAAGTGGGCTGAAAAATTCGGCTTATACTCAAGTATATACGGTATGTAGCAAAAGTCTGTCCACGTGCATGGTACAATGTCAAATGAAAATTCACCTAATGGTTGATTTGAGTCTTTATGATGAAAGATGATGAGGAATAGTGAAGGCTAAAAAGTGATGAGTAATTCTGGTATTATCAAGAGGATTTTCATTTTCTTTGGTTTACTGCTTCTTACATCCTTTTTGCACTTATCCCAAAGGTAATAGTGTAATAAATTTGTCTCAATCCTTGTGCTATTTACTGACTTCTACATCCATATAAAGTTAGCAGTTTTTTAGGAATTAGTAATTGTTTATAAACCTGTCAATATTTAGTTGCATATACTAACACAACCAGTTTTATTTCCCCTTAAGTAACAAGAAACAGACAGGAGTTACTATAGTGCTGATAAAATGTAATTATTGGGGCTTCAGCTTTCTTCTGTTTCAAGGCCCTTATCTATTATCCCATCCTTTTAACTGCTGAAGAAGAAATCTATCGTATTGAAAGAGTTCTGCAGACTCTTGTGCTTAAAAGTCCAAAAATCCTTTATCAAAGTAAAAAGCCAGGTTTTCAGTGAACCTTCTTTCACCTTTTTCAAATTACAAAGGAGGTTTGTGAATTGAATAATGTAAAGGTAGTCCTTGAAGCCTTCAGATACAGAGATTTCTAAAGTATTTTTAGCTCCAATGAATTCTTAAGCCAGATGCCTCTTTTCTGATTACAAATATTTTTACACAAATTGCTAAATATTTTTTTCCATTGAATTGTGCATTGAAATGTCACACTTTTGGTAATTTTTAAAACTGCTACGAGGTCAGGATTCCTAAAGTTCTTTGTTCAGGAATTTCATTTCAGTAAATAATTTTGAGAATCACCAGTTCTAAATAGCCCAAAGAACATTATTTGAGCTCTTAAATGAAATCTAGATACTATGGCAAAGTAAATACAATATTAGAATATATAGACAAGGGGCCTCATTTATATTAATTTTTCTTGGGGAACAATAGTGTCCAGTTAGGATCTAAGGCTAGGTCCGAAGGCTAGGACCAGGAAAATACTCACCCTCTGAATCCCTTGGTAAGTTTGGTCCAATCACCAATCTGAACATCACCAAGAAATCCCAGGGCTCTAATTTAGAAGAACTGGGGAAAAAGGCAATATCTATAATGATGCCAAGAATGAATCTCTCCATGTAATCATTAGAAGTCAAACTCAACTCAGAAACTCTTCAACCTTTATCCTGTAGATAGGGCTTTGTTCCTTTTATTTTGATTAATTTCTTTTATCTTTTACTAAATTATAATTATAAATTATAATTCGTAGAACATGAACATTTGTTTCTTTTACAAGTGTCAAAATTATTTCAGCACGCAATTTTATACAATTTATAGATTAACCAGTCATTTACAGGCAACCTAGTAATATTACTTGTTCCTGTACTGCATGGGACAAAAGTTTAGCTTTATTTCTTATTTTATGGTGTGTGTGTGTGTGTGTGTGTGTGTGTGTGTGTGTGTGTTTGTGTGTGTGTGCACGTGTGGTTATGATTCAGATGTTTTGTAACTCTAGCATAAAAAAGTGGCACCTATCACTTCTGCTGAGATGTCCAATACACACACAGAAAAGAATATGGTGATGAATTAATCTCAGATCTGAATTATATTTTTAACATTCTTTATCTGACTTCAGTGTTACACTTGTGTAAGCCTTATAAAAAAAGGAAAGGAAAATTTACTTTATAAAACATTGCTTATACAACTGGTAAATTAGAGAAGCTAAAATATATATAAAGTCTTGGTTACTATTTCCTGTGGTTTATCTACATCTTGGACTATGGATGTTAGATGTTTTAAGTAATTTGTATACTCAAGAGAAAGGGACGTGGTGGCTCAGTGGGTTAGGACGCTGAGCTTGTCAATCAGATGGTTGGCAGTTTGGTGGGTCAAATCCTGAGTGCCGCGTAGCAGAGTGAGCGCCTGTTACTCGTCCCAGCTTCTGCCAACCCTAGCAGTTCGAAAGCACGTAAAAATGCAAGTAGAAAAATAGGGACCACTACAGTGGGAAGATAGTAGCGTTTTGTGTGCCTTTGGCGTCTAGTCATGCTGGCCACATTACCACGGAGACGTCCTCGGACAAGCACTGGCTCTTCGGCTTTGAAACAGAGATGAGCACCGGCCCCTAGAGTCAGAAACGACTACCACGCATGTGAAGGGGAACCTTTACCTTTATTCTCAAGAGAAAGTAGAAAATTTTGTATGCATCCAGTAAAAAAAGTGGTAGAGGAAGATTAAATGAACTCTAAATAAACTCTAAATGAAGGAACAATTAGAGGGAAGAAACCCAAGATGCAACAAGCAATTTATTTGGGGGCATGAAAGTCTTCTATCAGTATAACAGTAATTTAATATAAGAGGCATCAAATGAATAACTTTCCCTTCCAATTCTATATTTTTTTAATCTGTCCAAAAACTCTATAGTTCATTGTCATGGTAATCGAATCCATGTTGCTGATAGAGAAAAACAACTACGTATAAAATCTAAAACATCATTTCAATACCCTTTGCAACATGATCTCCCCACCCTTATCCCCATCCCGAATTTAAATTGGCCCAAACCTGCAGGGCTCTTTGGATTCTTGTCTTGCCTGTACCAAAATAACTACTACTCAGAAGTAAGATCCATGTGCTCAATAGAATTTGCTCTTGGAAATCGTATTCTTTACATTTGTTTGTAAAGACTGAAAAGTATCAATTCTTACAGATTTTGTGCAAACTGTTGAGAAGTGGACAGTAAGAAAAATGAACTTATTCCCAAAGTGAAGATTGTACATAACAAAAATGAGGTGGCACTGCATTGATTGAATAGCACAGAATCCAAGCATCTTAGTGGCAGAGCTGCTTAAACAGATGCAGGGAAGGTTAGATAAATGCCATATTGTTGAGTTCTGCAGTACCAACATCTTTACTATTTCCTTTCTGTTTTGCATTATAATTAGTGCTTTTGGTTTAGAAAATCTATCCTTTCAAAAGTAGTATCTGTCTGTCTTCTCCCTTGTTTAATCATTATGTTCTGTGTATCCATTGAAGAGAAAAAAAAATCTAGATCATTAAATCATTTTACTCCTTCTAATTCTCACTGTTGGATAATTAGGTTGAATTCATTTAAGCAAGATTTCTCCCTGGCTTTGGAGTCTCTGAGTGGGTGAACTACAGAGAATTCACAGCCATACCAAATAAAAAATAAAAATGAAGTACTCCTTACAAATTAAGAATAAATTAATCCATGATGTAAATTGATAGGAAGATATAACAAGCAGTAATTCTGCCTTCTTCATCTCCCAGGTATTTAAATTTTAATAATTTGGTCAGCTAGAGCTCTCTTAAACTCACATCAAAATATAAAGTGCTATATGATTATTTCCTGTACTAGGTATCACTAAAGATAATTGCACTTCTTAAACAAATTTTGAGAGAGGGCAAAAGAAAGAGAAATATTACGTGAACTATGTGACTTTTGCATCCACCACCTTCACCTCACTTTGCTAAATTCAGAGCTTGGATCTAAGTTTAGTTGGAATGCTGTGATAATACACATACTAATACTTATCTGGGTGTGTTATTCCTAAATCGACAATTAAACCTCTTACAGCTGAGCTACAATTGTTATTTCTATATCAGAATTCATAATAATCTCTCTAATCAGATAGTGACAAAGCAGACACATTATTAAATTGGCTGATGCACAGTGTTTTCTGTATAGATTTATATTTATATTCGTATCTCTGATATTGCCCCACTAATGATTTATTTTAACCCCATGATATTATATAATGAGAATATTGCTCCTGCTAGGAGCAGTTAACACATGGATTATGTGAATGAAATATTTATTTTTGTTTCTTTTCTTTGGTTATTACAAAAAGAAACAATTTTGTATCTTTAGAAGAAAAACACTGAGTCATTCAATTTCCATCATTTTTGTCTATAATGAGACAGGTTGATTATGTTTTTGCTAAAAGTTATGAACGGTTAGCAATGATGTAAGTCTAATTAATTTTTGATGCATAAACTAAACGCTGGCTTAAATTGCAGTAACAGTTTTAGAAGAAATATAAGGACATTGTTTGGAATTGCACAAGAATAGCTCAATTGCTGCGGACTTCTATAAATAACTTGCTCAGAATAATTTGGCTTTGCTTTGTTGTATTCTGATATTTATTTTGCACATTTAAAATTCAAGAGTTTCTTTAAAACACGTATTGGTAAGGCACTTTAATCTTTCCACAGTGCTGTTGATCATAATCATACTAGTAAAGTTGGAAGGGACCTTGGAGGTCATCTAGTCCAACCCCCTGCTCAGGCAGGAAACCCTATACCAGTGATGGTAAACCTTTTGGAGAACGAGTGCCCAAACTGCAACCCAAAACCCACTTATGTATCATTGGGTGCCGGATGGGTGTGGCCCATTGGGTGGGTGTGGCTCATTGGGTGGGCGTGGTTGCAGTGGTAACGGCAGATTAGGTGGGACTAAAAAGTTTATCAATTCCAACTTTGTGAGATCTTTTTTCCCCCCGCGAGAAGTTAAAATTGATTGATTGAACCTTTTTTTTTTGCACATGGCCGCAGAGGCCTAAAATGAAAAGGTTTTATAAAACCCAGCTGAAGGCATAGGACTGAGGCGATGGCACGAGTGCCCACAGAGAGGGCTCTGTGTGCCTCCTGTGGCACACATGCTGTAGGTTCGCCACCACGGCACTATACCATTTCAGACAAATGGTTCTCTAGTCTCTTCTTAAAAACTTCCAATGTTGGAGCATTCACAACTTCTGGAGGCAGGTTGTTCCACTGGTTAGTTGTTCTAACTGTCAGGAAGTTTCTCCTTAGTTCTAGGTTGCTTCTCTCCTTGATTAGTTTCCATCCGTTGCTTCTTGTCCTGCCTTCGGGCGCTTTGGAAAATAGCTTGACTCCCTCTTCTTTGTGGCAGCCTCTGAGATATTGGAACACTGCTATCATGTCACAAGGTAGTTGATTATCTTGTAATGGTTGGAAATGAAGATTGTTCAGTACATCCCTACAAATCAAAATGTAGTTTGTTTGGTTTTAAGCCAACTAAAGACATAAAATCCTAAGTACATGCATTGAAATGCTATCTTTCAAAACTGTATTTTTAAATTGGAAGACTTAATCCAGCCAAGTTAATAATTGCATAGATTTTGATAAGCAAGTTAAGCAGAAGCTTTGGATTTTTTTCCTGCCAAATCTCATTAATTTAAAATATCGCTATTTGTTTTGTTAAATGTAAAATTTGTAACTTAGAAAAAGAGGGGATAAAGATTTCACCATATTTTCTGTACTGGGCAGGGCTTTGGCCCTAGTGGCCTACATGGCTTCTTCTAATGGTATGATTTTATAAATATCTGATTTCTTTAAAAAAGAGAAGGGGAAGGATAAGCATGAGTGAGAGAGGGGAAAAAACCTATTCCAACATTCTCACCATAAAATACTTGATTGATTCATGTAAGTTTGATATTGTTAACATATATAGTACTAAATGCCCTTCCTCTTTGCCTTAATCAAGGTTTTTGCTGTTCAGTGACAGGATGGGCTGGGCTACTGAGGTGCTGGGCTACTCCAGGAAGGAACAAGGCTGGGAGGCTCAACGCAAAATTGTCCATCAAAACTATACTTAGAATAGAACAAATTGTATTTTTAACCGTATACCTCCCTCTAGAATCTATATCTAGATCCAGATTCAGATCTAGATCTATATATCAAGAAACTCTGCTAAATTAAAAGAAAGCTGGATTGGGAAATTTATACAAGGCTGAAGATATCAATATCAAAACACTTCTGTATCCTGCCAAGAAGGCTGCCTGTTGTGTTCCTGGAAGTCATCAAATCAAATCTTTATAACAGTCATCAGCCAGTACAAGGAAAGTGGAGTACTGTCATTAAAAAAGAAAAAAAATACATTAAGAATGAAAATAAAAATTAAATCTGAAAAAATATATAAAAAATGGAAGATATAAAGGTTATATGAATTAAAAACTAAAAGTATACATATCACAAAAGTGAAAGTTTAAAAGAATCTAAAAGAAGAGGTAAGAGCATTAGATAGATATCGGGAAATATAAAAAATTAGGATGCGGAAGAATTTTAGCTATCAAATTCCAAAGGACTATGCTTTGGGAAACCAGGTGCTCATTAAATATAATTTATAGCACAGGTCATCATCTGGTGAATTTTGAGTGCTACTCCCAAAAAGCTGAAGAAGCTTCTTGGATGAGAAGAAAAACAAGAAAATCCAGTTGCCTCGTGAAAAAGCACCTTTGGGACAACTATGAACTGGATGACTGAGAATCTCCATAGACTTTGAGTGCTACAGCACAGAACTTGGTAGCACTGTATGTTGTAGCCAGATTGGTATTTGAAAGAAGATGATGTAAAATGGTGACTTGGATATTTATGCAGTAATAGTGAGATGAGGCTAATACAAATATCCCTGTAGTGCAGGCACTGAAAAAGCACATGCTGTGTTGTTTCTGTTGTCCAGAATTACAGGGCATTGTCTCTCTGGGTAAGCAATCTTCATGCACAGGTAGTCCTCAACCTACCACCTTTCATTTCGTGACCAAAGACACAATGGCACTGAAAAAAGTGACTTATGAGCATTTTTCACATGACAGTTGCAGCATCCCAATGACACTTGATCAAAACTCAAACTCTTGTCAGCTGGCTCATATTTATGACAGTTGCAGTGTCCTGGGATCAATGGGATCACCTTTTGCGATCTTCTGATAAGCAAAGTCAACAAAAAAGCCAGATCCACTTTTTTAACCGTGTTACTAATTTAACAACTGCAGTGATTCACTTAACAATTGTGGCAAGAGAGATCATAAAATGGGGCAAAACGCACTTAAGAACTGTCTCACTTAGCAATAGAAATTTTGGGCTTAATTGTGGTCATAAGGTGAGGACTACCTGTATTGGCCTTTGAGGACAACTGAGTAGAGGGCATGACATTGTGCCATAATAAAGGCCCTTCTGTGCGTAGGTACTTCAAGTTTAATTAAGTATGCCATAAGTGTGGTAGAATACCTATTGGATTCCCCGGCAATAAAATTTGGGCTCCTAGATAGATCCAGTTGGTGCTCTGTGTCTGCTACATACTGTTTAATAAATGCTTTGCCTGACTATGTATATCCCATGCCGAATAGAAGATCAGGAGAGGAGTCAAATAATGAGATTTTAACCGTCATTGCCCGTTTCCATGTGGATTGAAAATCATCACTCATAATTAACGGGGCAAAGCCAAGGAGAAAAGAGGACAGTCTGAGCCAATAGTTGAATATGATCAGCCACATTCTGGTCTCCACTTTTATGAAACCTGTCCCCAGTCACAGGGTAGCATTAAAGATATGATTATAGATTTGAAGGGCTGCTGATCTTAAATATTTAGATTGTATAAGTTCTGATGATGCAAAATTGGAGAAGGGTTCAAGCTGGGCAACATAGAGAAGTTGTGGAATTGCTTAATGACTACTGCAAAATAGGTCATAAAATTGGATTGATCACATGGGTGACCTGATTTTAAACCATCACAAGTTACAGCCATTATGGGCAGGCTCCATTACGGTCCTAACTTCATACAGGACTATGATGTGGCTGTAGTTCACTCCATTATGTTAGTGTGCTAAATGGACAGGGTAGGGCAAAAATAGGCTGTAAGATGCTTAATCCCCCATCAGAATAGTCAAGTCCAGGCCAATTGCTTCTCCATTTAGTTTCAAATTTAGTTTGACCGCAAGTTATTCCAGTGACAAGTATCTTAGACGAATATCTAATTATTTGCTACGGGAAGGACAAAATAGTTTCAGATGTGTTACTTAATGACTAAATACACTAACTTTGTTTTTAAAATATGTATAGACTAAATCTTAGACCTTAAACAACTATAGCTACCGATAAGCATTTTACCACCTTCTTGGAAGTTTCTTAAAAGTAGTCACTTAGAAAAAGGGTAACTAGCTTCCTAGTTGCAGTGGCAATTTGAGTTGTTAACAATTGGAATTATTAAACTCGGTCACCATTGAGTATATCATTGAGTATACAATAAAAGCGCATGTGAGAAATTTATCATTACCATTACCACATATACCCAGAATCTAGTAGTATTTGTAATACTGTTCCTGAATGGCTGGTATAATTTCTTGAAAAGAATGTATGGAAAATACCAATAGGAAATTGCTTATGAGCTTAATGTCATACTCTACTCTGACATTATGCAGGATTTTCTAAGCATGGTAAGAAATAGGACTTCCCTATCCCCATCCCCACCCTCTCCCCCTTACCAATGTATTCCTACAAAATGTTGATAGGACATTTCTGGAAAGATTTCCAAAAAAAAGCCTTGCCGGCCCAGATTTGATGTACAAATGTACAAATTTGATGTAGAGTGTTGATGTACATATTCACTCATTCATTTGTCTATTTATTTCATAGCATTGATACACCAATCTTTCACATTTGGATTTTATTTTTTTAATCAGCAAGTCAAAGTGACCTATACTGTATCTTCTAATATTTTCAAGCCTGGTGTCTCTCCAGATAATTTTTCTATTGATTTAATTGACCAGTTCTGTAACTTGATATTTTTGCAAGCTTCTATCCAGTATTTTCAAGACTTCCACACATAATTGAGGAATGTATTTGATTTTAGTTACATTTTGGGCTAGGACAGACTTTATATATCATTAGGGATAGGAATGATTCCCAAGCTTTTCCAATTGTTTCTACAGGATCCACATTTTGCGTTATTTGTAGATGTGGAAAGAGAAGTAAAAACAGTATATTTAAAGAATTAAAGAGTTAAAAATGGCCAAATTGCTACCTTTGTGTGTCTCAACAGAACAAAAAGACTACTTATCTACTTATTTTTATTTATTTCAATTTATTGGCTGCCCAACTCCAGTGGACAGCTTATTTTTTAAATTATACAGTTCCTGATTTCCTTGGAGACTAAATATATAATACAATTTGGAGTAGTTTGGTAAAATACATCAAGGAAGCTGTATAAAGTGCCATTGGCATTTCCTTCTTTTTTCATTTCAGGCTATGATGTAGACAAACCTTTCTACAGAGCTGATGATCTTGATGTACTTTACTAATTCCTTCTGCCATCTACAGTCCACTGCCACCAAAGTGTTTCATTTAAAGGAAATTAATGAAAGGAAGCATCAGTCGGAAATTTAATTGTATGAAAAAGTTGCTCAAATTGGCCTTTGTCATTTGGAAAGAATACATTTATTAGATTTGTTGTAACTCAGTTGTTAGTAATGCTTTACCTATAAATCACATTTCACCTTTCAAATGTTTTGACATTAATTTTCTTTTTTTGTGCAAATGCTTTGTTTATCTCTTCTGGGATTTCTTCTTTTCTACCCCATGTTTTCTCAATATAAAGCAGGGGTGTCAAACTCAATTTCATTGAGGGCCGCATCAGCATTGCGGTTGCCCTCAGGGGGCCGGGTGGGTATGGCCTGGGTGGGCGTGGTCTACTGGATGGGTGTGGCTAGAGTACGTATGGCCTACTGGGTGGGCATGGCCAGCTCTACATCGTTCGCATCAAGGGTGCCTATGGGGGCCTGGGCAGGAGTGGGACAGATCTGAGGGTCTCTGGCAGAAGGAGGGTCTCTGGGCCAGGGCCACGACAGTGGGGGCCGTTCCCTCACTGTTTCCAGGATGGCTTCGCGGGCCGCATGAAACCACTTCGCGGGCCGGATCCGGCCCCCGGTCCTTGTGTTTGACATGTCTTATATAAAGGGATTCCTTTCTTTCCTATTGGTAACTTTATTGTCTTTTTCTGGAAGTTTGATTTTGTGTTGAATTAGGCAACACTGAGAACCCTTTGATAAAGAAAAAATATTGTAGTCCTGACTGGATATTGATAGTGTGCCTTAATAAGATTAGATTAACTGTGTTTATGTTATTATTATTATTATTTTAATCTCTGCCAAGTGAACATGAGTAGATGCAGGAAGATGACACCATTAGAAGAAATAATCATTGGTCTCTTTCAGTACTCTCACAATTTCTTTTTTCCTAATACTGAAGTGTTAACTTTCCTTTGTGTTCCTTCATCTGTGTTTTGCCTCTCAGGAATAAAATCCTTTTGTTTTTCATAAAATGAAACACTCTTTTTTAAAAAAATTCCATTATTGGCCTACTCTTGCACTAGTTACTACAGTAGTACAACAGAGTTAAATAAGAGCCGGGGTGCTTGGGGATTATTTTTTTTTAAAGAATAAAGCATAATAAAATATTACAAATACCAAATTCCCTCCCTCTATTTCTGTTTGTTATCTGTCTTGCTTTATCCTCATTGATATCATTATAGGTTTTTTCTTTCATTTTTTTGTGTCTTAAAGCATTAAAAGGTAAGTAACACATACTCCCTCTTCCTTTTCCATGCCTCTACCTTCCACAAGTCCTCATTTATTCATATTTATTATTGTTACAAGCCTCAGACTTCTCTATGGCCGCATTTTCCAAACTAATAAAGTGTACCTGCAACCCTACTTGTTAGGATAAGCTGCCAAAAATCCTTCTACTTGTTTGATTAACTATTATAAACCTCCACCTGAACTCATGAGAATCCAAGATTATGGTTTGCACCAGTGAGGGAGGACAGGCTCCTTTTCCAAAGGTTTCCTTAATTTCTTTAAGATAGTAGCCATGCATGTATAGAAATCTGACATGTGGGATAAGGGCATTCCTTAGGTTAGGCGAAAAAATGTATTCTACTTTTCGATTTTGTAATTTGTATTAAAGAATAAAGCAGAGCGGAGCCAGAAAGAGCTAGTTGCTTTTGGAATAAATTCAATTTTGGAACAAATTCAAATAGGTACAGTAACTTCTATAAAGCTACAAGGAACTTGTATGTACATGTGTATTTACTTACTTATTTAATGTCCAAGTTATATCTCTTTTTCTTGTGAAATATGCTTTTTCAGTGGCCTGTACCATCACAGTTGCCTCTTCATGATAGAAAGCATATCATTTTTTAAAAAGAATTCAAGTCTATGCATAAAAACGTTGAAGCCCTCCTGAGATACCATCTGAGTGTTATGTTTCTTTCACAAATATATCCTTTATCAAAGTATCTACTGATTTCCAGATACCGTATATACTTGAGTATAAGCCGACTCGAGTATAAGCCGAGACCCCCAATTTCACCCCCAAAAACTGGAAAAAGTTATTGACTCGAGTATAAGCCGATCCGCCGTTCTGCAAGCCTCTGCCGCCAGCAGAGGCTCGATCCGCCATTTTACAAGCCTGAATACACAGGAATACCCTGTGTAGCCGCGGCTCGTCGGCAGGTCTCCGTTCCTCCTGCCGACCTTTGGGGAGGTTTGGGCGCCTCCCCAAACCTCCCCAAACCTCGGCAGGTCTCCGTTCCTCCTGCCGACCTTTGGGGAGGTTTGGGCGCCTCCCCAAACCTCCCCAAACCTCGGCAGGTCTCCGTTCCTCCGCGCAGACCTGCCGACCTTTGGGGAGGTTTGGGCGCCTCCCCAAACGTCCCCAAACCTCGGCAGGTCTCCGTTCCTGTTTGGGGAGGTTTGGGCGCCTCCCCAAACGTCCCCAAACCTCGGCAGGTCTCCGTTCCTCCGCGCAGACCTGCCGACCTTTGGGGAGGTTTGGGCGCCTCCCCAAACGTCCCCAAACCTCGGCAGGTCTCCGTTCCTGTTTGGGGAGGTTTGGGCGCCTCCCCAAACGTCCCCAAACCTCGGCAGGTCTCCGTTCCTCCGCGCAGACCTGCCGACCTTTGGGGAGGTTTGGGCGCCTCCCCAAACGTCCCCAAACCTCGGCAGGTCTCCGTTCCTGTTTGGGGAGATTTGGGCGCCTCCCCAAACGTCCCCAAACCTCGGCAGGTCTCCGTTCCTCCGCGCAGACCTGCCGACCTTTGGGGAGGTTTGGGCGCCTCCCCAAACGTCCCCAAACCTCGGCAGGTCTCCGTTCCTGTTTGGGGAGGTTTGGGCGCCTCCCCAAACCTCCCCAAACCTCGGCAGGTCTCTGTTCCTCCGTGCAGACCTGCCGACCTTTGGGGAGGTTTGGGCGCCTCCCCAAACGTCCCCAAACCTCGGCAGGTCTCCGTTCCTGTTTGGGGAGGTTTGGGCGCCTCCCCAAACGTCCCCAAACCTCGGCAGGTCTCCGTTCCTGTTTGGGGAGGTTTGGGCGCCTCGCCAAACCTCCCCAAACCTCGGCAGGTCTCCGTTCCTCCGCGCAGACCTGCCGACCTTTGGGGAGGTTTGGGCGCCTCCCCAAACGTCCCCAAACCTCGGCAGGTCTCCGTTCCTGTTTGGGGAGGTTTGGGCGCCTCCCCAAACGTCCCCAAACCTCGGCAGGTCTCCGTTCCTCCGCGCAGACCTGCCGACCTTTGGGGAGGTTTGGGCGCCTCCCCAAACGTCCCCAAACCTCGGCAGGTCTCCGTTCCTGTTTGGGGAGGTTTGGGCGCCTCCCCAAACCTCCCCAAACCTCGGCAGGTCTCCGTTCCTGTTTGGGGAGGTTTGGGCGCCTCCCCAAACCTCCCCAAGCCTCGGCAGGTCTCCGTTCCTCCGCGCAGACCTGCCGACCTTTGGGGAGGTTTGGGCGCCTCCCCAAACGTCCCCAAACCTCGGCAGGTCTCCGTTCCTGTTTGGGGAGGTTTGGGCGCCTCCCCAAACGTCCCCAAACCTCGGCAGGTCTCCGTTCCTCCGCGCAGACCTGCCGACCTTTGGGGAGGTTTGGGCGCCTCCCCAAACGTCCCCAAACCTCGGCAGGTCTCCGTTCCTGTTTGGGGAGGTTTGGGCGCCTCCCCAAACCTCCCCAAACCTCGGCAGGTCTCCGTTCCTCCGTGCAGACCTGCCGACCTTTGGGGAGGTTTGGGCGCCTCCCCAAACGTCCCCAAACCTCGGCAGGTCTCCGTTCCTGTTTGGGGAGGTTTGGGCGCCTCCCCAAACCTCCCCAAACCTCGGCAGGGCTCCGTTCCTGTTTGGGGAGGTTTGGGCGCCTCCCCAAACCTCCCCAAACCTCGGCAGGTCTCCGTTCCTCCGCGCAGACCTGCCGACCTTTGGGGAGGTTTGGGCGCCTCCCCAAACGTCCCCAAACCTCGGCAGGTCTCCGTTCCTGTTTGGGGAGGTTTGGGCGCCTCCCCAAACATCCCCAAACCTCGGCAGGTCTCCGTTCCTCCGCGCAGACCTGCCGACCTTTGGGGAGGTTTGGGCGCCTCCCCAAACGTCCCCAAACCTCGGCAGGTCTCCGTTCCTGTTTGGGGAGGTTTGGGCGCCTCCCCAAACGTCCCCAAACCTCGGCAGGTCTCCGTTCCTCCGCGCAGACCTGCCGACCTTTGGGGAGGTTTGGGCGCCTCCCCAAACGTCCCCAAACCTCGGCAGGTCTCCGTTCCTGTTTGGGGAGGTTTGGGCGCCTCCCCAAACCTCCCCAAACCTCGGCAGGTCTCCGTTCCTCCGCGCAGACCTGCCGAGGTTTGGGGAGGTTTGGGGAGGCGCCCAAACCTCCCCAAAGGTCGGCAGGAAGAACGGAGACCTGCCGAGGTTTGGGGAGGTTTGGGGAGGCGCCCAAACCTCCCCAAAGGTCGGCAGGTCTGCGCGGAGGAACGGAGACCTGCCGAGGTTTGGGGAGGTTTGGGGAGGCGCCCAAACCTCCCCAAACAGGAACGGAGACCTGCCGAGGTTTGGGGAGGTTTGGGGAGGCGCCCAAACCTCCCCAAACGTCGGCAGGTCTGCGCGGAGTAACGGAGACCTGCCGAGGTTTGGGGAGGTTTGGGGAGGCGCCCAAACCTCCCCAAACAGGAACGGAGACCTGCCGAGGTTTGGGGACGTTTGGGGAGGCGCCCAAACCTCCCCAAAGGTCGGCAGGTCTGCGCGGAGGAACGGAGACCTGCCGAGGTTTGGGGAGGTTTGGGGAGGCGCCCAAACCTCCCCAAACAGGAACGGAGACCTGCCGAGGTTTGGGGACGTTTGGGGAGGCGCCCAAACCTCCCCAAAGGTCGGCAGGTCTGCGCGGAGGAACGGAGACCTGCCGAGGTTTGGGGAGGTTTGGGGAGGCGCCCAAACCTCCCCAAACAGGAACGGAGACCTGCCGAGGTTTGGGGACGTTTGGGGAGGCGCCCAAACCTCCCCAAAGGTCGGCAGGTCTGCGCGGAGGAACGGAGACCTGCCGAGGTTTGGGGAGGCGCCCAAAGCTCCCCAAACAGGAACGGAGACCTGCCGAGGTTTGGGGACGTTTGGGGAGGCGCCCAAACCTCCCCAAAGGTCGGCAGGTCTGCGCGGAGGAACGGAGACCTGCCGAGGTTTGGGGACGTTTGGGGAGGCGCCCAAACCTCCCCAAACAGGAACGGAGACCTGCCGAGGTTTGGGGACGTTTGGGGAGGCGCCCAAACCTCCCCAAAGGTCGGCAGGTGTGCGCGGAGGAACGGAGACCTGCCGAGGTTTGGGGACGTTTGGGGAGGCGCCCAAACCTCCCCAAACGTCGGCAGGTCTGCGCGGAGGAACGGAGACCTGCCGAGGTTTGGGGAGGTTTGGGGAGGCGCCCAAACCTCCCCAAACAGGAACGGAGACCTGCCGAGGTTTGGGGACGTTTGGGGAGGCGCCCAAACCTCCCCAAAGGTCGGCAGGTCTGCGCGGAGGAACGGAGACCTGCCGAGGTTTGGGGAGGTTTGGGGAGGCGCCCAAACCTCCCCAAACAGGAACGGAGACCTTCCGAGGTTTGGGGAGGTTTGGGGAGGCGCCCAAACCTCCCCAAACAGGAACGGAGACCTGGGGAGGTTTGGGGAGGCGCCCAAACCTTCCCAAATGTCGGCAGGTCTGCGCGGAGGAACGGAGACCTGCCGAGGTTTGGGGAGGCGCCCAAACCTCCCCAAAGGTCGGCAGGAGGAACGGAGACCTGCCGAGGTTTGGGGAGGTTTGGGGAGGCGCCCAAACCTCCCCAAAGGTCGGCAGGAGGAACGGAGACCTGCCGAGGTTTGGGGAGACGCCCAAACCTCCCCAAAGGTCGGCAGGAGGAACGGAGACATGCCGAGGTTTGGGGAGACGCCCAAACCTCCCCAAACGTCGGCAAGTCTCCGTTCCTCCGCGCCCTGCCTGCCTGCTTCTTTCCGCTGCGGAAAGAAGCAGGCAGGCAAGGCGCGGAGTTTGGGGAGGTGCGCGCGCACCTCCCCAAACCTCCCCAAATTCGGCAGGTCTCGGACGGCGGTGGCTTGGGAGAGGTGCGGGCGATCCCGGAAGCACCAAAGCCTCGGCCGCGCACAAGTCCTCGGTAAGTTTTTTTTTGTTGACTGGAGTATAAGCCGAAGTGGAATTTTTCAGCCCAAAAAGTGGGCTGAAAAATTCGGCTTATACTCAAGTATATACGGTAACTAAATCTGGTTGTGATCTCTTTGAAATTTGCGCAAGTGGGACATTTAACACTGTTTCTTGACAATACTTTTGATAACTACTTGTTCTCAAGTGGCTTTGCTTTTTAAGTTTAATTGATGCCAAAGACGTATTCAAGGTTTCTTTATCAAAAGTTGATAAATATCTGTAGACTAAAGTGTCATCTATTGACATTCTCTATGATGCACTGCAGCTCTTAATGGAAATTGCATTATTTTAGCTTGTATAAATCAAATACCGAGTGCCGCGTAACAGAGTGAGCGCCTGTTACTCGTCCCAGCTTCTGCCAACCTAGCAGTTCGAAAGCATGTAAAAAATGCAAGTAGAAAAATAGGGACCACTCCGGTGGGAAGGTAACAGCGTTCCGTGCGCCTTTGGCATCTAGTCATGCCGGCCACATGACCACGGAGACGTCCTCGGACAAGCGCTGGCTCTTCGGCTTTGAAACGGAGATGAGCACCGGCCCCTAGAGTCGGAAATGACTAGCACGCATGTGCGGGGGAACCTTTACCTTTACCTTTTAGCTTGTATAATAAGTTTTACAAGTGATTAGAAGATTTTTAGAGGTACCTATAATTAAGCTGCTGTGCCCTTTTTGAGTGTTCTTGCCTGTAGGTATTGAAGTCCTACTTATGGAGGATAAGGCATTGTTTAGTTAGGAATGCATCCTGAAATCTTTATAATTGCATTTTAAAAGAAACTGAAATGTGATGCTTATCTAATCATATTGCTTGAAGAATGTGTATATCATTTTAAGGTTAATACTTTTAATCACCTTGTTTCCCTTACATTACTTTAATACCGTTGAGCCCCAGAAAAATCTGGATTGAATTTTTACTTAGGAAATCTTGTAGCTTTGTCCTGATTGTTTATGGCATCAACCAAGGACTGAATGTGCAGTTTAGTGGTAAGAATGCTAAAGTCATACTGACCTCTAGAACATGACATTCAGCATCTGACAAAACCAAAAGCATGCCCTTAGTGTTAAGAGGTCTAGGAGGAACACTTTATCCTGTTCCTAGCAAGCTATGTTGTTTCAAAAATAATGTCAAACAGCTCACAGTTAACATTCCAATGATTTAAAATTACATCTAAAAATGTAATTACTATGGATCGGTTAGTTAAGCTCTGGAGCCTAGCTTTGTAATCTATAACCATATTTTAATTCATCATGTAATGAGATTTTTATATAATTGCAGCAGTTTGGCAATTGTTGTTATTGTTACCATTACTGTTATTTTGGTCCAATTGAAATATGTTTAATAATTACATATATGATAATTGAGATACTTCAAAATGTTGTTGTTTGCTCTGTGTGGTTCCTGTGGCAGTTATAATTCCCATTCATGAAGTTTAAATTGTATGCTAATTAGCATTATTATTCTTTTTTGGGGGTGGGCTTTTTTCCCCCCTGGACCTTAGTTCTTTTCTTTGAAGACTTGATTGGTTTCTTTTTTGCCTAATAAATGGTAGAGGAGTTACACCCTCCTGTACTTGTCTCAGATAAGATTGATTTTTGGTTCTCACATATACGTGAAACCTAGTAGTGCTTGCGATACTGTTCCTGTGTGGTAGGGATAATTTCTTGAAAAGAATGCATAGAAAATGTCAATAGAAAATTGGTTATCAGCTCAACGTCATATTCTTACTCTGACATGATGCAGGATTTTCTAAGCTAAGTGTGGTAAGAAATAGGGCCTCCCTATCCCTATTCAGATCTTGCCAGCTCTTGAATTGGAAGATTTGTTTAGAGAGAGAAAAATCTACACTTATTATTGTGACACAAATGTTATATTCAGTTCATTGTTTGAAAAGGTACGATATTTTGCTGGGATTTTTCTCCCTTTTGTTCATTTGTGTCCAATTCTCAGAAAGCGCCTGGACAAGTCCCTGTCTCTATTTTCTTGGCAAGATTTTTCTGAAGTGTTTTGCCATTGTCATCTTCCTAGGACTGAGAGAGTGTTATGCCCAGGGTCCCCCGGCTGGCTTTGTGCTTAAATGAAGACTAGAACTCACAGTCTTCCGGTTCCTAACCTGATGCCTTAACCACTATACCAGGTTGGCTCTCATAATTCATTGGAATAGTTGTACAGGACAATATGATTGCAATAATAATATGATTCTGTTTCCTTACATTTTGATGCGGTATGGGGAGAGATATTGAAAACTTAATTTTGCCTACCTGCCTTCTCTTTACTGCTAGAAATCAAAGATAGATTTATTTATATTGTGTCAATTAATTATATATTTCTTCTATGAAGTAAAGTAATTCTAAAATGTACTATAAAAGTTTATTTAGTTTATCACAATCCAGACTGTTACAACATTTAGGCATTGACCTAAATGTTTAGGCATTGACTCACATCATTATCTGGCCTTGAATAGAAGAAATTGCACTGCTTGGTATCTGCAACCCATTACAGTTTTACAAAAGATCTGTCCAATTATTCCATATGGTTGCAAGATCTTGATGTGAAAATGGAACACAGTCAAGGAGAAATCGCCAAGCATTGTTAATTGGTTTATAATAGAAACATCATCATCGAACGTTTCTAGGCTGAATTCTGACAATGGCTCTGAAGGATATAATTGCATCAAAGCTACTAGGAATCTAAAGAGAATCAAAGACTTGACATCAGTGAATCTTGGATTCAGAAAGCCAGCATCACCCCACAGAGCCTGGGTTTGATTAGGATTATCATAGTAACATAGAGCTGGAAGGGACCTTTTTGGGTATCAAATTCAAACTCCTGTTTAGTCATGGAATCAAAATGAAGTCATTCCAGATATGGTTGTACAGTATCGGCTTCACTAGTATACATTTAATGAAGATATTAGTTATCCCACCCAGTTTTAAATTTTCTGAATATTTAATAAATATTCCCCCCATCTCTTTAGCTAAAGAATTAATCAAAACATTAAAGATTGAAGGAGTCAGGATTGATCCTTGTGTCATTACATTGAGTACCTTTCTTCAGTTAATTGAGGTACCATTAATAAGCACTCTTTGAATATAATGTTTTGACTATGCATGCATTTAATTGTCATGCCATCCAACTCATACTTATTGTAGAATGCTAATTAGCATTTCATTGGGGACTTTATAAAGTTTTGTTTGACTCAAGGTACATTATGTCCAAAGCATCCCCAAATTTTTAATTTATTATTGTAAAATTTATGTGCTGCTCAAGTCCCAGCAGTTTACAGTTTGTTACAAAGTTTAGCAACAAAAAAGAATAAAGATGTTAGAAATGACCATAAAAGGGAGCCTTTAATCACTGTTGCCAAAGGACTTTATGAAGAAATTTATACAATTTTAAAAACATAATTAAGATTGGTCTGCATGATTTGTTATTGTTAGATCTATGCTGATGTCCAGTAATTTTAGCATTATTTTCAAGGTGATCTTTCAAGGAGGTTAGTTATAATTACTTATGTATTTTTTAGATTCAGCTATTGTAGCATATCTTGATTTTTCAGATAAGCTGAAGCAAAATCTTTCTTAAAAAAGGATTTAAGTGATATTGAAATACTACGTGTTTCCTGTTTTTTTGGTTAAGAGTAGGAGCAAAGGTGAGTCAACTCATGGTTGCCTCAACCTTATCAAATAACTTCTTCCACATGTCTAAGAAGCAAACATTCATCTATCAATATAAGATCTGGCAGTACTTTATCCACCTTTGCAGAACTTGCATCAATATAGTTATGACAAATTCAGCATATGGCAATTATATTGAAGTACATAGTCCCACCAGGGCTAGGTTTTAAATGGCCATAAACTGCCCAGAAAAGCTAGATGACTTTAAAGGAATGTAATAATAATGGAAAATAATAACCACATCATACATCCATTAATGTATATTGAATTTAATACTCATTGTATCTTCTCAAAATTGTCATTATATGCCTTACAGATATTTATCAGAGAGAGATAGTTATGGGAATCTTTGTTTAGCAGAGGACCTTGTTTTGTTTCGGAGTTTGGTGGTTTTTTTGATATTTTAAAAATATGACGTGTAATACCATACAACTTGTTCAGCCATTTGTAACATTTCTAACTGTTTTAAGAAATTCGAGCTAAGATTATACAACATGTTGTGATTTCTATAACTTTTAAAATGACTGAAAAAGCTGTTATGCTTCAAAATGGAATAAGGAACAATCAGTTGAAATTCCTATTTAAAAATAGAAGGATTTTAAGATAAATCAGTCAGAAGTTGTTATATAAAGAAGCAAAGTTTTAAATTGGTTTTAGTTGGGTTTTGGTTGTTGTGAACTGGACAGAGTTGCTTAAGATGGGTGGTCATATAAATCTTTACATAAATCAATAAATGAGTAGTTGTAGAACTAAGTTGCTGATAGATGTATCCATGTGGGCTTTATTCATCACTGAACATGGCTATTTTCTTAAGAGCCAGAAAATAGCTTGGTTGCTCCAGAGTACAATTACAGACCATATTGTATTTCTAACTGAAAATGTAACAGGGACCAATACCCTCCCTCCCTCCAAATCTTTCATATATCTGGCAACTCCATCTTTGGAGATCAGTTTTCATTCTGGGAAGAAAAAGGCAAAGGAGAAGACTGTGAAAGAGAGAGAGAGAGAGAGAGAGAGGGGGGGGGGAGAGAGAGGGAGAGAGAGAAAGAAAGAAAGAAAGAAAGAAAGAAAGAAAGAAAGAAAGAAAGAAAGACTATTTAATGCGCAGAGTCAGAGACATGCCCAGTTATTTCTAAAACTGCCATGACTACAGAAATTACCCCAATATAGAAAAACATCAGACTCTAAGGCAAGATTTGTCTTGAGTATGAATTTATAATATGTTATTGCTCCTGTGAGGAATAACTTACCTAATTTTTTTAAAAAAATCTGCAGTGAGAACTACACTGTGTTTTGAGCTAGGTGCCAGTCCAATGAGGAATGCAATTAACAGGCATGTTCCAGATAGGGAAAGAACTTGAGTCATGCATCCACAGTCCTTCCGATTTGCCAGGACTCCCCAATATCACAGGAAATTAAGTGTATCTATTATCTGATTCTCTCAGTACAGACATTCCCCATCTCCAGACACAGAAAAAGAACCTTGGGCCATTTCTTGGTAAGCCTGGAGCAGAGATGTATAGCTGAGAGAGGATCTCATTTTGCAGCTTCATGAAGAAATTAAGAATGGGTAGGGAGAGAGTATATTTCTGTGGCACTCTGCAAAGCACGTCTCTAAGGCTAGATCCATAAACTGCTCTTGAAAGAAGGAGAAACTTGGCCTCCCACTCCCAATCCCTTAAAACAGTCCCAAAGTATACTACATTTCAATACTGTTATACTACCATAAATTGAATGCTACAGTACTCCCTACAGCTGGGGGCAGTGCCAGAGAATCTTATGGCAATCAGGGCATGGTCTGACTGTGACAGATAAGCTACATAGAGCTCCTCCAACTTCAGGTCATGTTGCCACTGCTTTGAGAGGAAAATCAGATTGGGCATGTAGTCACTGTCCTTTGTTTAGGGCTTGGATGACCTGGGATAAGCCCATAACTGTCACAATGGCTATGACCTCTCGAGCGACTTCAGACCCCATTCCCAGGGAAGGCAGATTAAAATCCCCCAGGACATGAGCCTGAGGAACTCCACTGCCAACCCTAAGACAGAGACAAGTGGCTCAAGCAGGGAGGTTGTAATGCAGCAGGGAGGCTGGTATAATAGCCAAATCTCAGCTAGAGCCCAACTTGAGAAACATCCAGCAACCATGATAGTCTTAAGAGACTCCTGAATGATATCAGCCACACCCACATCCTGGCCTTGGGCTCTTAGCTGATGCCACACCCAGAGTCACAGCTTGGCTGCTGCCATACCTGAAGCCATTGCCACAAGACCAAAAAACAAAAACCAGATCTAACATGACTCCCACTGGCAATCAGGCCCTCGCTAATCTGGATATACTCTAATAATTTATAAATTCAGTACATTTACAAAAATATAATCATTTAGTGTATGAATAAAAAAAAACTTTACCTATAGGCATCAGTTCTGAGTCAGACAACCTAATAGAATATTTTGCAATTTGCCCAAGTCATTAATCCAATATCTTCTTGTAGCTGTCTTCAAATCCTACTCCATTTTCTTCAAGTCCTTTTTGAAGTGTGAAATAGTACTTCATGTACAGTGAACTAATTGTGATCTGGATGCAGTGTATCTGGTAATCCAGGTCAAAATACATTGGCCTCTATGTCTGTCAATTTATATAATAGATAAACCTAGACAGCTGCTTATGTAGCAGAAGGGACCCTGGGCAGCAAAAAGAATAAAAACACAATACATTTAAAAATAATAATAAACAACATTGGGGCACCAATGAAGCTTGCATTCATCTATCACCCTATGCCTGCTCCATCAAGATTCCCCCAAGGGGAAAATCAGGTCTTCACTACTTTCCTGAAAACCAAAGTTATCTCTGGGGGAGGGGAGGCTGTTCCATAAGGTAGCTGCTATGACAGAGAACCCCACCAGGCAACACCATTTCTCCAAGTAGACCTGAAAATGACCACCCTGCAGATCTAGCAGGATGGGCAGAAACCATCAGGGATGGGCAGGCTCATCAGTAATCTGGCCGGATGCCAAGTAGGTATTTTAATGTGACAACCAGCACCTATTTCTAGTTGTCATATCACATTGCTTGCTCATACCCAGTAATCTACTAGTTCTTCTGCTTCTTTCTTGCATTCACTGTTGCCAAGACAGGTTGTTGCAAACCTAAATGTATGCAGTTGATTTTTCCTACCCAGTGCAAGATTTTACTTATCACAGATGAGCATCATCTTGTGGGATTTTTCCCCAATGTTCAAATGTATTGACATGGTTCTGAATTTTGATTTGTCCTTTAATTTATTAACCAATCTTCCTACCTTGGATCAGCTGCCAAACTGATAAATATCACTTTATGTTCCATGTTCTAGACCAGTAGAGATGTTGAATAGTACTGAACTGAGAATGCTGATCTGGAGTACACTACTTGAAACTTTCCAGTGATTCTGGCCAATCTACAAAATGTTAAAAAAAACACTTAATACAAGAAAACAATTTAAAACAAAAAAGACCAAAGATGGCAACAACAACTAACCCAGAGGGGAGCAAAGTAAAAGAAGAAAAGGGGCTTTAAAGATGCTTTACTAAAGGCCTGGACTGTTTGAATTTCAGGGGGAATCTCATTCCAGAGGTGCTCCTACCCTGGGGCACACTTCCAGGGTTCAGATAGATGTTATTGTTTAACTGAAGGAACCCAGGACAAGTCAACCCTGCCAGGGGTCTAGGAAAACTCACTCCTGCTGATTTGCCTGGCCAACTCACCCCAGCCAACTCCCCCTGGCCATCTTGCCACAGCCAACTTGCCCTGGCTGATTCACCATGAGACAAGTTGCAGTGGCCACCTCACAACTCACAAGTGAATTGCTGGGACTCCATGCTCTGGCTCAGCTCAACTTTGAGAAGGTTCAAACCTAAAGCAAGACAAGGCCCATTGCAATTCACTTGTTCTTTCCTTGAGTTATCCAGCATTGAATTGTTCCATGTCTAGTCGGGCAGGGTGAGTCGGTAATGGTAAGACAACCGGGGCGAGTCAGCTGGGGCGAGATGTACCATTCCAGTCTGGATCAGCCAGCTAGATACTATGGGATTTAGGCAATCCCTCAAGAGGCCCTATGCCATGCTTGTTCAACTGGCTGTAAGTTCACCAGATTGTAATATCATCTAAATTAAGTTTATTCAATTTAGCTTTTGCCACAAGAGCATCGTAAGAAACTTGTCAAATGCTTTATTGAGATCAAGATACATTCCTTGATCTACAAGTAGCCCTCACTTAACAATGGTAACTGGGACTTTCTGTCACTAAGTGATGTGATTATAAAACACAACATCATGTGACTGCATTGCTTAATTATGGCAATCCTAACAGGCCCCATTGTCTTTATTAAGTCAAAATTGTGGGTCATTAAATGAATATGTCATGTGGTTGTGATTGAAAGTTCCTGCTGGCTTCCAATAAAATCAGTGGGAAGGTTGGCAGGGAGTCTTGGGTGGGTCACAAACAGACTGCAGGGTGGAGTAAAGCAGGAGGGATTGCAGTGAATGGGTGTGGGCTGGGGAGGGAATAATAATAATAATAATAATAATAATAATAATAATAATAATAATAATAATAATAATAATATAATGACGTTGGAAGGGATCTTGGAGGTCATCTAGTCCAACCCACTGCTCAGGCAGGAAACCCTATACCATTTCAGACAAATGGCTGTCCAATCTCTTCTTAAAAACTTCCAGTGTTGGAGCATTCACTGCTTCTGGAGGCAGGTTGTTCCACTGATTAATTGTTCTAACTGTCAGGAAGTTTCTCCTTAGTTCTGGGTTGCTTCTCTCCTTGATTAGTTTCCATCCATTGATTCTTGTCCTGCCTAAAGGTGTTTTGGAGAATAGCTTGACTCCCTCTTATTTGTGCTATGTGCTGTGCAAGTGTGTGTGGGCTGGGGAGCACCAGCAAGATCTGTAGCACCAGCAAGATCTGCAGAATACAATCCTGGGCTCTCATATTCCTCAGGGGAAAAAGTGATGGGAGTGACTTGCAGCCTTCCCTGCTGGCTTCCTTATTGACTTAGACTATGAGAAGCCAGCAGGGAAGGTTGTAAATGGTGATCATATGGAATGCTACATCCTAAATTGTCAAGCATCTGGACCACAATAATGTGACCACAGGGATGATGCAATAGCCAGAACTTTGAGGACCAGTCATAAATACCACTTATTCAGTACTATCAGAATTTGATCGTTGAACAAATGGTTATTTACTGAGTACTTCCTGTACCAAACTAATCACTTGATTATAAAAGGAGATATGATTAGTCTGACATAACTTGTTTTTGACAAATCTATATTCACTTCAGATTATAATAGCATTATTTTCTAAATGCTCATACATTTGCTACTTGACTATTTGTGCTAGTATTTTTTCCAGTAATAGACATTAAAGTAAGTGGTTTTAGTTTGCCAGGTCTTCTCTTTCCCCCTTCTAAAATATTGGGACAATATTTTGCTAGTTTGCTCTTCTCCAGTCATCCAGCATTTCACTAATTCTCAGGAGTTGAGGATTATAGTTCATAATTCGAAGATGACTTCTGTTATATCCTTCAACACACCCGTTTGTTTGGCCTAGGAGGTATTTGAATTTGCATTTATTTAAGGTAAGAAGATGAATTCCTACCACAGTTGTATAAATCTTGAACTTCATTCATGTTATAAAGACTTCTCTCTGTCTTCTGAGGGAAGACAAGGATAAAGATGTTCAGTAGTTCTGCCTTTTAAAAAGCAAAGACATCACCCTGCCAACAAAAGTGCATATAGTCAAGGCTCTGGTTTTCCCAGTTGCAACATGTGGCTGTGAAAGTTGGACCATAAGGAAGGCTGAGCGCCAAAGAATTGAAGCCCTTGAACTATGGTGCTGGAGAAGACTCCTGTGAGTCCCTTGGACTGCAAGGCGATCAAACCGGTCAGTCCTAGAGGAGATCAACCCTGACTGCTCTTTAGAAGGCCAGGTCCTGAAGTTGAAACTCAAATACTTTTGGCCACCTAATGAGAAGGAAGGACTCACTGGAGAAGAGCCTAATGCTGGGAAAGATTGAGGGCAAGAGAAGAAGGGGACGACAGAGAATGAGGTGGCTGGATGGAGACACTGAAGCAGTAGGCATGAGCTTAAATGGACTCCAGAAGATGGTAGAGGACAGGAAGGCCTGGAGGAACATTGTCCATGGGATCGCGATGGGTCGGACACGACTTCGCAACTAACAACAAAGAGTTCTGCCTTTCCCCCTTATTCTCTTCTCTTCTCAACATCATTTTTTGTAAAGTTTTAGATTTTTCCAAGCAAATAGTTCTTGTATAAAATAAACAGTTTGGTTGGAAAATACACAGTTAATTCAGATGAGATGATTACAAGAGAACTAACGTTTTGTAGAATATTTAAATAATATTATTTAAAAACTTAAAAACAGGCTCAAATAGAGACAAAACCTATTTTAATAGTAACATTAATAGATGTAGAGTTGGGGGGGCAGGCGGGTAATGACAGTGGTATTATTGCAGCCAGTAAAGAACAATCGTGGTGTTATTAATATATGATCTACTGATCATTATAAATTGTTCTACGTATATATGTCTGTGTGTGTTATATATAATTACACATTGTACTGCCATAGCTATATCCAGTTCCATAGAAGTTCAATTCTTTATGATTTAGAATAAATAAATTATGATGTACTCAGATTGCTATATCTATTACAACAGTAACATGTATTTTTAAAATGTGGTATAAATTTTTCAAAAAAGATTAGAGGTTTTCAGTAAATAGAAACTACAAAACAAGTCCAGTCCACTATAATTTTAATTTAAGAGAAAGTTAAATTATTAGAAGTGACCATCACAACCCCCATTGCTTTTTATAAATCAATAAATCAATTTAATATGCAATTTTTAAAGAAATGAAACAAGAATAGTGACTTCCTGTTTGTCCGAACAGTGGGAACTTTTCTATCAAAAAACCAATAGATTTTAGATTATCACTTACAGATATATAAGCAGCTGATAAGATGCAAAGAAAGAAAAAAAGAAAGAAAGAATGACTTCGAGCCATTGGGACATTTGACAGTAGGGAAAGTATAAGGAAATAACTGAATAAATTTTTTGGTTCTGTCTTCATTGCTGAGAACCCAGGGCAGATGGCTGTGTTACTAAGTGCTTTTTTCAGGCAGAAGATCAGAGAACATACATAAATAGAAGCAATGAGCAAGGATATAAGTCACATTGACAAACTAAATATAAATCCCCAGGTCTGGATGGTGACACTCAAAAGTTGTTAAAGTACTTTGAAATTGCTGATTTTTTTCATAAAAAATATGAAACCTCTCTTTAACATAGATATGTGTACTTAAGGATTGGAAAATAGACAATGTGATCCTAGTTTATAAAAAAGAGATTAAGTAGTGATAAAGTAACTGTGGTCCAGTAGCTTTACATCTGTTCTGGAGCAAAAATAAGCACATATCTGCACAAGAGGAATAACCTGGCTTTCAGAAAGTCAAAATTTGTTCCTTTTAACTTTTTGGCTTTATTAGTGTCTCAGTAAGCATATAAGTAACTACAAAGATGCTATATATCTTAGACAATCCAAGACACTTTGTTAAGTCTCTCATTTAGATGTCCCTCGCAAATTCAACTGCCAGAAGATAAGAAAATAGGTGTGCTCACAGAATGTCAACTAGTTAAATAAGAAGAAACAGAGAGAAGGAATTAGAGCGATGCACGCATTGCTTTGTATTTGAAGGTATGAAAATGCTTTAGGGCATGCGAAGGTGCATTGTAGCACTGGTCTGCAGGTCCTTAAGCTAGACAATTCTTGTAGGATCACCTGGCTGCTCTGAAGGGTATCCTCCCAATTCCTGGAAAAGGTGCAGTGGTTTGACCCCCAGTGGTTAACTTAATCTCTCTTCTACTTTTGGTAGCAGAAAATAGGTTTTTCCCTTTTCCCTCAGAATATTAAGACTTCGGAATCAGACTTTAATACGTAATGCACCCAGTGCTCAGGTAAGGTGCAGCCCTGAGCAGATGCAAGACAGAGCTTATGTCATCCTCTCGGGACTGGTGATTGAGTTCCCCAAAATTATGATCTTGGGTGACTTCAACCTACCATCCCTGGGGGGATCATCTGAGTTGGCTCGGGAGTTCATGGCTTCTATGACGGCCATGGACCTGACGCAGGTAATCCAGGGCCCGACTCATGTAGGAGGTCACATGCTCGATTTAATTTTCCTATCTGGACAGTGGTTAGGTGATCTGGGTGGGGTTCCCCAATTGTTACACCCCTGTCATGGACAGATCATCATCTCCTGCGGCTGACCTTCCGCTTTGCCACTCCCCGTCGTGGGGTTACTGAACCAACGAAATGGTACCGCCCCAGATGGCTAATGGACCCTGGGCGGTTCCAAACAGCGCTTGGGCCCCCACCTGCCTCCTTTGCTCATAGCTCGGCCGATGCCATGGTGGAAGCCTGGGAAAAGGCAGCCACAGAAGCACTTGACCGAGTTGTACCCATGCGGCCCCTGACCCGGTGCAGATCCCAGTGGGCTCCATGGTTTTCTACGGAGCTCCGGGAGATGAAACGTCGGAGAAGGGGCCTAGAGAGCTGTTGGAGATCCAGCCGATCCGAATCCGACCGATCGCGACTAAGGTCCTTTACGAGGTCTTATCTCACGGCATTGAGGAGGGCAAGGTCTAATTACTTTGCTACCCTTATCGCGTCCGCAGATAATCGCCCGACCGCCCTGTTTAGGGTGACCCGCTCCCTCCTTAATCTAGAGGTGAAGGAGGATCCCTTACAGGGTCGTGCCGAGGAATTTAGCCAACATCTGCTGGACAAAATCGCTCGGATCCGGACCAGTCTGGATTCCAACTGGGCAGAATCTGATGATGAGAACATGGACAGTCTTGTTGATGTTATCTGGGAAGAGTTCGATCCTGTGACTCTGGACGAGGTAGACAAGATCATGAGGAAGCTGAGCTCCACTACATCCTTATTGGACCCGTGCCCCTCCTGGCTGGTTTATGCGGCTCGGGATGGGACACGAGGCTGGATCCATGCAGTGATAACTGCTTCATTGAAAGAGGGCAGTTTCCCCGCAGCCTTGAAAGAAGCGGTGGTGAGACCCCTCCTCAAAAAGCCTTCCCTGGACCCAGCTGTTTTAAACAACTTTCGCCCGGTCTCCAACCTTCGCTTTCTTGCGAAGGTTGTTGAGAGCGTAGTGGCGCATCAGCTTCCTCTGTTCCTTGAAGATACTGATTATCTAGACCCGTACCAATCGGGTTTCAGGCCCGGACACAGCACGGAGACGGCATTGGTCGCTCTGATGAATGATCTCTGGCGAGCTCGGGACAGGGGTTATTCCTCTGTCCTGGTCCTATTAGACCTCTCTGCGGCTTTTGATACCATCGACCATGGTATCTTACTGCGGCGTCTCAGGAGATTGGGAGTGGGAGGCACTGTTCTTCAGTGTTTCTCCTCCTACCTTCTGGAACGTTCACAGTGGGTGTTGGCAGGTGGGCAGAGATCGACCCCGAGAACTCTCATTTATGGAGTTCCTCAGGGGTCGGTCCTCTCACCTTTCCTGTTTAACATCTATATGAAGCCGCTAGGTGAGATCATCCGTGGTTTTGGAGTGAGATATCATCAGTATGCTGATAACACCCAGCTTTTCATCTCGACCCCAAACCACACCAGTGATGCCCTTGACGTGATGTCCCGTTGCCTGGAAGCGGTCCGGGTCTGGATGGGGAGGAACAGGCTTCAACTCAACCCGGACAAGACTGAATGGCTGTACATACCGGCATGTCAGGAAATTCAGATTATTCCATCTCTTACTATTGGGGGCGAGTTATTACCCCCCATAGATAAGGCTCGCAATCTGGGTGTCCTCTTAGATTCACAGCTCTCCTTAGAAGATCATATAGGAGCTGTGACTAGAGGGGCCTTCGCCCAGGTCCGTCTGGTGCACCAGTTGCGACCCTATCTGGACCTGGATGCCTTGCGTACAGTCACCCATGCACTTGTGACCTCTCGTCTAGACTACTGCAATGCTTGTTACATGGGGCTGCCCTTGAGAACCACTCGGAAGCTTCAGCTGGTACAGAGTGCAGCTGCACGAGTTCTTTTGGGGGTCTCCCGATACTCCCATATTACACCTCTGCTCCGTGAGCTGCACTGGCTTCCAGTTGCCTTCCGAGTGAAATTCAAGGTGCTGGTGATGACATACAAAGCCCTACATGGCATGGGTCCGGATTACCTGCGGGAGCACCTACTGCCAGCGTCAATGTCCCTCCGTCCGGTACGTTCCCACAGAGAGGGCCTCCTCAGGGTACCACCGGTCAGAGAATGTCGGCTGGTGACCCCCATGGGGAGAGCATTCTCTGTGGGTGCACCAATCCTTTGGAACCGCTTACCAGCTGAACTCCGGATGGCTCCCGACCTTCGCTCCTTCCGGCGTGATCTAAAAACTTATCTATTCGAACAAGCCGGCCTGGCCTGATGGATTTGGGTTTTAAAATTATTTAACTAATGTATTCTTATTTTATTGCCCTGTACACACACACACACACACACACACACACACACACACACACACACACACACATATATATATATATATATATATATATATATATAACCAAGTCTCATGTTGGTTCCAGCTTTGTTTTCAAGGGCAGCTTTAATTTATGCCCCTAAGGATGGATACCTTTTGTGTTTAGTATTAGAGCATCAGTGCTACATTTTTCACCAGCATGCAGGTTTTTGGCTCCAGAATCTATTCAGCAGAGGAGCCCTTCGGCAGGAAAACAGTTGGCACCAGGAGGAGAAATCACCAATGCACCCAAATTATCTGGATGTGCAGCTCATAAAATCTTTTCTGGTTCAAATTCATTTATTGTAGAGTGGTGGGACAGTACTGCAAAAATAAAACTCAAGCAAATTCTGAAATTGGATGCAAATAAGGCTATTGGACCGATAGAAAAAATGAGTCTTAATTGTCATAACCGGTTAGAGAAGAGTATGGAATCCCTTCAGAAAAACATAGAATAACAGGACAGGCAAGTGAAATGTGACATTAGGTAGATCCCATCATAGTTGGAACTCATCTAATGGGATGCAGACAGAAGAATAGCTTGTTGGCACCTTACTAAGTTTTATTGGCTACAACAGAGCAATACTGGATGTTTGTTTATCTGAATTTTAAATCTGCTACTCAGAGTTCACTGTACCTTCTGTGAACTGCCATATCATTCTTGGTACAACTCTAAAGTAAATAGGACCTTCATTGTGATAACTTTGCATCAGGGCTGCTCCTAGCTCAGTGCCTGATGGCAGCCACATGTAAAATGAAAGGGCAACTGTAATTTAATTCTTCGGTGCATAATGATTTTTGTTTCTTTGGCTGGCTCCTTTTTTGAGATGACATCTGTGAGGACCTTTCAATTTAGCATGAGTTGTCAATTGAAACCAGGTCATATTTAATGCAACCCAAAATTCAGTTAATGCGAGGTTAGCGCGTGCGCTGTTGAAGGTAGCGCATGTACAGCTGCAGTTGGGGTTTTAGACACTGCTAATCTTTGTGTGTGCAAAATGGAGAAAAGAAAGATTTGGTCAAAGGCAAACAGTACAGGTTTAAAAAAAGAAGTTTGTTCTTACATCAGCACAAAAACCTGGTGTAGCTGAATAACATGAATATAGTCATAGCAACACTAAAATAGGATAAAATGTTGAAATGTCCAAAACGATGGTCATTTTTTTTCTTTCTATAACTACTCTGACTCTATTATTAAGCATAAATTTAAACTATAAGTATATTCTTTTTAATCTGTTAGTGTAATATTTCATTAATATACATATAAAAATTATACTTAAAAATTTTCATTGCCCATTTCCCTCAAGCTGGCACCAATTACCATATTTTCTGTAGAAATATCACTTTGAATAATGTGAACTTGAATGATGTGACCATTTCATGACATTCCTTAATCATGCTAATCAAGACCTACCTGTATAATGCTTGCCTAATTGGACAGTTGTTTCCTGTATCTATTCTGTGTTTGGTTAATGCATTGTTCCTGGTGTGTCTGTAAACACCACACCAAAACTTCAAAACATTCTACAAAGTCCTATGCTTGATATTTAGATAATTCATGATTAACCTACAGGAAAACCTGGTTTCTTTTCTTCTAGCATATTGGCTTCTAGATTTTGGACAACTAATAATGTCTTGGGCTCTCCACTAACCACTTTCTAATGATGTTTGTATAGTAAATCTTAGTCTTTTCTTCACCCAATGCTATTCCATCATATACTGGTCCTACCAGTTGGTTTATGTGATGAGGCACTCACTGTATTTCCTAGAGTTTGCACTGGGCAGGTGCTGTTAAAAAAGGAAAATATCATCCTTGGAATCCTTTAGAATGGAACTGAAGATAGAATAAACAATCAAATGGTGCTCTTATGCAAATCTATAGTGAGATCATACTGTGTAGTTCTTCTCATCATCCTGCCTAAAGAATATTATAAAAAAAATATTATGGAGTACAGCAGCTAACCTCTAAGAACCCTCTATAAAATTTAGAATTCTTTAATTTGCAGCAAAGAAGGGTAAGGGAGAGATGATAATCATGTGGATTAGAGAAGAATAAACACACACACACACACACACACCTTGTTACAACTCAAGGTTATCTATGAATACAAATGCAAGGAGATTCAAAGCCTAATTGGTTGCCAGATCATTACCATGGCAGAGGACTTTTATCCTTCAGTTCAGGCTAAAGAGGTTTCCAAATGCAGCTGGCTATTGTGGGACACAGAATATTCTCTTCTTGTGTTTTATGTTCTTATTCCTAATGTGTGCTCCCTCTTCCCACCCTCCCTCTCTCTCTCTCCTGCTCCCTCCCCCCTTCCCCCTTTATTCTTTTATCCTTAAAAGCTGTCTAAATTGTGGACTATGGGAAATGAGTGCCAGATCTTCCTGAAAGTGGATTGAAAGAATATTTTTCTACAATATTAGTACAAATAATGCAGCAGAGTGGTGCCAGACAATGAGTTCATTAGAAGAACATTGATTATTTATAAACCTAGATGCTAAACTACTTCATTCCAAAGACTTTGGAGGAGTTTCTCACATTCCAGAATTAAATAATACTTAAAATGAATGAAATTATATGCAAGAAGCATCAAAACAAATACCCATATTAACTAATAAACTAGGTTAATGTGATCTTTGAGATTTTAAATGACTATAGGATATATATATTTTGTTCCCAAATTAGACTTACCTCAGACCTTCCAAATGGATATTGTGTAATTCTGTTTTGAATAAATGCATGAGATGTTGACCCAGATCTTCCAAGCTTCTAAGGAAACCTTTCCTAATTTTGTTTCAAAGTATATTTTGTTATTTTACAGATCTTTTTACTTTACTTACTTTTCTGATCTACTAACTAGACCAACAAAATTATCCCCCCCCCAAAAAAAAAGTTACTTGAACTTTGTTTCTGATCAAAGGGCTTATCTGGGCAAGCCTCTCGAAGGAATGAGAAACGGCTCACAGAGGTTCTGAACAAGTGAAGTGGACTTTTGATTCCATGCTGTTCAACGAAAGAAACTTTATTTAAAGGAAATGCCTTTCTTCATGAGCATACATAAATAATTGTATTCTGATATTTCAATCTAAGTGGCCTTCATTAATTTATGGGGAGGTTCCTTTGGGAGAAGATTTGGAAGCTTCAGGTATTACAACATTTGGTGCTGGTTATCACCTTTATGGAGAGGCACTCGGATTCATCAGGTAATACCTTGCCAGAATTGAATCATTCTGTCAAGCCCAGTCAAAGAGAAAGTTAATGAAAATGTCTTCTGCAAAAAGTCCGTAGAAGATGTATTAGAATACCTCTCCCTGACATAGTATAGCTTCTGCCCTGTTGCTATTCTGCAACAAGTAAAGCCTGTGCTGTTTTAGCATGTTTTTTGGCCCAGTTGAAAGGCTGATTGATGGCACTGAACATAAATGTTGATTTGAGTATGTTAATTTTATAATCTTTTTTTTCTTTTTGTATATTGCATAAAGACCTTTAGCTTGGGGTGGTTATAAATGTGATAAATTAATGGAACAGTCTTATTTCAGGATTGGAATTCTATGAAGTTTATATTTCCCTCTAGCAATTCTATTTTACACTTGTCATTATTTATTTCTAATTCACTAATACATTGGATGCAGCTTTAGAGACATTTAGGGCAGAACCATAAAAAATAAATACACTCAAGTTACCCATCACAAGCAAATCTCATTGATTTCCATGTATGAGTTTCAAATATAATTAACTTTGAATCTCACTTGATGAGTCCATTTCAGAGTAAACCTTTTAAGTCTCCAATTACAAAATGTGGGCTAGAGCCAAACTATACATTGTGCTCATTTCCAACTAAAATATCAGAGGGTATTGTGTGAGAATTCAGCCTTAAATATTTGTATTTTTCTTTTCCATTGATAGGCAAATTTATTTAGATTTTATGTCCAAACCCCCTCTAAATAGTACTAATAGTTTTAGGTCTGTTATATGTGAAGCCCCTGAAGGCCGTGGTCCTTTGCCCAGGGCTTTGGCGAAGGAGAGTGAGATCCCTTGTCTCATCATGCTTGTCATTTTTAATCCTTATCTTTTATTGGTTTGATTGTAATTTGTTTAGTCAAATATTTAAATTATTTTTGCCATTTTTATCCTACTGAGATCTTCCCAAGATCCTGGAGAGGTAGATGTTGTTTAATAATATTAAAGGTAATGTTGCGGGATGTAAGCTGTTTCAAGTAAAGCTGCCTCCACTATTCCTGTTATTTGTTGTTTTATGCTTTCCAAAGCTTCTTCATCCTAAGCCGGTATTTTTTGTTAGGCGTAGTCTTGATCCACACATTCTTTTTGCTCTTTCATGTTTTTTTAAATTACTCGCATCTGATCTTAATTTCTTTATCTTGGCTCCCAGTCTGATCATTCACTTTGTGATTGAATATGATTTTGCTTTTGGTCTCTAATTTTGATATCCAGTTCTTCTGTAACCACCCACTGTTGTACTGTAGACAAGCTGATTAGTCTGTTTGATAGATGTTATTTTAATCCTTGCAAGTGCCTTATTCACATCCCTCATCGTAGGTGCCAGATCTTTTCGGGGAAACGACTTTCGGTGCAGCTGTCTTTTATCTTTCAAATAGCAATTCTGTATATGCCATCATTTTCTTCTTTAATTCTTCTTGTAGGGGGAAGGGGGGGGAGAGAGGAAATTCACAGGTTGTTTCACTACTGCCCTGCACTGGTTCTGTCATTATTACTTCTTCTAAATTATTCCTATAGTTCAGGGGTGTCAAACTCAATTTCATTGAGGGCCGCATCAGCATTGCGGTTGCCCTCAGGGGGGCGGGTGGGTATGGCCAGGGTGGGCGTGGCCTACTGGGTGGGCGTGGCTAGAGTGCATATGGCCTACTGGGTGGGCGTGGCCAGCTCTACATCGTTCGCATCAAGGGTGCCTATGGGGGCCTAGGCAGGAGTGGGACAGATCTGAGGGTCTCTGGCAGAAGGAGGGTCTCTGGGCCAGGGCCAAGGCAGAGGGGGCCGTTCCCTCACTGTTTCCAGGATGGCTTTACGGGCCACATGAAACCACTTCACAGGCCTGATCCTGCCCACGGGCCTTGTGTTTGACATGTCTGCTATAGTTCATAATAGTTGTTCTTCTTCTTCCAATTGTCATTATCAGAGTTTTTTCTACTATTTTACTATTGTTTTTTGGTCTTCCATTTTCAGGATTTTTCTAAATCTCTTCCAGTTCTGCATCCCTGAATATTTTATTTCTGGTAGTGAATCTCCTTTCATCTGCTAATGGTTGTTCGGTGATATTTGAGTCTGGATAAGTTCTTTTCCATAGTTCAGTCATTTGCTTTAAGTAGTTCTGCTTTAGTGTGATTTTCAGACAAAGTTGGGCATGATTTTGCCTTGACTGTGGTTATTGTTATTGTACAGTAATCCTACAGAATTAAGCTCTGGTTCCCCCGCCATAGCTCCTGAGTCCCATTGCCCACTTGTTGACAGATGCCCACAAATTCAATTATCTGATGAGATCCTTGTTGATCCAGGTGATGACCGATCCAGTATTTAGTTATATATCAAATTTCTACACTGCCCATGTCAGTTAAGTGACTCTCACCAGTATATGATTCTTTTAATGTTTTCTCACCATTTTAAATGTGTTGATGGATACACTTAGCCTGGCTTTTCCCCTAACTCTTCTGGTAGAGTACACTACTGTGAGCATACTCTCAATCTCGACAGAGCATCACAAGTCCCTCACCTACAACAGTGGGGTATTTGTGAAGGGGAATTTTATTTGATGATTATAAGTTATTATCATATTTTGACCCCACCTTTTGGGGGTCAACCCAAGCTCGAGAATATACCTAATACTCTTGCCTCTTATATTCCCTACAACAACAACCCTATGAGGATCACCCAGTTGGTTTTCCTACTTACAGGAGGGCTAGAACTCACACAGTCTGCTTGGTATCTAAGCCTACAGCTAATATAGTTTCCCATCTGTGAAAGGAACTCAGGTGGCAAACAGGGATAAACACGTGACAGTTTTCAAAAATCAACTTAAAAAAGAAAAAAAGGAAGGACAAAGTTGAGGCCACGGTAAACATCTCCCACCCTTAGATCACACACAAACAGCCATACCAGAACTCTAATAATATCCTGATTCCAGTGCGTGGGGGAAAGGCATGTCTTCACTGCATTAATGAGGGCCAATAGGAAGACCCTGTAACTCCAAGGAGAGCTTGTTTGGAAAGCAAGTGCCACGACAGAGAAAGCCTATTTCCTAAACCAAGGTAACCCAGACCGTGATCTCTTTTCCAGCTCTGGTGGAAAGCTCAGAATGACAGATGGAACAGGCTGCCCCCACCCAAACTGCTGCAGGTTAGCTTGACCTTTTTGATAACCCTAATCAGTACAAACTTTTTTCTCATCATCAAGGAGACCTGAGCAGAAAACCGTTTTATAGAAATAATCAGCAAGAATTTTTTAGGGCGTGTAAACACTGTAAAATAGTGTTTCTCATCTGTGTCTTGGAAGTAGCAAGAGATGCTGAAGCATACTTTGGGGAGCCTTATTCACTACAGCTCTGATGAAACTTTTATTACTGAAAATTTGTTTGGGGATTAAAAGTGTGCTTGTCCTAAGTGAAAATTAGGTGTTCACTCTGAAACTATGATTTTGGAATCCCAGGCCGTGAAAACTGACTAATACAAAAGAGAAAGAGAGGCAGAGAAAGAAAGACAGAGTGTAGCATCAGTATTACAATGATTGTAAAAAGAACGAACTGAACTAATTATCTACAAAGGAAATGAAAAAGTAAATGAAATGAATGTAATTAATTTTAAAAACGATTGTAAGATGAATTCTTTCCAGTATCGAAAACTGCTTTAATACCCACGGAGTAGATTTCGTTGCATCTCAGCTGTTCTCCCAAGAATCTACCATCATTGGAGGTGTAAAAGTAAAGGTTAGCAAGGTAGAGGTCTGGACAGAATGGGACATCTCGCCACGGCCGACTTGTCGTGGGACAAGTCGCCATGGGACAATTCAACAATTCAATTTAATTATTTAAAATAATTTTAAAAATATAAGTTTTGTCATTCACACTTTTAATTTTGTCCCTCCTTTGGCATCCTTTCTTTAATGATTCTATTCCACAATTTTTTTTATATTAGTGTAACTCTTGTCCAATGGGGAGTTGTCCTGAGGCAAGTTGGCCACATGAGTTGTCCTAGACCCAATGTAGAGACTTTCAAGGCTGTGAAACAATGTAGTGTATATGGCTGCTGACTCAAAACGGCCAGATAAAGAGACCCAGATTTCAAAACTTGGGAAGAGAAAAGAAATGAATTGTGTGAAATTAGATGTAACTCTTCTATTATTGTTATCCAAATCTACTCTTCAGACATTAATGAGAAAGCTCTTCCTTCATTTCTCCATTAAAATGCAGTATATTTTTGAAAGCATAGGTGGTAATCTATATTTTGAATATCATACTTATTCAGTGAAAAAACAGAAGTCACTGTAGTAGTTATTGGTAGGAATCAGAGACCAATGCAAAGTGCTGGTTATTATCTACAAAGATCTTCATGGCATTTGGTATTACTTTGCCAAAGTTGAATCTGCCTATCCAGTAAGAGTATCATGAGAAAGCCTAACCCTAAATAGATGCAATAAGTTTGCATGCTACAAGTTTAGAATATAAACAAGTGTTCCTGTCATAATTGAAGCTTGTACAGTAGACTTATTTCAAGCTCCGTTAGCATTTATTGTGGGAAACAGTGATACAAGCATTATGTTTAGCTGTGCCTTAGACTGACAGGAATCAAGCAGAAATTTGTGTGAGTCTGTATGAAAAAAAAGCAACATGAATTCTCGAAGCAGCTTCCAGTTTTCACACAGTGACCTGGAGAGTACAATCACCACATTTGTTCTGGATCATAACAATAGCAGTGTCCACTTCTGTCGTGCAACAATTTGCCCATTTCATGTTTAGGGGCATGCAATCTGGTGTTTTCCAGTTATGCTGCCAGTTAGGTATTATTCTGCCTACTATCAGCAAAGATATTTTGGCTGACAGCAAGAGGAAGGCTTCCTTGGTAGAATCTGAGCATCTATCTATTCACTGATAATAGAAGGCTCTGTTCTATGTACCTTTCCCCCATTTATCAGGCAGCTTTTGTAGTAAGTAGTGATTGTATGTTAGAAAAGATATAAATTATCTTGCTACTGTAATTGTTCCTCATTTTCATCAGGCTGGATAACTTGTGCCTCCAGAGGTTTTTCATCCATTTGTAATCCAACATCCCTGGGGTTCATAATAAAAGGCAATATAAATGGCCATAGAAGCGCTCATTCTTATCAGAATTAAAGCACAATGGAATCAGTCAGTGAATTGGTATCAGCCAGGACCTTCAGAATTTAAAGTAACATAAGTCTACAATTAAATATCCAACAGATTAATGATTGCAGTCATCCAGAAGGATTAAACCATACCATTTGTTCTCAACCAATAAATTGGTTAGCAACTGATTAGTACCATATAGACCAGGGGTCCCCAACCACCAGTCCATGGACCGGTACCGGGCCGCGGTATGCCAGCAACCGGTCTGTACAAACAAGCAAAACCCCATCCGTGAGATGCAGGCAGCACACAAAACCACATACCCTCCAGTCCACAGAAAAACCTCTCTCCACAGAACCGGTCTCTGGTGCCCAAAAGGTTGGGAACCTTTGATATAGACTACCTATATTGCAATCAATCTAACATAAGCAGGAAAAATGGTTCTTCTGGATTTGCAAATGATTTGTTTTACACATCGCAAATGTCTGCAATGAGCAATCTCTTTGTCAATCCTTGCTGATGAACTGGATAAATGTATTAGTTTCTTAACTTTCTTTCCAATTGAAGGTAGGAAACTTAATGGCATGATAGGAAGTATTGGGCCGCAGAAAGAAGGAGCATTGGAGTCTGAATATTAAGATAAAGAGAGAAAGAAGTCTTATGAGCAACTTTACATTGTGTGATTTGACTATTAATTCTTAAATCCTGCTGAGAAGCTCCCCACGTTGTTGGAAAAAAGTTTTTTTTTTCTGGTCTGTAATTGTCTACTAAATTAAATGTTTAATTTTTGTAGTTGTAATTATGTTAAATTTAAAGTTTTAATTGGAAACCCCCCCCCATCCTGCCCCAAATCTAGCTATCATTGTTGGAAGAACATCAGTGTAAATTCCAGCTAATTCATTTGAAATTCTTATTTATTTCAAAGAATTTGAGCACATTTTCAGCGATACCATCAATTTTAATGGTGATCTTCAAGGCTTCAGAAAAATAAGCGTTTCTTCTCCCGTGCTCTGTTTAGCTGCATATATATTGAGAGATAATTACTTTTCTCTTACTGGTCAATGCATTATATTTAAGAGAAAAATATGTTAATTTGATATTTTCCAAAACTTGAAGTTTGATATCCTCAGTTGGCACTTGACTCTAACGGGGAAGGAATGGTCCAATTTTATAATATTTTTGCCAGCACCAGGGGAGGGGACTTGTCTGCATAGACCCTTTTCCTGAAACAGGAAAATTCCTAAGGCAAGGTGATTTGCTTTGCCGAGGGAAACTGGGTGGCCTTTTCACTTCAGTGAGTTGCATCATGTGGCCTCCATAGCGCGAATCAGATGTCTGAAGCAAATCTTCTTTTCACAATTCCTTTTGTTCTCGAACGTTTAGCATAAAACCTATAATATTTAACAGTTATTTAACCACTTATAATTCAACTGCAACAAAAATTTAACAGTAACGTAAATAATTGTAGGCTTAGTGTTTGATAGTGTCTGTTAATTCTCTATAAATCAAAGACGTTCTGTAGCATTTAGAGTTGTCAGGCCTTATCTAAGTGATGGAATGGGTTTTAATGGAAAGTATTACTACTCAGTGCTTTCTGGCAAATGATATTTATGTGAGGCTGCTCAAATGGCAAAAAAACATCTTGCATGGAGTAGATGTTGTACATTCTCTCCCCCCCCCCCAATGTCTTCTCTTGCTATTTTCAAATCTGGATTTTACAAGATGGATTTTAGTATGTACAAGTGAGATACATGGAGAAGTTAGTTGATAACAATATTTGAGCTGTTCTTTAGCGCTTGTCTTATGGTGCTGGTTCTGTGGTTGAAAGTTTGGAACGAGAAACCTCCTTGTTGAGCTGTGCAATTTGCTTCAGTTAATATGTTGTGAGAATCCATTAAGTCATATCAGTATTCTCCTAAGGCAGACATGTCAAACACAAGGCCCGGGGGCCGGATCCGGCCTGCGAAGTGGTTTCATGCGGCCCGCAAAGCCATCCTGGAAACAGTGAGGGAACGGCCCCCACTGCCTTGGCCCTGGCCCAGAGACCCTCCTCCTGCCAGAGACCCTCAGATCTGTCCCACTCCTGCCCAGGCCCCCATAGGCACCCTTGATGCGAACGATGTAGAGCTGGCCACGCCCACCCAGTAGGCCATACGCACTCTAGCCATGCCCACCCAGTAGGCCACGCCCACCCTGGCCACACCCACCCGGCCCCCTGAGGGCAACCGCAATGCTGATGCGGCCCTCAATGAAATTAAGTTTGACACCCCTGTCCTAAGGTCACTGTAAGGAGGAGTGGGATAAGAGTAGGTAATCCTCAATTTACAGTCAATCAAAGTTATGATGGCATTGAAAAAAGATAATTTACGACTGGTTCTTGCATTTGGGATTATTGCAGCATTCCCGCAATAAATTTAGGCTCTTGGCAGTTGTAGGATCCTGGTGTCACATGATCACAATTTGTCTCCTTCCTAAGGGACTTCTGACAAGCAGAATTGAATGGGGGAAGCTGGATTTGCTTAACGACCGTGATGATTTGTTTAATGATCATGGCAAAAAAAGTAAAATCAGGTGCAACTCAATTAATGACCGCATCATTTTGGTCTCAGTTGTGGTTATACGTTGAGGACTACCTGTGATCTCATAGAAGATTCTAACTAGATACAAATTATCTGAGCATTTTTTTAGTTGCTTAGCTTTTCCTTTATGCCTGGAGAAAAATTGAATCCCTTCTTCCATTTTTTTTAGTGATCATGTATCCTCTAGGAGTCTAACCTGTTTTAATGGGAGAAATAGGTCTCACTGGCTGTGATTTGCATACAAAAGGATCAAAGTGCTCTGTGGCACAAGAAAACATTCATTTGAAAGGAAATGAAACTCCAAGCCATACAAATGGGCTTGCTTTGTTTATGTGAAATGTTACATCCTAATTTATTGACAGAGCAATATTTGTGCTGTCATTAAAATGGCACAACAGCTGCGAACATTAGTTTGGAGAAGAACTTGTTTTGATAGGGTAACATCTGGGGTCAAATCACATGAATAACAAGAAACAAACTGATTTCTTCATATTGTTTTCTTCCCCATTGTGGGTGGGGAGGGGGAGATCAAAAACATACTTTCTCCCTTTTCAGTAGAGGAGGTATGTGTAACATCAGTAGGAGCCTTGGTGGAGCAGTGGGCTAATGCCTCCTTAAGTAACACCAGCTGCCTGCAATTAGTGCAGGTTCGAGTCTCACCAGGCTCAAGGTTGACTCAGCCTCCCATCCTTCCCAGGTAGGTAAAATGAGGACCCAGATTGTTGGGGGCAATAAGCTGACTTTGTAATAATGCCGCTTGGGGTGTGTGTGAAAGCCCTAATAAGCAGGCATATACATAGAATGAAGGCTACTGCTAAGCACATTGGTTTGTGCTTAAATTGTAAGCCGCCCTGAGTCTTTGGAGAAGGGCGGGATATAAATGGGATTAAAATAAATAAAATAAAAATAAAATAAATGTATTTCAGATAAGACTGAAGATTTCCCTGCTTTCTACCTGTTCCCACCCTGTCTCACTCAGCCTGTTTTCCCTTCTTATTGCAGTCTCTCTGCTACCACCCAGTCACCCACTTATTGCTGGCTTCTCTATTCCTGCCACTTTTCTCCTTTCATCATCATCATCATCATCAGTTAGCTGATAAGCGCCAGAGCTCCTGACTGCAGCCGCCTTGCCTGTTTCATTTCTGGAGGTTTCTCTGTGCCATGTGGTATTTTAGACATTGGAGGACAGCAAGTCGGAATGCTCTTGTTTAGTGATACAATTCAGTGATAAAGTTGTTCAATGATAAAGTTTCAGAGGTTCAGTGATGCCCCCAGATGCTGTGTTTCTACATCAACACATTTCTATGTCATAATTTGTTCACCAGAACAGTGGTGAATAGCTCTTTCTTACAGCCTTACGCTGTCAAAATCGTTCCATAAGCATCTTAGTCATCAAGATACTAGAACAGGGAGGAAAAAAAGTAGCAGCTTTTGTTATGTTGTACTAATCTAAATCTTCAGTGTAGAGGGCCCTCAACAGAATTGAGACACTCTACAACATTTTATAGATGTTGGCAAGAGATGAGTAATCTGCAGCTTAAACAGAGAAAGTTTTAGGTGAAGTGCAGACCCCAAATTCTGATGTTTATCTTTTCCAGATTCTTGCTCCAATAGTTATGTCATCCTCTGTACATGCACACCTGCATGCACCCCCCCCCACACACACACAGAGAGAGAGAGAGAGAGAGAGAGAGAGAGAGAGAGAGAGAGAGAGAGAGAGAGAGAGAGAGAGAGAGAGATTAGGAAGTATATTTTGGCAAGTGTTTCCTAAAGTTTCTGCATTTGTTTTCTGTTTTTTCAGTAAAAAGAATACTATAGTGCAGTCAAAACCCAAATTGCTGTCTGTGCCTTTCAAGGGCAAAATAAATACAAATTTGTTATGTGAATCAAAATGTTGTTTATTAGAAGGAAAGAAAAGTGGTGATCAACATAATAGGTATTTTTCTGATTATTCAGAGGCTCTTTGTTTTTCTCCCTCCTCTTTTTTTTTTGCTCTTGCAATTTGTATGTTTAGAATTCTATGAAAGGTTTTCTGTGTAGAGTTCTGGCAGCTGGGGAGTTCCTTTCTTTTTAAGATATCCATTCACTTTCATTAATTGTGAGATCACTTTGAAGTTTATCTTAGGCATATGATAGAAATTCAAGTGAGAAAACTGCCCATAAATCCTGCCTGCCACTCAAGAGCTATAGTGATCATGTCTTGGAAAGATGCTAAAAGAGAGAATGAGATTTAGGTTATAAATTTTGGAAATTGGCATCTTCATGATGAAATTGTAAGATACAAGGCAATGCTTGCATTAATGCAGTGCCCTACGAGTGGCATTACCGTGTGACAAACTGTAGTTTGTTGCAGTTGCTTGTCTTTTGGTCATGAACACAGATGAGAGAGGTGAAATATTGTACTGCAATGGCATGTAATGCTAAGGATCATCTCTGCATTCACTTTCTGTTTATTTCTTTCAAAATGCAAGAACCTGAAAGATAAAATGGGTAGCGAAAGATTACTGGGCCATTTCGGATATAACAAAACGTTGTATTTCATTTTGGTAGTCTGTAAAATAATATTATGACAGGACATTGTGTAACTTAAGATAAGTGGATTGTATATTCATTTAAATTCAGGACATACTTTGTACTTCTGTTGCTGGGGGTGGTCTGTTTCCTGCTCCTTCTCTTTGACCAGACTTTCCAATACAGGTATTAATAGGAATGGATTTTCAGTCTTCATTCAAATTTTACTAAAACTTTTGAGGCTGATACAAAATTAAACATGACCCAAGGTAGATGAATTACTTTTCTCCCTTGGAAAAACTTCCAGGAGACTTAAGCGTGTGGGGGTGCCTCGGTGGTAGGGAGGGCCCTATGGGCCCAGCGTAGGCTGCACACAAATTTGGTGTGTGTGTGTGTGTGCTGCAGTGTGGCACAAGTGCAGGGAGGCCAGAGAAAGAATACACTGTGGCTCTGGCCTCTTGGGGTGTTGCACTCTGGGGCTGCAAAAAAATGAGCCACAGTGGAGTGCAAATGAGCCACAGTGGAGTGCAAAAGTGCAGCCTCTGGAAACCTCAGTCTCCCCAGACTAAGCCAGCAGCATGGTGCAAAGCCACCACTTCCTGGGAAGCCTCAGCCACCTTGCTCTCCACAGGCCCTGCCACTCCTAGTTGACCTTTGCCATTTTTCTCCTGCTGATCAGGCACACTTAGCCTGACCCTACTATATGCGACACCAAGTGCTGGTTTTGCCAAGCCTTCTTCCTGAGGACACTCACACCATTCTCCAAATCACATGGCCTATCCTCATGATACTTCAGAAAGCCTTCAGAAAGGTTCTGATGGGTTTCCCAGGTCTTGCGAGAATGGGTGTGCTATGTAGAGAATGATAGGCACCAGGCTAGAAACCAGGAGACTGTGGGTTCTAGTGCCACTTTCAGCATGAAAGCTGGTTTTGCAACTTTAGGCCAGTCACTCCCTCTCAACCCACAAGAGCAGGCTTGGGCAACAAGCTGGTTGGTCAATTCTTCTTGCAATCAATGGTTCAACACTTGGTTGATCTGGAAAAAAGTGGACCATGCCCTTGTGGGAAAAACACCAGGAAGGAAAAAAATGTACTTGCCATAATCTTTTTTATCTTTAGTTTTACTTTTCTAATTGTTTTAACCAGGGCTTTTTTTCTCATAGAACGCTCAGAACGGCGTTCCGGCACCTTTTTTTTTGCAAAAACAAAACAACAGCAACAACAAAACCCCAGCTCCCTTATTGGCTTTCCTAAGCCTACTGCAGGGCTAGCAATTTTGGCTCTTTTTTATTACTCATGGACTTCAACTCCCAGAAATCCTGAGCCAGCCATGCTGAGCGGAAAGGGAGAGGTTTCCAAGCTGAGCCATGTTGGCTCAGGAATTCTGGGAGTTGAAGTCCTTGAGTCATAAAAGAGCCTGCACTAGAGGAGCACATTAAAATTATTTACAGGATTACTTCTTTAGGAACTAAACTTTTAGAATCTAAAACAGCTAATTCAAAAAAGCCAACATGAAAGAACCTCACATTTTTCATCTGCTTCTGTCTTTTGGAAGGTAAAATTAACAAAGTAATCTATTTCTTATGTTAACATCTCTGCAATGAAATCAAAGGTAACAGGAAAGAAATGAGAAACATTTTTCTCAATGTAATATGTCTAATTTAGCTGATTCTAGAAAAAAATAGTATCTTTTGTACACTTTTGAAAACTATTTTGAATCTAAACAATTCTTAAGAATGAAATATTCTTAATTTGGACTTTACTTTTACTGTTTGGACTGTTGTGTGTTTTGAAAAATAGATTATTTAGAATCTAGTTATGTTGCACTTTAGTCTTTAAATAATGAACCTAGTATATACATAACAATATATGATGTTTTCCCTGGTGAGCTTAACATCAATAACAACATTTATTAAAAAGGCTAAAATAATTTCTGTTGATATTATCTGTATAGTAAAATTTTGGACAAGCAGTGATCATGTTACATATGTGCATAAGCGTAGTCAGTAGCATATGCCTTTTTAAAAATATCAAACATGCAAAGAAACAAAAATAAGTCCAAAATATCTGTATTACATCCAGAAATGCCAACTTTGCAACCAATATTTCTCATCCATAACTATGGCACCCTAAGGATACCTGCATACATGCAAATGCTTCTCTGGGATCAGTAGCGCAGCAGGGATTGGTTTTTCCTTCCAGTAATATATACCTAAAACCAGTTTATTGCATTTGGCAATTGTACTAAAAAAATATCTCATTGTCAACCAATATAATTCATTTAATTTGAAATCAAGTGAAAAATTGATTTAAATTATTTTATTAAAACAAATTAATGGTAATTCTTTTATAAGAAGTTGCCTCAAACAAAATGAGTTTGACATGCCTGCTCTAGATAGTTGAATGCTCCAAAATAAATTCTAGACCAGGCCTGTACATGCAGCCTACCAAGCACCCTTGGACAGAGCACAGACTTTTTTTTAAAAAAGTAATAAAATCACCACCACTGCCCTGGAAGCCATGTTGCCTAGTGCTCCATGGCTTACCATGACCTCGAACTCCAACACTGTAGATGCTCCTCTAGTCACCAAATCATTGATTAACCCACCAGCATTCCTTTGCAGACCACAAAATTTTTTAATTTATCAGTGTGGGCCTTTCCCTTCTACAAGTTGCACAGATCACTTCTAGATTTTCCTCTTGCCTTTCCGAGTTAACTCCTTAGTCTGTCATTGAGCAAGAATTGACTTTGTAGGGAAGCATATTATCATTTGATGTATATTTAACATATGTTCTACCTTTATTTACCAATTATATAATATTTGTATGCAATCCACATGGCGAGGTTTGGGGAAACTTACAATAGAAAAGAAAATATTTTTAAAATCATAAGATTAAAACATCACCTGACCCGCACCGCCTCCGCTGCCCGCACCACACAGCCCCGCCATATAGAGTGGGCTCTGCTGCTCCCATAGCACCAGCTGGGCCAGCTCCAGCCCTGGGGGGGGGGAGCCTGCTGCCAACACCCTTCGCACCTGTGCCTGCAGCAGCGCCCCACCCCGCTTCCTGCGCCTGCCAAGATGAGAGTTCTGGCACCTTTTTTTTTAAAAAAAACACTGGTTTTAACTGTTATACTTCTTTTGGCACTTCACATTTTGAAGATAATTGTTTGTACATTGGTGGGGATTTTGAAGTTATGTTATTGTATTGAGTTATTTAATAATAAAAATGAGACTTCATGGGAAATTGTCAAAGTGACATACAAATAATGCATACATCATTTATTGATCTTATTATCCCTGGTAGAATTTTTCTTAAATATTAGAAAATGAATAGAGAAATTTTAAGATATACAAATTTAATGGAAAGGTAATAGGTAGCATGTATTATGTCATGAGGGATGAGTGTTTATGGAGAGAAGCAAAAATGAATTTTATTATATGGGAGTGAATAAAGCTGAATGTGTTAGAAGAAACATAAAAGTAAATAGCATGGAATACATAAGAAATAGGTGTAGTAAAACAAGGAATAGATCAAGAATACATAACTACTTAAGGAATATTCATAGAATAGGGAGAATAAATGAGAATCAAATTGCAATGCAGGAAGAGTAAATGGCGTGAGTATAGATTTTGTTAGATATTTATTTCTTTTTCTCTGACTTCATTCTTTTTAATTTTTTCTACTTATTGCTTCTTACTCTTTCTCTGCACTAATGTTGCTAATCTTAAAAGAAAATAGCATGATCGATATATACATAGGTATATTTTAGATAGATAAATGCATGATTCCTTCTGATACATCCCAAAATAGTTCTGATAATTTTCAATAACATGCATTTCCATTTGCAAAAGTAAAATTCATTCATTCATTTTTTGCTTTATTTATTTTGTTTTTTTCAATTAGGCCCGGTACAAACAGAGTCTAGATCCTACAGTTGATGAAGTTAAGAAACTGTGTACTTCATTGCGTCGAAATGCTAAAGAAGAAAGAGTCCTTTTCCATTATAATGGACATGGTGTCCCCAGGCCAACAGTGAATGGAGAAATTTGGGTCTTTAACAAGGTATATGAATTGCAAATTGAGCTAAATCGCACTCGTACATTTGTATTTCCTGGGAATCCAATACAGTATAAAGCAATAAAAAGCAAAATGTTAATGTTTGATTATCTAGCTTTTTGTTCATTCTTTTTGTGTACCTTGAAGTAAAATTATGATTATGTCACAAAAGCAAATGGAGTATATTTTAAAGTGCACATTGTACCATCTGCATTAGAAAAAAATGTTTTTATTGCCTATTTGTTAACTAGCTTGCCAGTATTAGTCAGGTCTACTGAAGATTGCTTTAGCTATTGTTAGGATTCCTTTAAAGATTACATGTCTGGGCTTTGATGGATAACTCTTTTGCAATATTTTTGCTTCTCTGTATGCCTTCTTCCCAATAAAAATGGCAAAATACCCAAGGTAGAAAAAAATTAAAATTCCGTTCCAGTCCTAAGAGTATTTTGATTGTGAGGAACAAGCATAAGCCAGCAGTGTCCCACCTCAGCTGGTTTAACCTAGCTACAAATATCTGTCTGAAAAATTGATAAAAACCGAAACTGGCTGGCTGGCTGACCGACCCATGCAAGATAGTGCCTATTTTTTTAAAAAAAAAATCACTATCTGCCAGCTACTTTGAAGCGAGCATCTTTTAAATTGTTGATGTTAACTTCTCAAGTTCTAAATAGCTTAAGGCATGCTTCCCTGGGGGACTACCACTGGCTGTTAAGATCTTGACAAGAATTCCTTTGGAAGAAGCCCCCATTTTCTTGAGACCTGTCTTTCCGATAATGAAAGCTACAGGGTAGTGGAACTCGTTCACTTGGGAATTGTCTTTGGCTCCTTTTAGCCAAGGATTTAACAACCTGTCAATATGCGTCTCCTTTGCCAGGTTCTAAATGTTAAACTATTTTTTTTTCTGCCTCTTTTGGTATTTATGTTATGTTGTTAACTTTTTGTTTCTAATTTTATTAATTGCCTTGAGTACTATTAGAATAGACAGATAGTTTAAATACTGTCCACTCATGTTTATTTAGAGTAATAGTAATTTGAGCATTTATTATATGGGGGGAGGTAGCAGAAAGAGTTATTTATTTTGACATCTATCATTTATTTCTGGCAACTGTCCATCTATGTTTTGGTGGTGGTTGAAAACCCCTGCCTTTATTTGACTAGGTCCAAATCCAGAAATCCACCTTATTTCTTGATTGTTTTCACGTGTTGCTCACTTACCAAGTAATAGATATTTGCTTGCATTAATGCAGGAATACCTATTGCAGACATAACTCTTAATGAGATGCCTGACCCACAGGGAAAACCCACCCACCCACAGGGAAAACAAATGATTAGTGTGCCTTTTTTCATTAAGTGTTTCTTCCCCATCCCACTTCATTTGCTGAGGAAATGCCAGCAAGTGTTTTTACATCATTGACAAAATAGGGGAATTTGTTGGATGAGTAAATTCTGTCTAGGGAAATATTCCAGAGAGATAGATGATAGGAAAAGTCATATATACTCAAGTGGTTAGCTAAAATATCTGCAAGTCTGAACTTCTCATAAATGCTTTAGTCTACAGACTCTTGGTGGTATACAAAGATAATAACAAACTGTATAAGCCTAAGATATCCACAATACAATAATATGGAAATTACTAAAGTTATAAACAAGATAATAATATAGAACAACAAGGTATTTATTTGTTAAATATATATCCCACTGAAATAATGTAATGCTTTCCAGAAACTCAGTAATCAAACAAAAACCTTATAAATACATTAAAACATCCCCAAAGAATGCATGACATCAGATTCCAAAAGTCCTCTTGGAGAACTATTTTTAACTTCTTACAGGAGACTAATAATTTTTATTTTTTATTTTATTTATTAAGAAAATTTATAAAGGTAAAGCCGAGTCTGACTGTAAGGGCAGCGCTCATCTCCGTTTCTTAGTTGAGGGAGCCAGTATTGTCTGAAGACACTTCTGTGGTCATGTAACTAGCATGACTATATGCCGAGGTACATGGACCATTTTGTTACCTTCCCCAAAAACGGTTACCTATTTATCTACTCTCATTTGCATGTTTTCAAACTGCTAAGTGGGCAGGAGCTGAGGCAAGTAAAGGGAGCTCACCCCATCACATAGTGTTCAGGTCTTGAGCCTGGACTGTCAGGTTTCCAGCTAACAAGCTCAGCGTCTTTAACAGCTGTACCATCATGACCCCTTAAGAAAATTTGTATGGCAGCCCAATTCCCAGATCCTGATGCTAGCCCAAAAAGATGCCACGGTTAATGATATAAAACACCAGTGAGAGGTCCAAGAGGATCAGAACAGGCACTCTACATCATCATCATCAACAACAACAACCACAACCAAGACTGCCTGCGTAACCTACCCAGCTTTGAGTCTAGATAATCTGCTTTATCTGTAAAACCACCATCTGAACAATTCTCACCCAGAAAAGAAGATTGCAGCCTCGGTGATAGTAATCCAACCCCTCTGAATCCAGAGAAGGTCTCTTCAGGAAGGAGATGACCAACACCAGTCCAAGTGCTGCTGGTATTTACTACTTCCATAATGAGGCATTGATAATCACTTTGATTCAGGGGACTAATATTCCTCCTCCCCCCTCCCCCAATTATCCAAAGAAGCAAGAGAGATAAGAATCCAAGTCACAGGTGGACAAGGACATCCTAAAAAGCAAACAATGCACTTCCTCAGAGGTAACAGGCCAACAGGAAAGCCAGTTGACTTGACAAGATGATGTCCCAGGCACTATACAATGCCCTGCCCAAGTGAGGTCCACATCAAAGTAAATTTGAGTGACTTTACCAGCAAAATGTCAAGCAACGTAATCACAGGGTATCTCCTATTGAAAAGGGAGTTAGCTACCAGAAAAAGAGGCTCTGGAAAACAACCAGTTGAATACTTTATTTACATTATTGGCACAGCGTAGTCCTGAACACAGCCATGTTCAGTCAAATTAAGTTTTAATTTTTCTTCATCTGCATTTGAAGCATCACTGCTGCCATTTCATCTCCTGAAGCTCCTCAGAAACCCAACAAACTACCTAAGACCATGGTGGCGAACCTATGGCACACGTGCCACTGGTGGCACGCAGAGCCCTCTCTCTATGGCATGTGCACGGTCACCCCAGTCCTAGGCCTTCAGCTGGGTTTTATAAAACCTTTTCACTTTAGGCCTCTGCTGCCATGTGCAAAAAAAGAGAGGTTCAATCAATCATTTCAACTTCTCACGGGAAAAAAAAAGATCTCGCAAAGTTGGAATTGATTGATTGAACTTTTTAGTCCCACCCAGTCTGCCATTACCACCGCAGCCACAATCACCCAATGGTCCACGCCCACCCAATGGTCCACGCCCACCCGGCACCCGATGATACATAAGTGGGTTTTGGGTTGCAGTTTGGGCACTCAGTCTCTAAAAGGTTTGCCATCACTGACCTAGGATGTCTGGCAGAAAGAAGCCACTCAGGAACAATTTTGTCAAGGGCCCACGATACCACTTCATACTAGTGGTAGACAAGGCCCTCAGCCAAACTGTCTGCAAGATCCTTGGGGAAAATCCATATGGTACCTGGGCCACACTATTTATTTAAAAAATAAAAAATACAAATGTTTGTGTGGCATTCCTTCAATAAATTAAAATGTAAAAGACCCCCACTTTAACTTCTTCTAGAAGGAGTATAAAATTAGATCTGATCCAACAAATAATAACAATCTAGCTCAGACATGTCAAACACAAGGCCCGGGGGCCGGATCCGGCCCGCGAAGTGGTTTCATGTGGCCCGTGAAGCCATCCTGGAAACAGTGAGGGAACGGCCCCCACTGCCTTGGCCCTGGCCCAGAGACCCTCCTTCTGCCAGAGACCCTCAGATCTGTCCCACTCCTGCCCAGGCCCCCATAGGCACCCTTGATGCAAACGATGTAGAGCTGGCCATGCCCACCCAGTAGGCCGTACGCACTCTAGCCATGCCCACCCAGTAGGCCACGCCCACTCTTGCCATACCCACCCGGCCCCCTGAGGGCAACCGCAATGCTGATGCGGCCCTCAATGAAATTGAGTTTGACACCCCTGATCTAGCTTCTTAAGGGAAGCTGTATCATGATAATAGGACTATAGCCCCTATAAATTAAATAAGTAAACTTGTACATATATATGTTTTTAAAAATGCAGAGTGAATTTGACTGGATAAAGCATGGTATAAAAATCCGCATGTTTCAATTCTTCTCAAAGTTTTCAATCCCTTCCCATCTGCAATGTGGCTTCAAAATTGTTGGAAATTTTACATCTCTATTCACTACCTTTGTGTGCCAGCTTGTACATACCTGAATTTTTCCTATTCTGTCTTGCTGTTAAACTTGCGCAAAGGCTACAAAGTTGCAGATTGAGTTTTCACCTTGATATTGTGAATCTAATAGAGAGCAAAGAGTATTTTTGTACTGCATTTTGGAACCCCTTGCCTACCAGAAGGCAAGTTGTAATGGGGAAATGCAACAAGGAGGCACTTTGCTTCTATTGGTATTATCTTGAAAAAGCATGCTCTGCCTTGCGTGACATATCGTATATGGAAGAGCTCTTTGTCTGCTTCAATATTACTGAATTAATAAAGGATCTTTTTTCAAAGGGTTTTGGATGGGCTTGACTATTGGACCCCATTCAAAAGCATGCAGTTCAGTGGTGAAGAAATGACAGAGCCTACCTCTTGGATCTGTGGATACTCCATCATTGGAGATTTTCAAAATGGGCTGCTATTTTTTCAGGGATAATATCAAGATTCCCGCAAAGGCAGGGACTGCATTAAAGTACCTCCAAGGCCGTTTCAGTTTTCTGTGATTCAGATTCTGTGACCTCTGGTTATAGTGGTGGTGCCTGTTCTGAACATCATATTAATTATTGTTTAAACTTGATTTATTCTTAAATCAAAGGAAGTCCTTTTGGATTCTAAAAACCACATTTAAGGCACCAGTGATTGCTAACACTATACTTGTGTTTCTGCAGAAGTAAAAAAAAAAGGCAGCTTTATACGCATACAGTATTTGAATCGTTCAGCAAAACATGAATGAAAGACAAAAACTTGGGATTTTAGATACTAATAAATCCACTGTCCCATATGTTTCATGTGATGGAGTCTAATTCAAATGATACTTTAGTCCATGAACCATATGCTATAATAAATTGGTTAGTCTGTAAGATACCATAAGGCTCTGGGTTTTTTAATGTCCATATGCTAACATACATATTCATATATATTAAAATGTATTTAAATTGGACTTGCCCTCTGCCTCTGGAAAATTGGCAGTAGCATATTATCAGAAAAGCAACCAATACTTGTAGAATAGTGCATTGATGTCATTGATCCTCCTGGGTCATAGACTGAAATCCACTGCCTCTACTATCACTAGCAATTAGATTGGCATGCAGTTGAATGTTCTCGAGATGCCCTTGGTGATAGTGCCATAGCTGTGACCTTCCACACAGCTATAGAATTGCTGCTCTTGATTAGAAAAGCTGCAAAATTATGACTTTATCCTTCAGCGGAAAGCATGTGAATTTTCAATTGATTTATACAAATCTACAGGCCTGTCATTTTCTATAGTGCTATATTTTCTAATAGATTAAGCATAATGTATTCTGGTACTTAGATTAAAAGGAATAAACCATGAGGGTGTATTATTTTATTCTGATTTGTTTCAGTCAAGAAAGCCAGCTTTCAGCTGCTTTATTTTTGTCAGATTTGTGCATCCAGGGGGATCTAGGTGGCATAATTTCAGAAATGTGTCTTACTCAAGGTGAAGAATAAATAAGATTGTCTACTACTATAAAAAATGGGTTTAAAACAGGAGATAGAAGAGGCTACAACTGCTAATCAGATTGTTTTGAATATAGATTTAAAAATAACACTACAAGAATGATATGGACAAAGATGTTACACAGTACTTACAAATGAAATTGGTTGATACCTTAATAGCTAAAAAGGGGCATACAAATAATAAATCCGAAGAGTGACATAGATGTGGAGATTTCACTTTTTTATCTTGGATTTATAAAAGGGAATGTTATACTTATGAAGGAATTCCTAAGAAAAGATAAAGGGGATCTGAAAAGAATTCAGCTTTTGGAACACTATTTAAAATTTAGGAATAAAAATCAAAACCAAAAGAGAAGGAATATAAAATTAGCATGTGATCAAGTTTAAAATATATATGACATTTTTCGTAGTATATTTTAATATTTTTTTCTTTACCAGGACTGTATGATAAAGCTTTTAAACTTTGTTTATAGATAAGATATGGGAAAGAGATTTTTCCCCCCTATTTTTAGAGAAAGTGGTGTATTAAAATTGAAGGGAAATGTTACATTTGCAAAGGAGTTTCTGAGAAGATATGAAGAGAAAATTACAGGAAATTAATTTGTGGGACATTATTTGAAGGGATTAAAGATCAAATGTTCAATGTGGTAGCACTTAAGGGAGTTTTTGTTGATTTAATAATAAGGGTTTAAATTTTTTTTATAGATACAAGATATAGGAAGAAGAGGTTTTTTGTTGTATTATTAGAGAAAATGTGATTGTTATGGTTACTGGACTTTTGCTGATTAAAATTGAATGATAATGTTTTATTATTTGTTAATAGATAAAAGATAAGATACGGAATGAAGTGATCTCTGGTTAAAATGGTAGAGAAAGTGATAAATTATTGAAATTGTACTTATCTTGAAGGGAGAAGTAATTTTTTAATATATTTTTTTCTTTTATTTATTTTTTAATATTTTCCCTTTACCTCCTTTTTCTCTCTGCGTTTTTTATGTTTTATATTTTTTATATATATCTGTCCTGGATATATATCTGTCTCTTTCATAATCTAGACTAAATTCATTACTCCTTAAAAGCTTAATTTCTTACCTCTTCAACACAGACCATAATGATCTATTTTTGAATTCAAGGAAGGAAAGCAGTTCACGTCTTCAGTTTCAGTTGTAGATTCACTAACTATGCAGTAGTAGTTATGTTGTGATGTTGTCTTCTAAATACACAACTTTACCCCAGATTTTTTTAATTTCCGGTTTTATTTTCAGAATTAGTTTTTCTACATCTTTTTAATAAAAAAACAATGCATTGCCTGCAAATATCAAATTGTTAATGATCCACTACTGTCTTTCTTATGCTGGGTCAATTGAACAGATATGTCCTTTATTCTAAACCACTCTGTTTCTCCAAATGCAGTTCTTGAAGTAGTTTCTTTTATGCTGCAGAGAATAATAATAATAATAATAATAATAATAATAATAATAATAATAATAATAATAATAATAATGAGGAGGAGGAGGAGGAGGAGGAGGAGGAAGAAGAAGAAGAAGAGAAGAAGAAGAGAAGAAGAAGAAGAAGAAGAAGAAGAAGAAGAAGAAGAAGAAGAAGAAGAAGAAGAAGAAGAAGAAGAAGAAGTTGTTGGAAGGGACCTTGGATGTCATCTAGTCCAACCCCTTGCTCAGGCAGGAAACCCTATACCATTTCAGATAAATGGCTGTCCAGTCTCTATCACTATTACTATGTTTGAAACATCCATCACTACTGTCCAGTCTCTTATCGCTATTATCACTATTACTATGTTTGAAACATCCATGAATGGGAATTGGCTGACATATCAATTTAATAGTTATTATGGTATGATGTACACAGAAATCTTGCCAAGGATATTGTGTGGATTTGTCCAGATGCCACCCTAAGTCAACACTAATTGGAAGGCACACATACTCCCATGCACGAAGACCTTGCAGTAGTTAGTGAAAGTGATGTATTTCCTTTTTCTGTTGCTATTTTCATTATCTGTCTTAGTTATCTGATTTCATGTCTCTCTGTCTTTTCTAAAACCTGCCCATTTGTTCTGCATTTCTTTCTTGGATTTTACAGTATTTCTCTTTGAAAGATCTTAGGAAAACTTTGCTTACATAAAGAATAAGTTCAATCATTCAAATTTTGCATTGTCTGGCATCTTGTTTCTTTGCTTTAGGTATGTAACTGACCTCTTTCAGTCTCTTGGCAAAAAAGATCTTGTTCTGTGTTTGTTGCTACAGATACGTTAGCACTTTAAAGTTGCTGAAGATAGTGAAAGGTTGTGGTATTTAATTTGTGACTGGTACTTTCTTATTTAACAGCTAGTCTATTGCCTTTCGTATCTTATTTTTAATGCCACTGGTTCTTGAATATATAATCTGTCAGCAAAGGTTTCAATTATTTAATAATCCTGTTTGTGAATGGTTTCAGCATATTTTCCATTTTATATGTTATTTTAATTTTTTTAATCCTTGAGTGTTCCTATGTGAAATGCAAATTTGCCTGTGATTTTTCTGATTATCAAAAGATCTTTTATTGTAGTTTTATTATTATATTCTCCTAATTCCCGTTATTCTTGATTGAAATACATTTCCTTTCCTTGCTTCAAATTGTAAGTCTGTGTTAGGTCATTGCCCTGTTGCCCCAGGCTTTCATCTTCCTTTTTTCCAGGGCTACCATGAAAGCTTGCTCTGAAAGCTAAATGGATCTTTCCTGTTTTGAAATGTATTCACAGTGTCTCTTCTTTCCTCCCATATATTTGCTGTGTAAGTTAAGCATAATTAAGATATTCCCTACATTGATTTTATATTTTGAGTTTATGTTCTTGAGACCATATCTTATTTATCAGATTTACTTTAATTTTTTTAGTTCAACTTGTATCAGTAATTTACGGTGTGTTTTACTGTCTGCACCTGGAAATATTGTAGTTCTATAAATTCTATGTGATTGTAATATTTCCCATCTGGTAATGTCTATATACATAATCAATACTTATATAGCTTGAAACAAGTGTCGACTATGAAAAATTATATTACAGGTAGTCCTCTCTTAATGATGGTAATTGTGACTGGCAACTTAATTGCTAAGCAACTCGGTTGTAAAGTGTGACATCATATGATTGTGTTCATTTAGGATGATCAGTTTTGCAGTTCCGGCTGCAATTGTTAAGCAAATCCTGCATGGTCATTATGTATAATGTCATGTGATTGCCATTTGTGACCTCTTGCTGGCTTCTCCGCTCACTTTGCTTGTCAGAAGTTGGCAATGAATGGCAATCACGTGACCATGGATGCTGTGATTACAAGCCAGTTGACAAGTGCCCAAAACACATAACTGCAGAGGCACTGAGATGGCCATAACTATAAGGAATACTCTTTAAGTCTCATTCAGTGCAATTATAACTTTGTATGGTCGTTGAACAGTCATTTAATGAGGACTACCTCTATTTTACTTCTGGAATTACTATGTTTACCAAACCAAATGTTTCTATGATTCTAGCTTCTTCCAGTGCTCCAACCTTTGCATTGCAACCACTAATCACAGAAGCATCTGTGGGGTGGGGGTGATAGTATGGTGATGCCAGCAACACCAAAATGGCACTTGCAACTGGGTGATCGAAACCCAAACCCTTTTTAATGTGTGTCACATGCAGTGCAGGCATATAGATACAGGGTGAGACTTCAAATGCTCACCACTTTGACACTGTTGAACTCCCATCCTGAATACCCTTGCATTAATAACGCTATATCCTTTTTTTTGATATTGTATCTGACATTCCTTGCAATTGGCCAATTTTTAATATCTTTCTCCTTCATGGTTACAATACACGCATATAATTTTACTGGGTGTTTACTGAATTTTACATGTGAAATTATGCCTCGGATCATTTATCATGTAATCATCATCTGCTTTCCCTCTGTTTATTTAGCATGAGGGGAAAAAAGGCAATTGCAGTTACATTCTTCTACGTGCCCAGTTTGTGGTAGCATTGAAAGGGCCACGACAGAAGAATGGTAGATGGATGTATCTTTTCCTTTCCTCTTCCTTTCTTTTTGCCTGTCTTCCTGTCTCTCTCTCTTGGGAGAGAGGACAGCAGTATCTCAAAGAGGGAATAAAGGTAAAGGTTCCCCCGCACATGCGTGCTAGTCGTTTCCAACTCTAGGGGCCGGTGCTCATCTCCGTTTCAAAGCCGAAGAGCCAGCGCTTGTCTGAGGACGTCTATTAAATAACATGATTTTTCCTCTCTGCATTAGTGTTGCAGCTGTCTATTACTTACTTTTCTGCCAACCTAGCAGTTCGAAAGCACGTAAAAATGCAAGTAGAAAAATAGGGACCACTACGGTGGGAAGGTAACAGCGTTCCGTGCGCCTTTGGCGTCTAGTCATGCCGGCCACATGACCACGGAGACGTCCTCGGACAAGCACTGGCTCTTCAGCTTTGAAACAGAGATGAGCACCGGCCCCTAGAGTCGGAAACAACTAGCACGCATGTGCGGGGGAAACTTTACCTTACCTTTACCTTTATTACTCTCTTACAGGCATCCCTTTGAAGGTTTTCCATTCTTCCTCACAGCGTGAGAAACAAAGGGATATGACTAATGAGACATTAATGGACTCTAGAAAGAAAGGATGGACACTCTCCAAACCTCTCCTTTTCTCAATTATTTCCTATATATTTTATAATTTCTTTAAAATCATACATTTTCAGCGGGGATTTTAAAAGTCTCAGAATTATTCTTCTGCTCTTCAGTGGTGCTTTGTGAATGGCGAGGAGTTATGAATCAGAGAAAAAGAACGCACTATGATGGAAAGGAAAACCTGAACAATGTGACAAAGTTGCTACTTTTCCCCACTTTCTTCTGTTTTATTCTTTCAGACTTTCAGTTTCGTGGCATATTACCGCACATAATTTGTAACAAGTTAAAAAAGCATAAAGCACATATTTTTGTTTAATGCTTAAACTATTAAAAGTTGGTACTTTATTACAAATATTATTTTCTGCTAACTTAAGCAACTTGGAAAACATGGTGTTCGCATCAGAAGTGATTTCACTATTGTTTCTTTTATCGTCTGAGGATCACAATGTATCCTCATTTTTCTTTTCCAAGGAAAATTTAGTAGTTAATTTAAGTATATATATACATATATTATGCATATTTAGAAAATATACTTGAATGGGACTTGTTTAAATGGAATCTTGTTGTGCCATCTGCTTTCTTTATGAGGTTCTTTCTGTTGAGCTGTCCCAATATTCTCTTGTGGCTACATTTGTACACTGATTTCCAATAATAGTTTAATGAGTCCTGTGATAAGCTGTCAATTTGAAAAGAGGATGTTGCTCTAATTCAGGCAGTAACATATTCCTAGAGGGACATTTGATTGGGAATTAATTTAGTGGATATTAGAGAAATATATGAAAAATTAGTCTATTTATAATTACTAACCATTATGGCTGCATATTACATCCAGTATCAAAAGTAGCATGATGGTCCAGGTGATGCCACCACTTATTTTTATTTTACTTAGAATACCCAATGAGCTGCATGAACATCCTGAACATAGTAGCTCTTCGTTGAGCGCTTCTGTAATTGGATGTGAATGTGAAAGTAAGGACAGAAGATTTTTCATAACATTTGCATTTTAAACAGATTTATTTTTCTTGCTCCCTCCTTTTTCATACATAATTTTTATTTATACACAACATAGATACAGACACAGACATAGACATAGACCCATAGATACACACACACACACAAACTAACCAAAGAGAGAAGCAACCTAGAACTAAGGGGAAATTTCCTGACAGTTCGAACAATTAATCAGTGGAACAACCTGCTCCAGCACTGGAAGTTTTTAACAAGAGACTGGACAGCCATTTGTCTGAAATGGTATAGGGTTTCCTGCCTGAGCAGGGGATTGGCTAAATGACTTCCAAGTTCCCTTCCAACTACTACTACTACTACTACTACTACTACTACTACTTCTACTTCTTCTTCTTCTTCTTTACTACTACTATTACTACTATTATTATTACACATACACAGCTACATACATGAAAACAAACCAACTTTAGTATGTAAGAAGGTTTTTTTTATATCTTGTTGCAAGAAGTATCAATTAGGTTGGTTTCAATTAAAATGTGACATAAAGAAATCCCATTTTGTTTCCTAGTTAAATAGGTTTCTTGGCTATTTGCTTGCTGTACTTATACATGAACTTATTTTTTTCTTTCACAGAACTACACTCAATATATCCCGTTATCCATATACGATCTACAAACGTGGATGGGCAGCCCCTCCATTTTTGTGTATGATTGCTCAAACGCTGGCCTTATTGTCAAGTCTTTCAAACAATTTGCCCTGCAGAGGGAGCAGGAACTAGAGGTGAGTTTTTTGAGAATTATATAGCCATGGTTCCAAACATATAGTCCAAGGAAGAGACTAAAGGCAGACTCTGATGTGATGGTGCCTTAAATAAGTAGGTTTTCTATGGGGGGAGCCTTGGGAGATTGCCACTTCTCATGAGATTTTTAAATGTGATTAAATCAATTATATTTATTAAAATTATCCTATTCAATATTCAGTAACAAATAGTATTCACTAAGACAATAATAATATTGTTATCATGTTATTATGTATTCGCTTTGCAGATTCGTGACTAATGGGGAAAACATGGGCCTTGTTGTGTGCTAAGCTGCTATCTTTTGGGCTATGTGGTAGTCCTCCAAAGGTTTACATATGAATTAGTAGCTTGCATGAAGTAGGAGAGTGAGAATTTCTCATGTTATAGATTGCTGGGTTTCGGGTTTGGGCTCTTCTTCGCAGAAGAAGATCTAATGTTTTCTGTCTTGTTTAGAATCTGTTTCATTTAAAAAAAAGCATGACTAGCAACAAATCATAGAAATCAGAAACTAATTTGGAAAAGGCCTTGCCATTCTATTCTGTTTTGCCATCCAATAGTACAGACACCTAATAAAAGAGTTAATTAAATTGTAACATTTAATAGAATCAATGTCTACTCTTAGAGCTTTTCCAACTGAAATTAAGGCAGCAATGGTAAAGATCTTTACTTGTTACTTACACTACACTTTAGGACTTCCAAGTGATCTATTCCTGCCACTTTCTCTGGAAGTCAGTTATCAGTCATTAATCTAAATGCTTTGTAAGACATACAAAGAAGAAACTTGCTTTTGTTACCCTTAATTCTGCAGACAGGAGACGTACCTTGGTGTTAATAAAAGAGGCCATCGTGTGATTTCTTAAATTTGTGGTTGCAAATGAGGCTAGTAAGCAATACCCTTTTTCACTTCTGCCATTTGAAACTGAATCTGACCTGATATGTTTAACCAACTGCAGAATGAGAAAGTTGTCTTCATGTCTAAGATGTGTTCTTAGTTTATGTGGTTCAGTTTGATCTGCCGTTTAAACATCATTTTAAAAGCAAACAGCTAAGCATATTATATTGGAACACAGTTCTCATTAACAAAGCCATTTTTTAATTTTATTGAAACAAGTCAACCAATAAAAACTTGTTGCATTGCATAGCTGGAATGTAGAAATCATGCAAATAACCCAGTCATACAGAGAAGCGCAAATTATTTTCCAGCTCATGGAAATGTGCTAGCCTTGTGTGTACATATATCTTAGTGCTGTAAAGTAACTTTTAACTGTAGTTCTGGCAAAATCTTATGCTCTTAATTGTTGCAAAACTGTACTAGCAGCATAGTTATTAGCTGCATAGTGCAGTTTGACATTCCAGCTGTCACACAAAATAATCTTGCTGCTGGCTGCTCATTTCTTAACCAGTGAAATTAGAATGCAAATGATTGTATTACTTTCTAGGGTATTGCAGAGCTGTAGGCTAGAATTTCAAAAATGAATATTCCTAAATTCAGTATTTATTACCACTCTGTTGTAAAGGTTCTCTCTGCTTCTTCTAATTGTGATCCTCACCTTTTCATCTGTCAGGATTGCTTTGTATCCAGTGCTTGTCTCTTTGCTTCCATCCAGTACAACATTGGGTTTAATTATTTTCTCTGAATTAAAGTTGTAGCTGAATGAAAAGGTGGCTCAGTCTGAGGTCTGACTTAGACTAAAGACTTCAGAAATTTCCACATCCATTATTCTTTCTTAAAGACATATGGGTGGCTTTTGTACTATCTTACCTAAGCATGTCAATCTAAATCTCTCTTGTGCTGCTTCTCAGCAGTAGCCATTTTAATCTTGGCAACAGGAAGACAAAAGCTGTGATACCTTGAAAACTAATGGAAAGTCATAGATCTGTTGATGAAAGATAAAGTTGCAAAGCTCGCTGGAGACCTTACAGCAATCCTAAGGCAAAACCTGAATTTCACATTTGCTGCGGTAATTACAAACCAGCTTCTTTTTAAAGATCATAAACGCTAAGATTTATTTACAGATTTTTTTTTAAAATCCTAAGAATGTTTTAATTATGTCATTCTCTGAGTTAACTTTGAAAATACGCTTTAGGTACATACAAGCGAGCATTAAGACTTTTGGTTACATGCTGTGAAGGTTAATCATTTTGAAATAAAAGTAAATCATGAAAACTGCTGGTATTTGATAAGACATTTCAAAATAGAAAGACAAATGTTGTGGACAAAAAAGATGGCACAACGTGAGCAGAGCTGGTGAGTGTGTAGCTTTAACTGTGCTCCATATAGTTTAGGAAGAGTCATGAAGACACCTAAATTGTGCATCATGGAAATTACAACACCTGGTTATTTCAGGATCAGACATGTCCAGGGAGGACTGAACCAGGAAGCCTTGCTAACAAAAGAGTCCCTTGTGTAAATTGGAAGTTCTTTCCTTTTATCCTTTGTTTCCTTTGTCCTTATATAATGTGTTGGTAGCGATGATGATGGTTGCTAGTAGTGATGGTGGCAGTGGTGAAGAAATGACACGTTCTCTTGTTTGGGGTGTTCAGGTTCATTGCACTGTATCTGTGAAGCAAAGTGTGCGTTCAGTGTCAGTATTAGCTACACTCTGGATAGAATACAGGTTTAGTTTAACAAGAATCAGTGGCCCAATTTAGTCCTCTTACAGCATGCGTCTGTAATTCTGTCAGGAGTTAGAATGTTTTCCCTCCAGTCCTTGACTCACTTAGCACCCACCCACAAACACACAAATCTCTCAAAAATAATCAGTGACCCAGTTATTCTGATTATCATGCCATAGACTGTTGCAGGACATTATCTCTCTCTCTGACGGCGAGGCATAGAGTTGGATAGAAATGTATCAACCTGTATCTCCGTCCGATATTTACGTATCTTTTCTTTGTGTTGGAGGTCCAGCTTTTGCTTAGAAATCTCCCAGCAATTGACATGATCCAGACGTCTGGGCATACATCTGAACATAAGACCGCTTCCAAAAGGCTATTGTTCATAATTCATGTGGTTATGCAATTGGATTTATCTCTTTCCTTCCTCTCGGCTCCCTCTCTCCTTTCAGAGAGTAGCTTAAAACATCTGGCCAGTTTCTACAGGATTTATTCTAAATGTACAATGCAGATAGGAGGATAGACGTAAGCACATTGCATCCAGCAGGTCATTATACAAATGGATGGGAGCCAAGAGCAATCCTAGCAAGAATTTTCCTTTGAGGGAGGAAGGGAAGCAGTGAAGGGGGGGGGAGGAGAAGAGTAGAAAGCAAGCAGTGAATATCTGCCTGAGTTTTGACCAGCAGATATTCCAATATTCTGCCTACTGAAAGAGATGGTATATACCATCTCTACATAATAGCTATAATGATAGTACTAAATTTATGACCCTCACTACATAGAATTATTATTTCGTCCCATATAAACAAAGGGTCTGAAAATGTATGAGCTGGGAAGAGCTTTTGGTAACTTTTTATCCAAGTATAGTAAATTTCTTCCAGAACTTCATAAGTATTTCTGGGGATTCATTGGCTAAAAAATGTGCTTTTCAAATCTGTTATGTATTTGTTTTTCGTAGGGGATGTTATTCAACCTGATAAAAAACACATTTTACAATGTAATAAGGATTAAACTAGTAGCACTTTAAGTTTACAAATGCACAACCTCAGCATTAAAATGTGTGTGTGTGTGTGTGTCTCTGTGTGTGTTTAATGAACTTACATTTTGATCTTGGAACTGTATTTTAAATAAAGGAATGCCATTTTTTGTCAATAGGCTTAATGATATGGACAATTGTTCAGACACTTGCTTGAATAAATAGTGGATCTTAAAACCCTGAATCTGTTCAGAGTTAATATCATGGAATACTTATTTGGGTAAATATAATCTGAATACTAAAGGAATCAAATCTCTACTATTTAGCAATTTAGGAAAATATATCTATTCAAATGATATTTTGAATTGTATTTTCTGTTCTTGGTGTCTAATAGGTTTGAGTTACTAGATTATTGTCTATATATAACAATAGCAATGTGAAGCATATGATTAGAATTTGCTTCCTCTTCTAATATTCACTAACCAGTGAACTAAGCTGCCATAGAGTTCTGTGCAGTTCAGGATTTGTTATCTGTTTTCAAAGTCTTTATTAGTAGCAAGTCATTTTCAGGTTGTTATTCAAATCTTTGATGACCTACACAAATGCAGCCATACTGTTTTCTTGGCATGGTAAAAAAGTACCTTTGATTTCCTTCTCTTCTTATTTTTGGGGCATGGGAACAAAGAGAGATAAAGTATTAGATAGATTGCTTTTGAAGATAAGGCCTACATTATCACCCAGATTTATAATAGTGAGAACTAACTCTACATATCTTTCTAGATCAGTCAAAATCTGCAGGGCTATCCTGTAATACAAGCACTTTCTGAATTAAAATGAGAGGTGCATTTAATTTTTAGCAGTGTTAGACAATCAGCTAGCTACATGTATATAGATCTTTATGTGTTAAAACAAGAGTTTTGAGAACTTGTTTTCAAAATAAAAGTTATGATCCATTCCATTTTATATTATGGGTACGAATTCAGACAACATATGTGCTTCTTCCCCTTCATGGATTACTGCCTTGTCGTGGCGAAGGGGCTTGCGTAATTCAGTGAAACTATGAGCTATGCTGTGCAGGGCCACCCAAGACGGACAGGTCATAGCAGAGAGTTCTGACAAAACGTGATCCACTGGAGAAGGAAATGGCAAACCATTTTCAGTATCTTTGCCATGAAAACCCCATGGACAGTACCAAAAGGAAAAAAGATATGACGAGATGAGCCCCTCAGGTTGGAAGTCATCCAGTATGCTACTGGGGAAGAGCAGTGGGCTAGTACTAGTAATGCCAGAAAGAATGAAGCGACTGGGCCAAAGCTGAAAGGACGCTCAGCTGTGGATGTGTCTGGTGATGAAAAGAAAGTCTGATGCTGTAAAGATTTTTTCTCCATAGGAACCTGGAATGTAAGATCCATGAATCACGGCAAGCTGGATGTGGTCAAACAAGAGATGACAAGACTGAACATCGACATCTTAGGAATCAGCAAACTAAAATGGACAGGAATGGGTGAATTTAATTCAGAAGACTATCGGGTATACTACTGCAGGCAAGAATCCCTCAGAAGAAATGGAGTAGCCTTCATAGTCAATAAAAGAGTAGGAAAAGCAATACTGGGATACAATCCCCAAAATGACAGAATAATCTCAGTTTGAATCCAAGGCAAACCATTCAATATCACAGTAGTCCAAGTCTATGCCCCAACCACCAGTGCTGAAGAGGATGAAATTGACCGGTTCTATGATGCACTACAGCACCTTATAGAACTAACACCAAAAAATGTTGTCCTTATCATCATGGGGGATTGGAATGCTAAAGTAGGAAGCCAAAAGATAACCGGAATAACAGGCAGGTTTGGCCTTGGAGTACAAAATGAAGCAGGGCACAGGCTGATAGAATTTTGTCAAGAGAATACGATGGTGATAGCAAACACTTTTCCAACAACCCAAGAGACAGCTCTACACATGGACATCACCAGACAGTCAACACAGAAATCAGATTGACTGTGCTCTGCAGCCAAAGATGGAGAAGCGCTATACAATCAGTAAAAACAAGACCAGGAGCTGACTGTGGCTCAGACCATGAGCTTCTCATTGCAAAGTTTAGGCTTCAACTGAAGAAAGTAGGGAAAAGCACTAGGCCACTCAAGTATGAATTAAATCATATCCCTGTTGAATATACAATAGAGGTGACAAATAGATTTAAGGAATTAGATCTGATAGACAAAGTGGCTGAAGAACTATGGACAGAGGTTTGCAACATTGTACAAGAAGTAGCAACTAAAACCATCCCAAAGAAAAAGAAATGCAAGAAAACAAAATGGCTGTCTGAGGAAGCTTTGCAAATAGCTGAGGACAGGAGGGAAGCGAAAGGCAAGGGAGAAAAAGAAAGATACACCCAATTGAATGCAGAATTCCAGAGAATAGCTAGAAGAGATAAGAATGCCTTCTTAAATGAACAGTGCAAAGAAATAGAAGAAAACAATAGAATAGGGAGGACCAGAGATATCTTCAAGAAAATTGGAGAGATGAAGGGAACGTTTCATGCAAAAATGGGCATGATAAAGGACCGAAATGGCAGGCACCTAACAAAGGCAGAAGAGATTAAGAAGAGGTGGCAAAATTACACAGAAGAACTATACAAGAACGAGCTTAATGTCCCTGATAACCACGATGAGGTGGTTACTGACCTCGAGCCAGACATCCTAGAATGTGAAGTGAAATGGGCCTTAGGAAAGCTGAGCAACAACAAAGCTAGTGGAGGTGACAGTATTCCAGCTGAGCTATTCTTAAAAGACGATGCAGTAAAAGTGCTACACTCAATTTGCCAGCAAATTTGGAAAACCCAAAGTGGGCACAGGATTGGAAAAGATCAGTTTACATTCCAATTCCAAAGAAAGACAATGCCAAAGAATGTTCAAACTATCGCACCATTGCATTCATTTCACATGCTAGTAAAGTTATGCTTAAAATTCTACAAGCTAGACTCCAGCAGTATGTGGATCGAGAATTACCAGAAGTACAGGCAGGATTTCGAAGAGGCAGAGGATCTAGATATCAAATTGCCAACATACGGTGGATCATGGAGAAAGCTAGGGAGTTCCAGGAAAACATCTACTTCTGCTTCATTGACTATGCTAAAGCCTTTGATTGTGTGGATCACAACAAACTGTGGCAGGTTCTTAAAGAGATGGGCGTACCAGACCATCTTATTTGTCTCTTGAGAAACCTATATGCGGATCAAGAAGCAACAGTGAGAACAGGACACGAAATCACTGATTGGTTCAAAATTGGGAAAGGAGTCTAGCAAGGCTGCATACTGCCGCCCTGCCTATTTAACTTATATGCAGAGCACATCATGAGAAAGGCAGGGCTAGGTGAATCAAAAGTTGGGATTAAGATTGCCGGGAGAAATATCAACAACCTAAGATATGCAGATGATACCACTCTAATGGCAGAAAGTGAAGAGGAACTAAAGAGCCTCTTGTTGCGAGTGAAGAAGGAGAGTGCAAAACCTGGGTTGAAATTAAGCATTAAGAAAACCAAGATCATGGCATCCAGCCCTCTCAATTCCTGGCTAATAGATGGGGAAGAAATGGAGGTAGTGACAGATTTTATTTTCCTGGGCTCCAAGATCACTGCAGACAGGGACTGCAGCCAAGAAATTAAAAGACACTTGCTCTTGGGGAGGAAAGCCATGGCAAATCTAGACATCATATTAAAAAGCAGAGACATCACCCTGCCAACAAAAGTGCGTATAGTCAAGGCTATGGTCTTCCCAGTTGCAATGTATGGCTGTGAAAGTTGGACCATAAGAAAGGCTGAGCGCCAAAGAATTGAGGACTTTGAACTATGGTGCTGGAAAAGACTCCTGCGAGTCCCTTGGACTGCAAGGCAATCAAACCGGTCAGTCCTAGAGGAGATCAACCTTGACTGCTCTTTAGAAGGGCAGATCTTGAAGTTGAAACTCAGATACTTTGACCACCTAATGAGAAGGAAGGACTCACTAGAGAAGAGCCTAATGCTGGGAAAGGTTGAGGGCAAGAGAAGAAGGGGGTGACAGAGAATGAGGTGGCTGGATGGAGTCACTGAAGCAGTAGGCGTGAGCCTAAATGGACTCCAGAAGATGGTAGAGGACAGGAAGGCCTGGAGAAATGTTGTCCATGGGGTCACGATGGGTCAGATACGACTTCGCAAGTAACAACAGTGTGCTTCTGGAATATAATATTAGCACTATCGAAAGAAGCTCTTCCTCCACAGTGCTAGTTGTGAGTGTTTCTTAAATCTTTAAATCTCACTGGAAATACCTCAATTAGGAAGAAGTCTTTCTCCGCATGAATAATGTTCTTTTGGGACATAAAAGTGTAGAAATGCCAAGTCAGTGTTCTATAAATGTTAACTGCCAATTCAGCTGTATTTGTATTCTGTGATGATTATTTTCTCCCTGGAGACAAAAAGTGAAAGCACCTTTTTGTTACTCCATTACAATTACTTTTTCTAAATACTAAGAAGGAATTTCATTATTTTTTTCTTGATTTAGCAAATACCAGTTAATATTTCAAGGCTCTGTATAAGGTTCAACAATATCTTGATCATAAATAAAAGGTTCATGACAACCAGTGGCATGCAAACCTTTCAGGTATTTTCAGAAAATATCATAAACAAAGTAGTGAGACAATGTTTCAAGAAACCTGAAAGCTCAGCATATCCTGTTTGTACCCAAATATAAGAAATGTATCTTCATGAGCCAGGAGGCATTTCTCTTGAACTGAATATGTAGATGCAGTTCCATTGAGGACCACACACTGAGTACGGCCGGTCAGCCAGTTATGAATCCATCTGGTGGTGATTCTGTCTAACCCACATTTTTCTATCTTATCAAGTAGAAGGTTGTGATCTACTTTATCAAATGCCTTACTGAAGTCCAAGTAAATTATATCCACAGCATTCCTCTGATCCACTAATTTTGTCATTTGGTCAAAGAATGCAATAAGATTTGTCTGGCATGATCTGTTTTTGACAAACCCATGTTTGCCTCTAGGTGTTCACTGATTTGTTGTTTGATTATCTTTTCCAGAATCTTCCCAGGTATTGAGGTCAGGCTGATAGGTCTGTAATTTCCTGGATCCAGGAAATGGGAACTATATCAGTTCTTTTCCAATCCTCTGGTAGTTCCCCAGTGCTCCAGGATGTTTGAAAAATATAGTTCAGTGGTTCTGAGATCACATCTGTCAGTTCCTTGAGAACCTTGTGGTGTAATCCATCTGGTCCTGGTGATTTGAACTCATCTAAACTGGACAGGTGCTCACTTATCATTTTCTTGCCTATCTTAACTTGTGTTTCTATTGTGTTTTTTATGTCACTATTTTTGAAAGGTTGGTCTGTTTTTTCCCTTTGTGTAAAGACAGATGTAAAAAATGAGTTAAATAGTTCTGCTTTCTCCCTGTTGCTTGTCACCTTCTTGCCACTTTCACCCACTAATGGACCAATCATTTCCTTCACTTTTTTGTTTTTTACATGTTGAAAGAAGCTTTTTTTGTTATTGTTGTTATTATTTTTCCTCACCTACTCTAAGTTTTGACCAAGTAGAGAAAATGAACTATAAGTTTGCAGTTTTGAGAACAGAGCTAAAGGAATAAGTACTTTGTTTCTTGACTCTGAGGTGGGGGTAGAGATGTCAGGCTATGAATATAGCCAAAATACAGTCCACTCTTTTCCTCTTCTAATGCGATAAGACTTTACTTTCGGACCAATTAACTCCAGAGATTTATATAAGGATGCATTTTGTGGAGTCGTTAGTGTTGCCTGAGCTTGGTTGTTTGTTTGCAAACATTTTGCTGCTAGACTAAATAGCATCTTCAGTGCCTGAAGGGAGTGGGATTTTCTTTCAGTTTATGTACAGTAGCTTGCTCTGTTGGTGGGAATGTTGTTTTCTCTTTGACAGTTCCTTGATTAGGCTGTTGTTTACTGCTTATCTGCCTGAGTTGGTAGTTCCTTGATTGCAGCATTGTTTACTGCTTGCTTTATTTTTGTCTGGTGTTAATTCTGGTGTTGACTGCTGTTGAGAAAGTGTTCTGGTCTTTTTATTTGGTTTTTTAAAACATTTTTTATTATCTCTTTTGAACAGTATGTAAAGGTTGTATATCTCTATGTGTCAGTTGATGGCTGATTTGTCTGAGTGCTCACCATTTCCCAGTTGAAACTATGGATGAGTCTGTACATGCATTGTAAAATTAAGAAGTTTTCATCATGTCGTTTGACTGCTAGTTAGTGTTCTTGGATATGGTATGCTAATATTCTCTTTGTCTAGTGGCTATATTTTAGATATATTTTAGGATACCTTTTAGTTGCAGGAACAAATATTTCAGAGTTTGACCATCATTTTTGAAAGCTAAAAATTGTATTACAAGAGGACAAGCTGCCATTGTGGTTCCTCTAAAGGGAAAGATTATTCTGCTTAAGCATACTTGGAAAAGTGCTTGGTAGCATTTGGATTGAAAGGATTATAGAGATAACAAGCAAAAAAAGTGCACTGGGACTTTATGCTGGATGTTCAGAGTTTTGCTTTTTAGCAAGTCATTGGGAAAGTTTATTTTTAATTTGTTTATTTTGCAAAGGCATATATTTCTCTTATCTTTTGAAAATATGAAGTGATTGCTGAATGCGATTAAATGTGGTATGTAAAGGAAATAATGCATACGTGAGAATAGATGGAATGCCTAGTGAACGTTTCAGCAATGAATATGGAATAAAACAAGGATATGTGGTATTCCCATGGCTGTTTATTGTATTTGTGGATAAATGCATAAGAATTGCTTTTGGTGATTCTGAAGCTATATTGGTCAGCCTTAGTGTATGCTATTTTAGTTTGCAGACAGTTATTAGCCCTTCAGGGTGAACCCAACTAGGAAACCTGTCATACATGCTAATGCTACTTTTTATAAAATAATAGTAACAGATTCTTGCAAGTCTGAATGTACTTTCCTCTTCATTCCCGTTACAACAATGTTGTGTTGTTGACTGAGAATCCAAAATAGATTGTGTAATGTTTTGTGTAATGCAGTGAGATACAGATTTGAAAATTAATGCTTAAGTAATAAATTACTAAGGTAATTATATTTAACATGGAAAATGAAGTGAACATGCTGAAAAAGCAAATGAATATGTGTACCTTGGTAGAATGTTTTTTGATAAGGGAAAAGCCGATGGGGAAATTTTAAGAGATGCAGTTTGTGGGAGAAAGACAGTAGGTAATGTAGGGTTTGTTATGAGGACTGAATGTTTGTTGAAATAAGTGAAAATAACTGTGTATAAGAGCATGTTTTTGCCCACTTTGTTATATGGAAGTGAGAATTGAGTATGTCAGAAAAAAAGGTAAATGGAATGCAGTAGAATAGTGTTTTAGAAGTGTGGGTGGTAAAATAACAAGAAATAAGTGAAATATGAGTGGATGTTGAATGAATGTGGGTTGAATATAAAATGGAGTGATCACTACAAAAAATAGAACAGAATCGAATAGAATAAAATTGGAAGGGACCCTGGAAGTCTTCTAGTCCAGCTCCCTACTCAAGCGGAATCTACACCATCTCAGACAGGTAATTGTCTAGTCCCACAGTGGTGAACCTATGGCACGGGTGCCACAGATGGCACGCAGAGCCCTCTCTGTGGGCATGTGCACCGTTGCCCCAGTCCTAGGAGTTCAGCTGGGTTTTATAAAACCTTTTCGCTTTAGGCCTCCGCCGCCATGTACAAAAAAAAATTCAATCAATCAATCAATCAATTTCAACTTCTCACGGGAAAAAAAGTTCTCACAAAGTTGGAATTGATTGAACTTTTTAATCCCACCCAGTCTGCTGCTACCACTGCAGCCACGCCCACCCAATTGGCCACACCCACCCAATTGGCCACACCCACCCAAAGGGCCACGCCCACCCAGCACCTGATGATACATAAGTGGGTTTTGGGTTGCAGTTTGGGCACTCGGTCTCTAAAAGGTTCGCCATGACTCTAGTCTGTTCTTAAAAATCTCCAGTGATGGAGTGCTTACGATTTCTGGGGGTAGGTGTTCCACTGACTAGCTGATTTAAAGCAATGATATTGCCATTACCTTTATAAACTGGATACACAGTTTTACTGTACAATAATAAATAACAGAAAGACCATAATAAACTTTGCTTTTTAAAAGTACAAGTTACACTTACCTGCCCAGCAGTTGGATCCACATCTCCAATTACCATGCTAATTGTTGTACTTTTAGCAGCACCATTTGGTCCCAGAAGCCCCAATATTTCTCCTGCAAAGAAAGGAGCTATTAAAATATACTTGTTTGCTTTTAAAAAAACCAATTTATTACATATGCTTCATTAAGGAATAGAATAGAATAGAATAGAATAGAATAGAATAGAATAGAATAGAATAGAATAGAATAGAATAGAATAGAATAGAATAGAATAGAATAGAATAGAATAGAATAGAATAGAATAGAATAGAATAGAATAGAGCTGGAAGGGACCTGGGAGGTCTTCTAGTCCAGGGCTTTTCAACCTTTTCACCCATTGTACCACTTTTAGGATATGGCAACATCCGAGTACCACCAGTTGCCTAGCAAGGTGTCAAAAACTTGATGACCCCCAAAAAAGGTTTTGGTCACTTCACATGACCCTGGGACACTGTGACCATAATAAATATGAATCAGTTGCCAAGCATCTGAATGTAAATCACAAGACCCTGGAGAGGCTAAGAAGTTTTATGTAGCATTTGAATAGGTCTTCTTTCTTTTTTTTTCTTTTTTTATTTTAGTTTCTTTATATATATTTAATATTACTAAGGCTTGTTTTATCCTATATAAGCTAGAGAGTGATGGATTGTAGAGTTTATAGTTGTTAGTATATGATTGTTTATGATTGCTTTTTATATATATACCTTGTATTTAGCTCTGGGAAGTCGGGGGGGGAGGGGGGGGAGGGGGGAGAGGTAGGGGGGGAGAAGGGAGGGGGAGGGGGGTTTCAAAGGAAAATTGTATGTTAAAACTTTTCAATAAAAAAAAAGACCCTGGAGAGGCTGCAACATTCCAGCTGATCGGTGCTTCTTCTAGGCTCAGCTTGTCGATCAGAAGGTCGGCAGTTTGGCGGGTCGAATCCCGAGTGCCGCGTAACAGAGTGAGTGCCTGTTACTTGTCCCAGCTTCTGCCAACCTAGCAGTTCGAAAGCACATAAAAATGCAAGTAGAAAAATAGGGACCACTACAGGGGGAAGGTAACAGTGTTCCGTGCGCCTTTGGCGTCTAGTCATGCCGGCCACATGACTACGGAGACGTCCTTGGACAAGCGCTGGCTGTTCGGCTTTGAAACGGAGATGAGCACCGGCCCCTAGAGTCGGAAACGACTAGCACGCATGTGCGGGGGAACCTTTTTACCTTTAATAGAATCTCATCAGACTGAAGCTATAACCTTCTAACCTAATAATTATAACCTGGGAGGTTCTAAAGTGTGGCTACCCTGAATCTCTTCCTCCCTTCCCATCCAGTTCAGCTCTATGTCTCTTGCCTGGGCCCTACTCTGGAATGTGATACCTCCTGCCTGGAAAGCCACAGTTCTATTGCTGACAACTGCATATTTCATCACATGATGTGATCCCCAGAAAGAGAGAGGTGCAAATTTTAAAGAACAAAAGGCAGTACATAAAAATAGTATAAGCATGTGATGGAAGCAAGAATGTAAGATATGGATAGAAAGGTTTAGAGAAGTATAATCGATGTTGTTAGTAGAAACTAGTTTCATCTGTGTTTTTTATTTTCTTTTTCTTAGTCTTACCATTTCCTATTTCTTTTCTGCACAATACATAATGTTTTAATACCAAAATTGAATAGCTTGATGGGTATAAACATTTATACATTAATACAGACAATAGTCTCTCAAGCTATGTCAGCAAAAATTACAATAAATACCTATATTAGATTCCAATCCAGAATCAATTTAACTTTTAAAGCGCAGGAGGTGAACCAGAAACAAATAAGAAATGAGGGACGTCTCTACTTTCCCAGGATCCAGGTTAGAATCACGTTATGTCAGTCTCCAACTCTACAGTTTTCAAAAAAACAACAAAAAACTGTTAGAAGTAATTTTTATTTGCCTGGTGTAACTTAAAAATCTCATCTGCTGTGTGCAAAGATGTTACATTCCATATCAAATGATCATGGACCTGAATGTTCAGATCTAAGATATCTGCCTTGCCCAAACAATGAAGAAAAGTGTGAGATAGTTCTGCCTCAATTGCCTCACCATTACAAGTTCAGGGAAATAGTCTGAGACATTAGGAGAAGAAGAAAGAAGAGGAAAACTTATGTTGTCCTTTGTCAGGACAGAAACAAAAATGGGCAGGCATACAGGGTCCTCATGGAAACGGTAAAATAGCTCTAATGACCCAGCGTTTTCTTCTTGGGCTAATACGGATTTATATTATAATTTTGATTAATAGCTTTACAATCTTACAGAATCAAAAGTTCTTGACTGTAGAGTCTGCCTCATTGTAAAATTTGGGTTCTTTTTGGGAAAGGTTCACACATCTCTGAGTGTTAAACATGTGAAGTTATAAGGATTATGATGATACTAAACAATTTGTCTTTTTCCATTTCTTGAAGGTTCCTTGTCCCTCTAAAAATGAGTTTGATATTAAAGCTGTTCCTGGAGGCTTACATTGTTGCTCACGAAAGCAGGGGGGATTTAATGTTTGTCTTTGAAAATTGGATATGATGTTTATTTGCTTATTTGCTATAGTTTACATATTGTTCAGTTCAGCAAGACTCAAAGTGGCTTTCAGCAGAAAAAGGTACACCAAAATAAAAGTAATCATAACCAATAGAAAAAGCAATAATGTCCCAAAGAAGAGCCACAACATCCATTCCTTAGACCAGGGTCTTCAAACTTGGCCCTTTAATGACTTTTATTTTATTTTTTATTTTAATCCCATTTATATCCCGCCCTTCTCCGAAGACTCAGGGCGGCTTACAATCTAAGCACAAATCAAATGTGCTTAGCAATATGATTTGTGGACGCTGGCTAAGGAATTCTGGGAGTTGAAGTCCACAAATCATAAAAGGGCCAAGTTTGAAGACCATTGCCTTAGACTGAGGTTCCTTTTCATTAACAATCTATTTCAAAGTTCTCTGAAAAAGCATATTTTAATGGTTTCAAGTAACAATAAGGTTGGATCCAACCTACTATTGGGAGGAATGCTTTCAAAGAAGTAAGAGAAGTGACAGAGGTCCATCTCCATGACCTCTGAAGATGCATGCTTTTTAAGAGCAGGGGCCCACAGAGATCCTACTCTTTTCAATATTATTAGATGAACTGAAGCCACTGGTGGTCCAGTAGGTATCCTGTATATTTGCAGATAACTGGCAAAACTGTAATTCCAAAGCAGAACATCATATACTTAGAATTCATTCATTTGCCCGCTCTTACTGAGAGCTAAAAGCATTATGATATAACTTTTAGTTATCTAATTATTGTATATACCTTCATTATGTATGTAAACATATCATAATTCTGGATAACTAAATGAGTTAGTTGTACATTTTTTAAAAAAAAAACAACAGTTTAATGTTCTTCTATTTCCCCACATAACTGCATAAATCTAAAACTTCGTAATACATCCCAAGATAAACTTAAGAGTGGGAATGCAGTGAATAGAATGAGAAGAATATTATAGAATATTGCTTGGACTATAGATAGAAATACTGTACACATCACCTTTAGGTATGTTGCTTCTCCCCATATCTAGCATTATTTTCAGTAATGGTTTTCCATTTTCTACATCTTTGCCATTACAGTCTAGACGAATATTACACTGTATGTCAGTTGTGTGCTGCATTTTCCTAATCTGTCATCTGCTGAAAAGAAGGAATTGTTTTGGTTTAGGTGTGTTAACACATTGACATAAAAGATGAAGATACTGTCAGTTCTGAGAAATCATTAAGTCTCAAAGCCACAGCAGGACACCAAAGAAGCTGTTGACAATAACAATACCTGCAAAAATCACCACCAATTAAGTAGGCTGTATCAAAATTTGACAGACATTTTACAAAAGTGTGTAAATTATCAAAAAAGGAGCTTAACTGATCTCTAAAGTAAATCAGCATGGAACAAAAACATAACAGTCATTAAGCACATTTCAGTCATAAATTGGTTTTCTTCAGTGATGGGGTAATGTCAAAGAATGGGAAATTAAGACTCTGCAAATGTTATAGATTAGAATCACAATACCCAGCAATGATTAGTCAAGAGAGCAAATGCTGAGTTCCTCAATCTGTGGAAATAACATATGCCTGTACTTTCTAAAAACTTCGGAAAATCCTTCAGCAAAGGGTCCTAAGTTAACAGAACTGAGATCTCTTTTGATATATTATGTATAATATAAAGATTAAGAAGTAAGTTGTAATGGTAAAAGGGCAGTTCCCCAGTGGAGAGATATAAGAAGTCAGAAGATATATTAAGATTAACATTTTAAACTTATTAGTTATGGTTAGAAGTTAGGCACATAAGTTTGGAGATTGGAAAAATAAGCAGCCAAATAAAAACAATGTTTTCATATTGAGAAACATGCTAGTTTTATAATTACTGATAAGGTCTGAGCCAACAGCGAATTATGAAGAAAGAATCTCAAAGCTGCTGGTAGCTGGAATTCAAATGTCCATTGATATTATAAATTAATAGAAAATCCAGTAAAAACAAAAGGTAGCAAAAATATAACATTAAAATCAAGATGATACCTACCAACATCTTTGGCTTCAAAGGGAGATTAAGGAAAGAATATTTTCATTGATAATTACCTCCAATTAGAGAATTAGAATAATTGAATTTTCTTTTAATTATATGTAGCATTAGAATATAAGAAAAACGTAATCCTGAATCCTTATATTTAAGTCTACCAAATTAAGCTTGTCCTAGCAAATGGAAGGTTGTCCAAACAAAATTAAAAATGGTTTGGAAAGCTGTCTGTCCAGATTGTTGAGTTTATTAAAATTGTTCATTCTGTACCATCAAAAACAACATTGACACAGATAACTGATTCTGAGAGTTTCTTAATAATTCCTTATGTACAGAGCATAGTTTAAGGAAAAAAGGAAAATGACTCAGAAATATTTCTCCTTATAGTGAGCAACTGACTTGAATTGATATTAAGGAAGGTAGTATATCTGAGAATAGTCTTAAAAAAGGTAGTCATGAATTCTTACTGATCCCTACCGATCACTTCTTTGTCCCTAATATGTAATTAAGCAAGTTCAAAAACTAAGTAGTTGTAGTTGTATTATTATTGGATTTTGGTATCTTGTCCCTAATATATAATTAAGTAAATTTAAAAACCCAGTGTAAGTAATTGACATGTATTATTATTGAGTTTTGGAAGTTTGTTTTGATGCCAAAAGAAGAAGAATGTAACTGATCATTGCAATATTTGTGGCATAGAAAGAATTCCTTTTTATAACAAAAGTATGTGATTTGGGTTACTAAAAAAGCTTATACTTGCCATGGAATTTATTGCCCAATGTATTTACCGTAAATTCTTAGGATGCATGAAAATCAGAATTGAAAAAATGCCAAATCTTGTTTGATTCAAGGGTCAAATAATACTAAAATAAAACAACGTGGCATATTTACATCATGTGCAGGGCACAAATTAGCTTACAATATGGGCCAAGCTTTAATTATGTCCATGTTTTTATGAATTTCTTGAAAAAAATATTTATGCTTATGTATATTGAATAAGCTGCCCTTGTTTCAGATTAGTACTGGTCACAATCTGCTTTCTGTATCAGTATTTTTAGTTTCAACCTGATAAGAATAACTATGCTAGAAAAATAATTGCACACCTTGAAATGTTATTTACTTTTTATGTTTCTGAGGAGTAAATATACATAATGTTCTACTAACTGCCGACTCTTTTATTTGTCATCTCCGTAATAATGTTTGTCATTCCATTGTGCTACTACTTGGGCATCACATTAAAACAATATATTTGTGGAAATCCATCTACAAAAGTATATTCTTTATTGGTCACTTGGGTTCTTTCTGCTACAGTGCATATGTATTTGTTCATATCGTTCTCTGTTTTTGCCCAAAGCAAAGAAAGAAATGTGTGGTTATGTCATAGTTGATCTGACCAACCCTCCTGTTAGTTTCTAATATTGTGCACCCTTCTCTACTTGCATCTTCCAAAATCTTATATTGCATAATAGGTGCCTTGTTAAATAGTGTTTCCGGTAAAAAAATATGACATAACAAACAATGATTACATTGTGGTGTGCAACCTCTCTTGGAATACTTCCAGCATTGCCAGAATAGCCAGTTTTAAATATCACCCAATTGTTTCATGTTTAAAAGAGGATGTTTCAAATTTGGAATGGTTTGAATACCTTGCACACCCTTATTACAATCTTTGGGTCCTTTCAGGATAGGGTATTTCTCAATGTTTAATAAGCACAATTTAATGTTTCTGTTGCTGTTTTGGCACAGATTTGCACTCATAACTTGTAGTGAGGGTATCATCAAAAACCACAATTTCCTCTTGGGAGCAGATTCAATAGATTGACTTGTCTTGGTTTATTTTGCAGAGATGAAATTACCTTGCTTGCAACAGTTGAATGACCTAATGCAATGATCAGAAATTTAACTCTTCATAGACTAGCTGCCATTACTAGTACTAAATTCAATCTTGGCAGTCAAAGAAGCACCCTCTGCTTCTTTCCCGAGGTTCCGGGAGCGAGGATGTGCAGCCTCCTGAGCTCCGGCTGGTGTACCTGAATGCCAGGTCCGTGGTCAACAAAGCTCCCCTTATTAGGGATTTAGTTGAGGGTGAGCATGCGGACCTGGCTTGCATCACGGAGACTTGGTTGGGGCCAGAGGGTGGGGTCCCTTTGGTTGATCTTTGCCCACCAGGCTTCCGGGTGCTACACCAGCCTCGAGCTCAGGGTAGGGGTGGGGGAGTGGCGGTGATCGTTAGGGAGACCTTATGTCCGCGGGAGACCACCGTTCCTCAGATAGTCGGGTGTGAGTCTCTCTTTATGAGATTTGGCTCTGGGGCGCAGTTGGGCTTGCTGCTCGTGTACATTTCGCCTAGTCGCGTAGCGGCAGCCCTGCCCGAGCTGCTCGATGTCCTCTCAGGGTTGGTGGTTGAGTTCCCCAAACTTATAGTTTTGGGAGACGTCAACCTACCATCCCTGGGAGGTTCATCTGAGCTTGCTCGGGAGTTCATGGCTTCCATGACGGCCATGGACCTGACGCAGGTAATTTCTGAGCCAACTCATGAGGGAGGCCACACCCTTGACCTGATTTTCTTATCTGGACGGTGGTTGGATGATCTTGGTGGGGGCTTTCCACTTACTATGCCCCTGTCATGGACCGATCATCACCTCCTGCGGCTGGTCTTCCATTTTGCCACCCCTCGCCGTGGAGGTACGGAGCCAACTAGATGGTACCGCCCCAGACGCCTAATGGATCCTGAGAGATTCCAAGCGGCGCTGGGGTCTCCACCTGCCTCCATTGCTCACAGCTCGGCGGATGCCTTAGTGGAAGCCTGGGAAAGGGCAGCCACTGAGGCACTCGACCGGGTTGTACCCTTGCGGCCCCTGACCCGGCGCAGATCCCAGCGAGCTCCATGGTTCTCCGCGGAGCTCCGGGAGATGAAGCGGCGGAAACGGGGCCTAGAGAGCTGCTGGAGGTCCAGCCGATCTGAACCCGACCGATTGCGGTTAAGAACCTATATTAGGTCTTATCTCGCTGCGATGAGGGAGGCGAGGTGTAATTACTTCTCTACCCTCATCGCGTCCGCAGACAATCGCCCGGCCGCCTTGTTTAGGGTGACTCGCTCCCTTCTTAATCAGGAGGTGAGGGAGGATCCCTTGCAGGGTCGTGCCGAGGAGTTTGGTCAACATCTGTTGGATAAAATCGCTCGGATTCGGACCGGTTTGGACTCCAGCTGGGCAGAGTCTGACGATCAGGACACGGGCGGTCTTGTCAATGTTATCTGGGAGGAGTTCGATTCTGTGACCCCTGATGAAGTGGACAGGATTATGGGGAAGCTGAGTTCCACCACATGCTTATTGGACCCGTGCCCTTCTTGGCTGGTTTACGCAGCTAGGGAGAGGACACGAGGCTGGCTCCAGGCGGTTATATCTGCTTCTTTGAGTGAGGGTTATTTCCCCACCGTCTTGAAGGAGGCGGTGGTGAGACCTCTCCTCAAGAAGCCTGCCTTGGACCCAGCTGTATTGAACAACTTCCGTCCAGTCTCCAACCTTCGCTTTCTTGCGAAGGTTGTTGAGAGTGTGGTGGCGCATCAGCTCCCTCTGGTCCTGGATGAAGCGGATTATCTGGACCCTTACCAATCGGGTTTCAGGCCCGGGCACAGCACGGAGACGGCATTGGTCGCTCTGGTGAATGATCTCTGGAGGGCTCGGGATAGGGGGTATTCCTCTGTCCTAGTCCTATTAGACCTCTCGGCGGCTTTTGATACCATCGACCATGGTATCCTGCTGCAGCGTCTCAGGGGATTGGGAGTGGGAGGCACGGTTTTTCAGTGGTTCTCCTCCTATCTCCTGGGACGCTCGCAGTCGGTGTTGGCAGGGGGGCAGAGGTCGACCCCTAGGACTCTCGCTTGTGGAGTTCCTCAGGGGTCGGTCCTCTCGCCTCTCCTGTTCAACATCTATATGAAGCCGCTGGGTGAGATCATTCGTGGTTTTGGAGTTGGGTATCATCAATATGCTGATGATACCCAACTTTTTATTTCGACCCCAAACCACCCCAGTGATGCCCTCGCTGTGATGTCCCGTTGCCTGGAGGCGGTTCGGGTCTGGATGGGGAGGAACAGACTTCAACTCAACCCTGACAAGACTGAGTGGCTGTACATTCCGGCTTCCCGAGACACCTGGGATGTTCCACCTCTTTCTATGGGGGGTGAGCTTTTACCCCCTGTGGATAGGGCTCGCAACTTGGGAGTCCTCCTAGATTCACGACTCACTTTGGAGGATCACATAGTGGCCGTGACTAGGGGGGCTTTTGCCCAGGTTCGCCTGGTGCGCCAGTTGCGGCCCTATCTGGATCGGGAGGCCTTGTGTACGGTCACTCATGCGCTCGTGACCTCTCGCCTAGACTACTGTAACGCTCTCTACATGGGACTTCCCTTGAAGACTACTCGGAGGCTCCAACTGGTACAGAATGCGGCCGCGAGAGTTGTCTTGGGAGTTTCCCGGTACTCCCATGTTACACCTTTGCTCCGTGAGCTGCATTGGTTGCCAGTTGTCTTCCGGGTAAGGTTCAAGGTTTTGGTTATGATCTTTAAGTCCCTACATGGCATGGGTCCGCGATACCTCGAGGACCACCTGCTGCCGGCGTCGACTCCCCTCCGCCCTGTGCGCGCCCACAGAGAGGGCCTCCTCAGGGTGCCTCCTGTCAAGGAATGTCGACTGGTGGCCCCCAGGGGGAGGGCCTTCTCTGTGGGTGCTCCGGCGTTATGGAATCAACTGCCGGTCGAGCTCCGGATGGCATCAGACCTCCGATCCTTCCGTCGCGGGTTGAAGACCCATTTATTTGAACTAGCGGGTCTGGCCTGATGGGGGTACTTGGGTTTTTTATTGGTTTGTTTTAGTATTCTGGTTTTAACTTGGGCATTAATTTAATTATTTTTTAATGTTTGTATTGGTGTTTATATTTATGCCCTGTGAACCGCCCTGAGTCCCTTTGGGAGAAGGGCGGTATAAAAATCTCAATAAATTAATTAAATTAAAATGTTCCCTGAGGAAAACAGTTATATTTCATGAATATGCTGAAGTAAGACCAATTAAATTGGTCAAATGTTATATTCCAATTAATCCTTAAGTGGGGAAAATCCCCAAAGCAAGAATAAAGCCTCTAAGGCTATTATTTCTGCTATAGAAGATGTTATAAATTACTGCATGAAAGGATATCTAAACTTCTGCATCTGCCATGTTATTTTCTAAAATGGAATCTCTAGATAACTGCATGTAAAATGAATATATATATATATATATATATATATATATATATATATATATATATATATATATATTCAGTTTTGCAGAAAGATATTTAACATTATATCATACAGAATTTTGTCATCTTCAGTTGATGACAAAATGATGACATTTCAAGTACACTATAAGTGACAACAATATACAGTGGTACATTTGGTACTCATTGTTAATTGGTTCTGGGAGATGCAATGAGTACCAAACAATTTTTTCCCATAAGGAATAATGCAGTGAGTCACAAGGCAGCCGACACTGACAAGTTCTAGCTTGTGTGTTGAGTACCAAACAAATAATGAGTATTGGGACAAAATTTTTGCATCGAAATGCTTTGAATACCAAATCAGATGAGTTTCAAAAACAGTTGAATACCAAGGTACTACTGTACATACGTTTATCACTTAAAATGAGAGATTATTAAAATCTAAAACAAATAAACTACAGGCATAATTTAAATAAGATATAAACAATAATAATGTTAACATATTTCTAAGATAATACTTCAAATGGTTAATGAAGCAGGGTAGGGACTACATCTTGTCAGATCTTAGGAAATATGGGTATTATATATTGTAATTTGTCATCTCAGACAGAGTCTACTCTTTCTTTCCCCCTTAGCCTTGCTGCCTTAATTGCAAAAATAGCAACTCACTGTGTCACAAACTGATTGGTACCTTGTAGAAGGAAATTCAATTTATTTCCAGCATTCCAGTTCTTCATGTCATCAAGGAATGGAGATAAATAATGATCCCTATATTTAACATACAACCAGCATTACAATATATAAGTGACAGATACTCTATTTCACCTGCCCTTCACATAAAGTCTGCCTTGCACTGGGATAAATAGGAATTTGCCTTGTTGCATCATTATCCTTCCTTCCTTCCTTCCTTCCTTCCTTCCTTCCTTCCTTCCTTCCTTCCTTCCTTCCTTCCTTCCTTCCTTCCTCCCTCCCTCCCTCCCTCCCTCTCTTGATTGGAATTTATAATAAATCTTGTAAATATGAATGAACCCTAACCTCTAGTGAGTTAACATCTCTTGCTTTTGTAGTCAGGATTTGGAGGCAGTATTCAAATCTCTGTAAGTTATAGCAAATGCTTTTGCTTGCAGTCAGAATTTCAAAAGTAGAAATCCTGAACAAAAATGAGTAACTTATTTTAAAGAGAAATGCTATTGATCAGATATAGATGTTGAACTATTGGGTTCTGGTACTGTTGTTTGCTAAGCACTTGCAAATAATATAATTCTTTCCTAATAATGTTCAGGAAATAATTTATGTATAGTAATGTATACAATAGTGAAAGATTACACTGAGATTTAAGTCAAAACAGACCAAAGATGGATAATAATAACTAAAAGAACTCCAGGACATTCTGGATGAGTAGTTACATATAATATTGAACAATTTACTCATAGGAATGAGTGAGTATCAACATGGTTGATGAATAGGTTTTTCAAATCATTGACTTCTTGAAAATTAAATATTTTATTATTTTCTAGGTATTGCTAGCTAATCATTAGGGGATTTAACTGCTGGCTTTTCTATCTCCTGTGAAGGTGGCTGCAATTAACCCCAACCATCCACTTGCTCAGATGCCCTTGCCTCCTTCAATGAAAAATTGCATTCAACTAGCAGCATGTGAAGCTACTGAGTTGCTACCAATGATCCCTGACTTACCAGCTGACCTGTTCACATCCTGCCTTACCACACCAATCAAGATTGCGCTTAGATGGTAAGTGACTCGCTTGCCATCTGAGTGCATAGTGCATGATTTCTGAGACTTGCCTATAGGTCTGATAAAGATGTTGACTTGGAAGCCTCAGTTGCCCAGACATTTCTCTGTAGATCTAAATTAGAAGAATTTGAGGTAATCATCTGGGAGACTGTCTCTAAGTATATTTTCACCTTCTTGGCTTTTTTTTATACTTTTGTTTATTACATTTGTATTGTATCTGGATATTTGGGTTTGCTCACCGCTTAGTATGCTGGAAATTAAAGTAGGCTGCCTTTTCACAAATCAGAAATACCATATGGTGCAGCACAATGTTATATGAATACACTACATTTTTCAGAGAAGCTGTAGTGCCTGTCCTCAAGATCTTTTTTTACCTGAGCACATTCTGTACATTTTAGATAAAAGCTTAATTGGTTGGGATTAAGAGAATTGGGCTGTGAAATGTTACAGAAATGTTTTGAATAAGCTAGTTAAGTAACAGGAAAAGTTTATTGAAAAAAATAAATTTCTTTTTTAAAAAGGAATTTGAAGTAATAAGGCTATCTATTAAGGAAGCGAGAGATAAAAACCTCTCTGCTTTCTGCTTAACAACACATCTTGGGGTTATGACAACAGGGGACTTTCTGGATTGCTGTCACTAAGGAATGTGGCCATGTGATATCATGCTTTACAACTATTGTGCTTAGTGACAGCAATCCTGATCCCAATTGCAGTCACAACTCGAGGACTGCCAGTATATTTGTTTGTTTATTTATTTATTGAGGAAAATGATCCAAAGCTACATATTTGTGTGTGGTAAAAATATGTGAATGTTTGCTTTCAGTAACTGGTGGGCAGCAATAACTTCTACTAAATATTTCCAATAACTGATACTGTAATGAATCTTGCACATTGACTTGAAAGAACTTAGTCCATTCCTTCTTATAGAACAACTTTAGCTGAGGGATGTTGGTTGGCTTCCTCATGAACCTCCCAGATCAAGCCCTTCCATAACTTTTCTATAAGATAAAGGTCAGGATTTTGACTTGGCCATTCCAAAACATAAACTTTCTTCTGTTTTAACTATTTTTTGGTTGTAAGACTTGTGTATTTTGGATTGTTGTCTTGCTGCATGATCCTCTTTATCTTTAGCTTCAGTTCATAGACAGATGCCTTAACATTTTCCTACAGAGTTTACTGGTACAATTCAGAATTCATAGTTCCATCAATGATGACAAGCTGTCCTGGTCTAGAGCAGTAAAGCAGGCCTAAACCATAATACTGCCACTGCCACATTGCACAGATGGGATTCTTGTGCTGGAATGCAGTGTGTTTGCCTTTCACCACATATAATACTTTTCACTCAAGCCAGAATATTCTATTTTGATCTCATTCATCATTCTTCCAATAGCCTTCTGGCTTATCCATGTGGATAAGCAGACTGTATGGGCACAATGTTCTTTTTGGGGAGTTGTAGCTTTCTCCTTGAAGCTCTATTATGCACACTATTGTTCAGTGTTCTTTTAATAGTGGTCTCATGAACGTTGAAATTTCCTTATGCAATAGAGGTCTTATCTAGTGATTTATCACTTCTTGTTTGTATCATATGATTTATGATTGTATCTTATGATTTATGATGTGTTATTTACCACTTAGTTGTTTGTATGTACACTGAGAGCTTATGTACTGGAGACAAATACCTTGTGTGTCCAATCACACTTGGCCAATAAAGAATATTTCTTTTCTGTCTTATATGTTATCCTGGGCTTCTTTAAGACTTCTCAGAGTACTACATGCTTTCCTTTTGATGTGATGTTGATTGATTGACTACTCTTGGGGAGGATAACAATGGTGTTGAATTGCTGCCATTTGTAGACATCTCCCTGATAGTGGGTTGCTAGAGTCCAAACTCTTTGAAAACAATTTTGTAACTTTTTATCAAGTGAACATCAACAACTGCTTGTTAGAGGTCCTCAATAATCTCCTTTGTTTGAGCCCATGATATACTTCCACAAACCTATTTTGTGAAGATTAGACTTTGATAGTGAATATCCAGAATTCTGTTCTTTAAATAAGGCATACTCCCACTTGATTTTCATCCCGTTGATGGATAACCCTGACTTTAACTTCCCATTCAAATGAATTGGTAATCCCAGAGGTTCACATCCTTTTGCTACACGCAGATATGCACCTTTGGATCATTTAAATGAACACATCTAATGCTTTTCACTCATTTGTTTAATCGGATTCTCTTTCTTTATCTAGGTTTAGGACTTATAAGGAGAATAGATCATACTTTAGATTATTTGGAAATACTGAAATTCAAAAGAGTTTATAAACTTTTAAATATTAGTATATCAGAACCTCATATACAATACTGAAAGCAAATGTTCAAGTTACAGCAACTTAAATCTTCTATGTTATTAGAAGATTATAATCAGAATGATTATTTTGGAGTGGCTTTACTACCTTAAGTAAGAATTTGGAGGTTAGGTAAGGAGTTCGCTATTTGTAATTTTACACATAATAATAATAATAATAATAATAATAATAATAATAATAATAATAATAATAATAAGAAGAAGAAGAAGAAGAAGAAGAAGAAGAAGAAGAAGAAGAAGAAGAAGAAGAAGAAGAAGAAGAAGAAGAAGAAGAAGTTGTTGTTGGAAGGGACCTTGGAGGTCATCTAGTCCAACCCCCTGCTCAAGCAGGAAACCCTAGAGTGCAAAGTACTTTTTCAGTTACATTTGCATAAAAAATACTGATATAAAATGTGCTATTTCACCTTTAATATTGGTAGATAATTATAAATGGGATCCTGATTCTTCAAAAATTATTGAATCATTTATAAAGTGTGAAAGTGCTGCCTGCATATTCCATTTAGGTAAACTCAGAGGTTTCACACTTTCTTTCTGAATCATTACCTGGTATCACAAGAATAGTGTGTGATCAGATGATTTCTTTCTGACTCAGAATCATATTTTCCGTAAATGTTACTCAACATACGAAACTCAGTTACTCAAACCATAAAAAGAATGGAAGTGATGATGGATCTTGACAATTATCATGAGCCATGAGAAAACCATTAATGCCATTGTCTCTGCTGAATTGTTGGTCTGTTGCTTTCTTTTACTTAACCTGTTTCAACCAAGGGGTGAGCCTTGGTATAATATTTTTACTATAATCTCAGCATTTCCTTGAATTTTATGCTTAATCTTAGTAATTTTTTTCCTATTTTAAAAATTGCACGTACACTCCATACCTGATACAGGAAAAATAGGGAACAATAAAAATAGATTTGTTTTTTTGCATATGTATGATTAAAAATGTAACTCTGAGTAAAACCTTTTAAATTATAAGTGCAGGAAAAAAAATCATTTTTTGCTTGGAAAAAGGTTGGGTCAAGTTATATGCCTTTCAAATTAAAAAAAAAGTTACATTAGAATTTATTCCACCCTGCCCCATCCCCATGGATGCCCCTGAATGCCCTATTCCTATTGCATTCAGTCTACTTTTATGTCTTACTTGACATACCCAGCTATTAGTTTCAAATAGCAATGTGGACAGAAGCGCAGTCTTATATGCAGTCAGTTTTGCTTTTATTCAGTGTTTGTTCATTACCACAGGCAACATATTATCCACTATCCTCACAGCATTTGTACAACTTAACATTTCTCCATCCATTTTCCCGTCTTTATTAAACATTCTACCAAAGTACACAAATTCATCTGCTTGCCCTAGTTTTTCACTCTTCTTATCAAATTGTTTCTCTGTTAAACATAACTACCTTGCATTTTAATACATCAATTTTCAGATCTGTATTCCTCGATACATTATACATTAACTGCAGATCGTTAGGGTCTGTCAGTCACAAAACAACTGCATAGAAAAATACGCATATATTCACATCCCCCATCAACACACTTCAACATTACCCTAAGCATCCCTTATATCTATTAAACAGGCTCACGGACACCTATATCCCTGTCTTACTTTCTATTCAATGTTGAACCATTTCCTAAGTATTTATTCTCATGTAAGATTTATTTCTAATATATACCATTCTTACATTCAGCAGTCAACCTTCATTTCTGTATTCAAGTGTGTTAACTTAATCATACACTTTCTTTAAATCAACAAATATTTCCTACACTTCCTTTCCTACATTTCTATATTTCTCAGTGACCAGCTGAAGAGCAAATCTGCATGCCCTTTGCCTAGATTCAAGCCAATCTAAAGTTCATGTATATTTAATCAGAATTCTGACAAGCAGGGATGTTTAACAAAGCAGTCCCACTGTTGTTTTGGCATTGATGCTTCTCATTTCCCTCTTTGTATCAGGAAGTGATACAATAGCCATGTTAGACAAATCACCCGACATGCTACACATCCATCCTACATCATGGTTACACCTGCAGCTTTACTATTTTTCAACATTTGCATAGCACAAATGACTTCAGTTTCTTCTTGGACACTAACACACTTGTACAGCACTTGTTTCATTTCTATTATCAAGCAACAGCTAGCCCGGCAAAATCTTGGAAGCAAGAATTATACAGAACGCTCTAAAGTATCTTTATTGGAATTCTGGGGTAAATACAGAATCTTTCATACTAGAAGAAATTTCCACACTCATTGGCAAGGATGCATCCTCGCTGAATGATTTGAAATGCTTCTTCCCAGGTTTCTTTCCATCTGAGCCAAGTTGCTGGTTAGGATCTAAACCAGGGGTGTCAAACTCAATTTCATTGAGGGCCGCATCAGCATTGCGGTTGCCCTCAAGGGGCCAGGTGGGTATGGCCAGGGTGGGCGTGGCCTAATGGGTGGGTGTGGCTAGAGTGCATATGGCCTACTGGGTGGGCATGGCCAGCTCTACAACGTTTGCATGAAGGGTGCCTATGGGGGCCTGGGCAGGAGTGGGACAGGTCTGAGGGTCTCTGGCAGGAGGAGGGTCTCTAGGCCAGGGCCAAGGCAGTGGGGGCTGTTCCCTCACTGCTTCCAAGATGGCTTCGTGGGCCACATGAAACCACTTCGTGGGCCAGATCCGGCCCCCGGGCCTTGTGTTTGACATGTCTGATCTAAACTGTCAAGTAACTTGTCCCTTTTTTCTCTTGACCCTCTCCTCTCCTTTCTTCCCTCCTCCCTCCCGTTCACGTCTATGCTTTGACATGCTACTGCCATTCCCACTGAAATTTCTAAAACAGTCTTTCCAGCATTCCTTCATTTCAGTTTCAACTCAACTAATTGTTATCTTATTTTTTTAATTCAATTCACTCTGATGAAGACATCTTTCTTAGCCTAGTTCCCAAATTTGTTTTTAGTTCTACCATACATTTTCTCTGCATCATTTAATCTTTATTTTTAACATATGAAACATTTACAATGAACGTATGGTCATTTTGCATTCTTCAAGCTGATATAGGTAGTCTTCATTTATGAATTACCTCATTTAGCTATCATTTAAAGGTACAACAATGTAGGGAAAAAACATTTTGCAGCCAATCCTTCACTTATGACTGTCACAGTTTCCCGCAGTCATGTTATTACCATTCAGGCGCTTTATAAGTGGCTTCTGAAAAGCAGGGTTAATAGAGAAGGCAGAAATAAAATTGTCAGTCACAGTCACACGAGTTTGACTTAGCAATCTTGACATTTCGCTTAGCATTCTGGAAAAAAAAAAGGTAAACCTATCCCAGTCATGTCATTTTCTGCTTAGCAGTTGCAGTGCTTAAGGGACCAAGTTACTAGTGCCAATTGTGGTGGTTACATGAGGACTTCCTATATGGTTTAATCACTTTTACTGTAATCCCTCCTCTTATTTATCTATTCACGTCATCCAGTAGAATATCTTTTTCCCATTCCAGTTTGCATCCATTATGTATGTTGCAAATTGTTTCTTCAAACTCATCTGATACTTCCATGATTACAGTGTACTGGAGTATAACATGCAATTACTGCCAATCTGTTGGTTCATATTTTTGTATTCACCACAACAATTTAGATCAGTGGTTCATATTTTGTGAAATCTATATCTTTTAACTCCTTCATACATAATTCAACCTCTGCATTCACTTCTCTGCATGCTCCATAAGATCAGACCACCTTCATTCATATCTGTTATATCGTTCCCCTGCAGACAGATCACATAACATTTTTCCATCGTTGCTTTTATTAATTCAGAGTATTTACCAAATACTTCTTTTTAAAAAAATTTCCAAAGTTAAAATACAAATTCCCAATGAAACAATAACAAAGCAAAACTAAACAGGGAAAGAAAAAAATGCACAAACCCCCCCCCCCCATACACATAGTTTATCCCCTCTGTTTGAATGCTGATAAACATATTTCAACAATAGTAGTTTTCTCTCCCCTTGTGAAACAGGTCTACAATTTGTGAAATTTACATCTCTGTTTACCCAATCAATTTGACCTACCATCTATCTACTGTAAAAAACAAAAAATAGCAAGTAAATTTAACAGCAAAGCTAAACTACAAACCCTCTGTTAACAATCTATTTAACACAGAAAGTCCACAACACTTTCTAATCTGTTATAACCCATGGCAATCATTCTCTCTGATCCACCTAGGATCAAATATCCTCAATTGATTCTTAATAATAAAACTTTCCCTTAAAGTTATGACTGGGATTTTTCCTTATAATTACATTTCATTCCCCAAAGTCATAGATCTCTGTTATAAATATCTCCACAGCACTTGTTGTTCAAAAAGTCTTCCTGCAAATTGAAACACAGCATCTCTTGACAGTTGTCTTCTGGTTGAATATAATAAGTCTATTCCACAATCACCATCAATTTTCTTAACAAACTCCAGTTCATCTGTAATTCTAACTGTTTTGAATTCATGCCTCTTTCAGCCTTCTCCAATGAGCCTGCAATTCTTAAACAAAACTTCTTCTCCTAGTCTACCAACAACAAATTAACTTTGTTGCCCTGTACACCACCCTGAGTCCCTCGGGAGAAGGGCAGTATATAAATCTAATAAATAAATAAATAAATAAACTTCCAATCCACCCAATTGCAAGTTTGATTTAATTGCTGTTAGCTGTATCTGAGTGTCATTCTTAACTTGATACATAACTCTTGTTAATCTATTAACCCATTTATCTAAATTTTCACTCAGAGCTTGTAAATTGAAAAACATTTTTTTCCAAAGGTTTCCAAGAAGGCTTTGTCATTAAGTTGATCTAGCTCTCATCATTTTTGTATCTCTTGCTATGGATATTGTAAGGAATATATGATTTATAATATTCAAATCCTTATTTTATTATTGTTTTCATTTTCAATATAGTCTAAATCTCTCTTATGGCTGGACTTGCTCAACAAAACATAGGCAATTCTTCTCAAGGACAAAAGAAGTAAATGTTCCATAACAAAACGATCACATGAAAATTGAGGTAATATTTCCCACAATAGAACGTGAATAAAAGAAAGGTTTCAGTCTCTTTAAAAAGAGATAGACAAGTTCAGAGACATATACAAAAGTAAAATAAAACAGCCAAGTTCTTTTTAAAAACTAGTGAAATATAAAATCCTTGCAATAGAAATCTGATGTAAATGTAAATCAAATCATATCACTTTCACCACCAAGGGGAAAATCTTCAGCCATCATCTTCCATGTGGCAAAAGCAAAGTGTTTCATAACTCCCAAAGTAAAACAGTAAAAAAGAGAAAAAAATCACATTTATAATCCAGTGAAGGGCTACAAGATAAGTCAGCACCCAGCGAGACTATTAGCAATTAAAGGTTAAGTCAAAAACAAAAGAAAAAATCAAAACGTGATGTCAAAACTGAAGCATGCAAAAAAAAAATGACAAGAAAAGATGAAGATTCAATACTCCAGCCACTCTTACTGAGAATTGCAATTGTCTAGATTTCTCTTCCCAGGCAAGTGCATGGTCGCCCTAGAGTCATCATAGGTCATTCCTAGTTACTGTTCAAATCTGGGGAGTGCCCTACCAACGAACCAGCTTTGGCAGCAAAGTCAGTTCTTTGTCAGCAGGAGAAAAAATTGCCCCATTGATCAGCACACCATTTTCTAGAGGACTGCCCACCATTTACTTCTCTTAGATTCCAAGTCTTAGACTTCCATATGCCATGGTTGTCATCAGATGGGTCCATAGATATTGAATTCAGCTTTCCATCATGGCTTTGGTTAATAAGAGGATATAACATTTTGGTTTTCCCCCCAAAAATATATAAACAGGTTATCAGACTTAGCTATGTCTGCACCCTCTGCAGCATTCCCAGCTAATAATAATGAAATGGCCAATTAATATTTGTACATTTTGTCCAGTACAGTATGTCACAAACATAACCAACACTCATTTTTACTTAAAGCATGCTCTCAGTTTTCTGTGCAAGCTAAATCTGTAATTTAGAGAGTTACCTGCATACTACTAACTAGTAGATATATGCATAGTTTATACGATATAGCTGCAACATTTATGACAGGTGTCAGGACCCACCTCAATCCACATGTTAGGAAATATGAACTCTTGGATGCAAGTTTAGTCCAAAAGGAAAATGTTTACTAGGATGGAATCGATTGTGGCAATACAAGACGGAATCTAACAAAGTTACATTTCAATCCTATATAAAGCATTCCCATTTCAGCCCCCTCCCCTCATCCATTTGGTCAGGCTCCCATCATTTACTTAGGTGTCAGGCCCTTCCGTGGGAAAGGGAACTCTCCTTGTTTTTATTGTTATTGCTTCTTCCTTTTCAGTTGTAAATGAAGATGCGATCCAGATCTGTCTCTCCCCCTCCCTCCCCCAGATCAAACGTTTCCCTGTTGTTTGAAGATAGCCTATTTCAATCTAAGTAACCATCCTCTCCCCCCCCCTCGGAGAGATGGCAGAATCCCTAGAATAAGCACAATGTTCTACCTATACATTTATGAAATGTGATATAAATGGATTCTGACAACAGGTTTATTTTTGCTAATTTTGCTATAAAGTGTAACCTCAAATGGAAGGAAATTAACTAGCATTGTTCCTAATTCTCCAAAATTTAGAGAGAGAAGCTTTAAATAAGTCTTAAACATTCATCTCCATTACCATTGGTCTGCTTGTTTAATAACGCCTTCATTTAAAAAGACGGATTTCAAGGATAGTAGAGGAAAAGAGCTAATCTGTTCAAGATATTGGGAACAAATTTTAAAAATATGGAAGTTGAATTTGACTTCCTGAGCAAGAAACTGACTGCATAAATATTGAGTATTTTGAATGGTTTGTGGTAGAAAATAAAGTGAAGTTAAGCAATTGCTATCATCCGCCTCAGTTTGAACAAGCAGAAGATAGCAATTGCCTACATTTATTACAGCCCCGAGGTATTTTGCCATCTAAAGCAAATGACAAGATAGTGTACTTCACAGATTATGGGACCATAAGGTGAAACGTACTTCAACTCTGGTATTGGACATATTTTTCCTTACCTGAGGGTATAACCTAACTTGAATTTGAAGGGCAGTCAGACTAGACTGCACAATCCTGTTTTCCAATATATTACCCTTTTACATCATTTGCCTGAGGCAAGCTTTGACTGTATCTCTGGCATTTAATCAACCACTGAGACAGCAAAAGTAAGCTCTAGTGCTTTCAGTATTTCACCTACTGAATACTTCAACTTCAGTTGGAGCAAAAAAAAATTATAAGAAGTGTGTAAATCATTATTGCTGAAAACAGTATCTTCCTTATTTTTTGCTTGATTTGCTGTGCCATTACATTGCTGTACTGCGTATTGGCTGCCTAAAGTGTCAGTCAGTGAAACAAAGCAGGGCCAGAAATTCACATCATTCATTGGCAAAGTTGTCTCAATTTTTAAATTATCAAATATTTCCTGGGGAGAAAGAAAAGAAGAAAAGACAAAAGGCTGAGCTTTTAGCAGCAGCCATGCAGCTGTGTAATGTCTGCTAGTGACCAAAGTCCCTTGGTGTAGCTGTTAACATGGGGTCTCATTTTGTAAGATGGGCAGAAGCTGAAGATATAAGATTTATGAGACAGAGGGCACAGATAAACTCCCAATGGCCTCAACAACTCTCAGAGAAAGTGCTAACAACCAGATGGCTGCAAGAAATATAATTCTTCCATTTCCCCCCATGCTACTAATCTTTCCAACCCCCAACATCCAGTCACAACTGATGAAGTTTCTTGTATGAGAAGTGAAAATTTTCTGCTTCTTCCTAAAAAAAATAATAAAAGTCCAGATTGCTTTTGAAAAAGCACCTTTGAGACAACTGTGACCTGAATGATTGAGAATCCCCATAGACATTTCCAGAAGAAAGTAATTGTGATTTTTGTCAAAAGCATCCAGTCATTTGAAATGTATATTTGCGTATAGGCTGAGGTTATTTAAACTGAAATCTACCGAAAAACCTTTAGAATATTTGTGTTATTAATGAAATACTATAAATAAATCACAGGTAAAAGTAAATTATAGCTCCATCTTCTTTATTGGCTAGTGCAAGAAGCAAACTTTCTGTTTATAGTGGGGTTTTTTTTAATGTCATTATGCATCAGTACTGCAAATTATGTATGTAATGTGTTGAGAAATATAAGCTATAAATCAGTTGAAATGTAGCTTTCCCTTTGTTTCTGGCATCTATAGTTCTCCTGGGGATTCAAATCAGAATTGTTCATTGCAGCTTTCAGAATATCACACCCATGTAGAAAACCAGCAAATGTGAAGTGCATGTTATTGAAAACGCCCATCACGAGGTATACACTTTCAACCTCTCCAAAAGATAGGGTGAGATGAGAAGATTGTCCACTTATCTTCTAGAGCATTTATCCTTCTGATTCTGGAGCATCCATCAGTTGCTCTCCTTGAAGATTTCATGACATCTGATTTTCCTCTGGGGAAGTATTTCTTGCTCCTTTAGCTGGATAATTAAGTCAGACACAACTTAAGGGATGGAGGAAAAATCTGTGGGGCCAAATTAATGCTCTCACCAACCTATTCCAGGCAGCCCTTAAAGTTTAGGAAAGGATTGGCACGCTACCTTTGCTAATCACTTTTATGTTTATGTTTTGTTTGAACAAATTACATGTTGAAACAGCTTTGTCAACAAATCCACAAATGTTACTAGCCTTCTGGGAGATAGTAGGAAGAGTAGAGAGCTGTGATCTTTCTCCGGCAGTCCCTTTCATTCCTGTGCTAAGTGCACTTCCCTACTCCAACAGTGTTTTATTTTTTTTCCCCCTGGCTGCCAAGGAGAAATGGTATGTTCCTATTGCCCCATTCATTCACCTGGATGGAATTTTTGGTAGGTACTTCCTAGGAACTATGCAAATGCTAAAGTTGAGGGTCTAAAGAATGGTAGATGTTTAATGATTGTTTTAAATTCCAATGGAATGCAGTCAATCTTTGCAGCTCTGGGATACATTATGCATTATTCCCAGCTGATTTAATAAGGGAATTTAATGATCAGAAGCAGTATGATAAATTGAGAAGGAGATACTTTGCCAACACTGCTTGACAAGGACATCCTAAAATTGCTGGAGAGTACAAAATTGATGTCATGAAGATAACACTGTTGGCAACTCTGTGCTTTTAGCGTCATTCTGGTATAGTCTTCTTGAATATTTTAATATTTTTCTTCATCTAGTTTTTTGGAACACAAAATGGTATTTATATAACTTCAATTTGCTTTAGCATTATATTAGTGAACAGTGAGTGAGCAAATGAGAACCAGAGCCAGTGTTATGGCAAATAAATAGTGACAATATTTAAATTTAAATACCAAATTACTTTTTTGTAAATCTGCATACTGTATTAGCATATTTTTACTACTCAGAGAATTTCTTGGGGAATTAGGATGCTATTTTTTCTGATATGCAAAAATACTGTTCAACACTCTAACTATTTGACCTGAATTCTTACACAAATCTGAATATCTTGTTTTGTGTTTGTCCTGTATGCAAAATATGTTGCTGTTTTGAAGTTGTAGAGAAAAAAGAAATATGCTATCCATCAATGTCATGATTTCATATCTGGTTTAATGTTTAAAGTGAAGAAGAGTGTAAATCTGATTCTGTCTGTTTTCTTAAAGCCACAAATATTGGTTTTATTATTTATTACATCATCTAACTTTCTTTCAAAGAGCTCAGAGTAATGTACACAATTTGGTTTCCCCTGTTTTATTCTGTGAGTAGATTAGGTTGCAACATGGTAACTAGCCCAGTAAGTATAATTGTTATTGTCATCATCATCAGCCGTTCAGTGGTTTCCAACCCTCGGCCACTCTATGGATCAGCACTTTCTATGTCCCTCTGACTCTCACCACCTCCTTCAGATCCACCATGGTCACCCTGATGTCATCCTTTATAATATCCAGCCAAGAGGTACTAGGGTGGCCCCTTCTCCTTTATCCACTGACCACTCCCAGCATGACCAACTTTTTGAATGAATCAGCTTGCATGACACGGCCAAAGTATGATAGCCTTTGTTTGGCGGTCTTCGCTCGGAGTGATATTTTTGCTGAGGCTTGGTCTAGGACACAGGTCTGCAACCCGTGGCTCCGGAGCTGCATGCGGCTCTTTCAGCCGTCTCCTGCGGCTCCCAGTCCTCTGACATGTGCAATCCAAAAAAAAAAAATGGGACTAAAAAAGTTCAACCAATCAATTCAAATATGCAGGGTAGGTCCATATCTCGCCTTGGCTCCACTCTTCAGTCAAATCCTGTTCTGCACATGTGCGCATGTACACGCATGTGCACACATTTTTTGCAGCTCCCAGTTTTTCCTTTTGTGAGGGAACTGGTTCCGAGTGGCTCTTTCACTGTTTCAGGTTGCTGACCCCTGGTCTAGGACTTCTTTGTGAATTTTTCAGTCCGTGGGATGTGTAATAGTTGTCTCCAGTACCACAGTTTGATGGCGTCCATCCTTCTCCTATCTGCCTTTTTCAGAGTCCAGGTTTCACAGCCATAAGTAGCAATTGGATATGATATAATATAATTGTAGAAAACTTTTAAAACAAAATTTTATTTGGGGCTTGTTTTCTACACTTTCCCTCCCTAAATCTCTAAAATTCCTTCTGAAAACACCAAGGAAATAGTTTTGCTTCATTTCAGTTGTGTGCAAATTTGTTTTATCTAATTGGCATTGATAATATTTAAGTCAAGTTTGTTAGTATCAGCAGTCTTGTCAACTGCACTGGAAGAGTGCATATAACCTTTTCCAGGTTTGTTTTATTGTTTCCTGTTATACAGTTATAGCTAAAAAAGGTCTCTGGAGGTAATACAAAGATAATCTAATAGTAGTTTCCAGAGCTGGAAGTCAGTTTCTGCCTCAGAAATTTTCCTGGATGTGCAGCTAGGTCTTTTGATGTCAAAACATCTGAGAATTGGACCTGTTTCAATTAACCTCTTTAACTTAGAAAAAAAAATTGTTTATGTTGGCATCCCAGATGAACTGAGTATTTTTAATGAGAATTTAAAAGCTATTAAGCTACTCTGACAGGTTTTCAATACATTGCTACTTGAATGACCATTCTTAAATCTTTTCTTGTCTCATAAGGAGTGATATGTTTGAGATTGCTGTTACTCTCTTTGGATTAATTTGAATCATATCTTCAGAGGTGTGATTTCTTTTACTCTGAATTTGTATTTTTCTTGGTAACTTTCAGTCACGGTGCCTTGGTCTCTTCCGATTTCTGGTAACCTCTGCTTTATAGTTTTATTTGGTACCAAGATAACTTGTAATATTATTAATGTATATTATCTTTTAAAATATTTGTTACAATAATCCTATGGAACATTTTGGGATTAGTTCTTAGGCCAAGTCTGAGAAAATGGTATCTTCCAAACTGCTTCTTGAAAGTACATTGTCTTACATTTGTCTGGTTTTTTTAATCTTCAACTTAAAATCGTGAAAACGCATCCTTTTTTAAAATTCTGCCATTTCACCAAATATATTCCAGAACAGTGTGAAATATTCCCATTTAATATATTATGTTCTTTTGGAAGTAAACATAATCTTAGTAACCATCTTTATGTGTGCATGAGATAGCTAACCAATATTCCCTAAGCCAATCTGAAACACAGAATCTCTAGTCAGCAGAGTCCCATCCCTCAATTAACCCAACTCTCAGTTTTCAATTTATTCTCCCATTTCTGCAATATATGCTCCCATTTCTGTAATATATGGTAAGAGTGAAAAGGTGGGGGGCAGACTATATTTTCAAATTCTCCTGGTGTCTAACTCCCCTCTTAGCAGCATTAGGCACTAGAAAATAGAGAAGAGATCGCTCTTTTTCTTCTTTCTCCAGTGGAGTGCAGACGCAAACAGAAGAAAAAAATAGTAAAGATTATTGAAAATCTGTGGAAGACAGTGGAATTTCCTCCTTTGCTATTAGGAATGCACCCAAGATGGAGAAGAATTTGAAGTCTTAATACTCCCTTTTTTTAAAGGGAAGTTTTATGGATTTGAATTTCAAAAATAAGGAGTTATGAAGCCATATTTGCAATAGCCAGAACATATTGCTATATTTAAAACACAATCTAGTCATTGATCTGCAGCACCTGGGCCTCAGTAATTGGCTTGTCTACAGTTAAAGCACAGGTGTCAAACTCGCCATGTCACGTGACATGTCACGACGTATTTCAAGTTTTTTCGCATTGCTGGAGCTGGAGTGGGCGCAGCCTCCATACGATGCAACCGGCCGGTAGTTTGACACCCCTGAGTTAAAGAAAATAGAATAGACAACCTAGAGACCAAAATGGTCCCTGCTGACTGAATTAGCAGTTTTGCATAATTAGAATGGACATTCCTGACAACAGAATTCTGATTACATCATTCAGGAGTAACTTGCTGGGACATAATTTGCAATTATTTCTGCTTGGCATTTCCTGCCAGCAGGAAGAGCTAAAGTAATTCCCATGTAGAAATTGTTTAGTGTTACTGGGACTTCTGACTACAAAGTTAAATCAAGAATAAAGTGGCTTCACACAATCCATCTGGAATCCCCACTCATACAGAATATTCAGTTGTTCCCTAGTGAGCTTCAGATGAATTTAGCTGCTTTCATTGTTGGAGGGAGTTGAGGAGAAATGATTACACAATGTGCGGCTGTACACCACTCATGGGGGATAACAGATTGAGGCCAAATATCCTACCCTAACATATGTTATGTTAATAGATACTGAATTGGCAGTGACTAAAGAGGAAAATGATCTTGGGCCTTTGATGAGGAAATGAAATGAATTGAAATGGAAGTATTATTAGCGTAGTTGTTTTGAGAAAGAAAATATCCATACAGGGGATCATTGAAAAAAAAACAACGGCCAGTATCACAATCCCTTTACACAAAACTATGGTTCCTAGTCATGCCATGTCTAAGTGGATATTATAGAGCTTATCTGTATGGAAAAGGTACAGAGAAAGTAAAACAAAGGGTGAAATATGGACCTTATTTAGCTATAAGCAGCATTTCATACTGTGTTTTCCACTTCAGCCTTGTTTAAAATCCATCCCAGTTCCACAGGAAGCTGATTTGCTGCCTTCCTCTCTTAGTAGCATTATAAAAGGGGAATCGAGATTTGGCCCCATGCCTCCAGACAAGTTGAGATTCCACGCTCTGCAGTAACATCAGTTTCCGTTCCCTTTAATGACTGGCTCTGGAAGTAATACATCTATTAACACTGCGTGGTGTAGCAGTATAAAACAAGCTTGAGAATTGGGTTGTTTAAATACTGCTTTCTGCTCCTGTATTTTTTAAGGATTGAATCTGAAAGGTGTCAGTTTTGATAAATAGGAGAAAAAGTTATGCCGCCATGAGATTTTGTATATCCTAATTTGGGGGTGCATGGAAGACTAGTATATTGTTTCAGTTGAGGGTAGAGGGGGAAGTATGATGTAAGGGAATATACCATAGTCAGCATTTCCAAGTGCTGGCTTGGGAGAGGGGGGGGGACAAGTAAGAGTGCAAATATTGCTGATTGATTGATTGGATTTACAAGGCTGCCCTGGGTGACACACAGCATAACTTTCTTAGCAGTGAAAAAAATATGGATTTAAGTTGCCACCATACAAACAGGCTTGGATTTATTTCATACAACATCTTGTAGATGTCAAGGAAAAAATACATCTTCATTGCCACAAATGTTTATTAAGCAGTCATGGAAATTAACTAATAACCTTTTTAGAAAAATAATAAGATACATTTTTTCTTAACAAATTGAAACTCAGTGGAGACCCTAACCATTCTGAAAACTGGGAACGGGAGAGACACCAAAGTAGGGATAGTGAATGGACAAACGGTCATTCACTCAAGAATCTGTTGTGTGCAGTCCAAGAAGATTAACCCCCCCAAAACCTGCTATCTCACCCCAGGTCACCTGTACAGTTTCTATCAGACAGGGAATCCACACCTTTACTTTCATCTTTCTGTTCATAAGAGAACATACATAGATTATGTAATAAAGTGGCTAGAATAAAATAGTTTGTAATTAGTCTGGAGATAGAAACCGTTATTTAAAGGAGAGGAGTCAAATTATTCCTTTACTAGTCTATGCAGAATTATGACTGCCTGTCTAGGACATTGGAGTACATGTTTTAAAAAGGCAGATGTAAGTGAAAGTTGTAAGGACGCGGTGGCTTAGTGGGTTAGGACGCTGAGCTTGTCAATCAGAAGGTCGGGAGTTTGGCGGGTCGAATCCCGAGTGCCGCATAGCAGAGTGAGCGCCTGTTACTCGTCCCAGCTTCTGCCAACCTAGCAGTTTGAAAGCACGTAAAAATGCAAGTAGAAAAATAGGGACCACTACGGTGGGAAGGTAACAGCGTTCCGTGCACCTTTGGCGTCTAGTCATGCCGGCCACATGACCGCGGAGACGTCCTCGGACAAGCGCTGGCTCTTCGGCTTTGAAACGGAGATGAGCACCGGCCCCTAGAGTTGGAAACGACTAGCACGCATGTGCGGGGGAACCTTTACCTTTACCTTAAGTGAAAGTTACGAATCATGCCTTCGAAGTATGCCGTTAAGCTGAATCCAAAGCAGACGAACCACAATGAACTGGCTTTGCCTGAGAAAGGATGTTTTCCTTACTAATCAAAAACAGCCTGAATATGATTCATTATTCTCTTTCCTTTGCAAAATCAACATCACCTTGAAATTTCTGAAGCCTCAGCTTCATTTCCCTCCTGCTCCTATGTTTTTATGCCAGGCCCGGAGGGGGGAACAAAATGACAGCTTTGTAATGGGTGGAAATGCTTTATTATACCTGACCTCAGATGTGCCTTTCATTTTCCTTTCAAAAGGAAAGCAGTTGACATAGGTCCCTTCTCCATTAAGAATGTGGGAGGCTTGTCCCAGCTAGGCAGCAATCCTTAATCAAAAGGCACCTGGTCATAAAACACAAAAACCTGAGGCTTCTTTCAGGCAGCAAAAGACAGACCCCCTCACCCACAGCAAAGGTGCTCTGCATTACTACATAACTCAAAATATCAGGTAGTATTAGACAACTTTCTTCCAATCTGCAGCATTCTTGTGTGTGGGGCGGGGAGTCTTTGAGAAAGTGGTAGGTCTATTATTTCAAAGGGCTCTGGAGGAAACTGATTGTTTGGACCCAATACAGTCAGGGTTCAGACTAGTCCAGGGGTAGGCAACCTCGGCTCTTTTATGACTTATGGACTTCAACTCCCAGAATTCCTGAGTCAGCTGTGCTGACCTTCAGTTGAAGTCCATGAGTCATAAAAGAACTGAGGTTGCCTACCCTTGGACTAGGATATACTATCAAGACAGCAAAGATTGTGCTTGCAAATGGCCTCTGGTTGGCTTAAAAAAAAAAGTCCAAACAGCAGGATAACAGTTCCAGTGCAGTATTCTAAAACAAGATGGCGGACGTGCAGGCGGTCGTGTTAGGCTGAGCTTTGTAAGTCCAAAAAAAAGAGGTGTCCTAGGAGCCCCTCAGGGGTGTTTTATACCCTCTGGGTTGGGTGAAGTGTTTTGGCAGTGATTCAGGCAGCTGGACAAAGCTTTTTGCTGCCTACTAACCTGGTCGGCGTTCCGCTGGGCTGTTGGCCTGCTGCTAGCCGGGCTGGATACTCGCGGCGTTTCTCCGCTGCATCGGGCGACCTCCGAGCTTCCTTCGGCGGCGTTTGGCGTTTTCGGCGGCGACGGAGCTGGCGTCTTTGGATGGCTCCCGACTGTTGCTGGCTTCGGCGGAGACATTTTTGAGCTGCTTTGGGCCGTTTTTTCGACCGGCCTGGCTCTGCTCTTGACTTTGTCGGCGACGGCGCTTCGGCCCATTTCAATGGCGGCGGCGGCATTGCTCCCGGGCCGTTCTGGGCCACTTTGTCATCGACCGCTGCGGTCTGGCCTGCTTCGCTTGGACCGTTTGTTCCGCGGCCGCCTGGGCCTCTTCGGCCCGCTTTCCATCGGCGGCGGCGATGGCCTCTTCTGGATCGCTTGGGGCTTCGGCGGTGCCCTGGTGGCAGCGGTGATGGCGGCGTCGGCGTCTGTAGCAGCGCTCCGGCAATGGCAGCAGCCCCGATGGCGCGGCGGGGGTGTTGGCCGACCTGCCTTCTCCTCTGCCTGTTCCGCATGCTCCAGATGGCCTGGCATCCCCACTCTTCCTGGTGGCCCCGAAGGTTCCTGGGTTAGCCGGTTAACCCCGGTGGAGCCCAGTGGAGCCCAGTGGATCCTGGTTATTTCAGAGGATCCTGGAAGATCTACGCTCTCCATCGCACCTGTTGTGATCCGGTTGGTGCTGCTGGATTTTGAGGGGGCTCCAGGGAAATCAGTAGACTTGGGGGAATCAGAATTTATTGATCACACTCTGGAAGGCCCCAATGACTATAGAACTGAGGGCCCATGGAGTTGTGGTCAGGTACAACCCCCTGGAATGGCGGAGCAGCGGGGGACCTCGCCCTTAGCTGACCAGACTATGATGGCTTGCCCTTTACACATCATCCCCAAAGGACTCAGAGGACCCTGGGTATTAGCCACCGTGAGAGGGTGGCTTGAACTTACATCTGCTGCCCCTAGAGGTGAGAGCTCTATGGGGCATGCTATATCCGGAGTGGTTGTTTCAGACCACCATCTCCCCCCCGGGAATTGGCTCTGCGGCCGTCGTGAGAGGACGGTGGTTGGCCTGCCCGGGGGGTTCACCCAGCTGAGTGGCAGCGGCTGGGTGGAGGTCTGGGACACCTATTTATCCTCTGTTAGATCCTCCTTACTGACTGATTATCAACTATGGACTGCCTTATATTTGGACTACTCCTTATGCCTCTCCTTAAATATTCTTGCACGGACTTGCTCGCCCTCAGGGGTGCTCCCCCTTCCTGGGTGCGACCCACCTTTCTAGCCGCTTATGATCTTGAGGAAGGGCCCATTTATTGGGACCCCGAGAGATGGCTGGGCACGCGTAGGGGCCTTCGACGGAAACCCAACAAAAGGCCCCTGGTTAGTTTCGTTTCTAAATTTTTCAGGGGGTTAGGGAGGGGGGAGGGTACTCTTTTTGGTTGTTTGCACAAGGGGGGCAGTCCAACAACCTCTGTTCAGGCCAGTGCCAAGGTGGTTTGCGGGGGGGAGGAGCGGGGGTCGGTTGCCTCTGGGGCCCCAGGGCTGGTCGTGGGAATACCTATTCCCACGACATTAGGGAATGGCAGCAGGTGTAGGAGCAGAGGGCCGTATCGATCTCAGGGAAGGCCTCTCCGCTGCTTACAAGCAGTGAGGCACTCCGACCCTCTGGCTCCGCCCCGAGGTCCCGGGAGTGAGGATGTGCAGCCTCCTGAGCTCCGGCTGGTGTACTTGAATGCCAGGTCTGTCGCTAATAAAGCTCCTCTCGTCCGCGACTTGGTCGAGGGTGAGCAGGCAGACCTGGCTTGCATCACGGAGACTTGGTTGGGCCCAGAGGGTGGGATTCCTCTGGTTGACCTTTGCCCACCAGGTTTCCGGGTGCTACACCGGCCTCGGGCTCAGGGTAGGGGCGGGGGTGTGGCTGTTGTCATGAGGGAGACCTTGTGTCCACGGGAGGCCACCGTTCCCCAGATAGTCGGGTGTGAGTCTCTCTTTGAGATGCGGCCCTGGTGCGCAGTTGGGCTTGCTGCTGGTGTACCTTTCGCCTAGTCCACAGGTCTGCAACCCGCGGCTCCGGAGCCACATGCGGCTCTTTCAGCCGTCTCCTGCAGCTCCCAGTCCTCTGCCATGTGCAGTCCCCCCAAAAAAAAGTGGGAGTAAAAAAGTTCAACCAATCAATTCAAATATGCAGGGTAGGTGCATATCTCGCCTTGGCTCCACTCTTCAGTTAAACCCTGTTCTGCGCATGTGCGCATGTACGTGCAGTTTTTCCTTTTGTGAGGGAACCGGTTCCGAGTGGCTCTTTCATTGTTTCAGGTTGCTGACCCCTGGCCTAGTCACACAGCAGCAGCCCTGCCTGAGCTTCTCGATGTCCTCTCTGGGTTGGTGATTGAGTTCCCGAAACTTATAGTTTTGGGGGACTTCAATCTACCATCGCTGGGAGGATCATCTGAGCTGGCTCGGGAGTTCATGGCTTCCATGACGGCCATGGACCTGACGCAAGTAATTTCGGGACCGACTCATGAGGGAGGCCACACCCTTGACTTAGTTTTTTTATCTGGACGGTGGTTAGATGATCTTGGTGGGGGCTCCCCAATTGTTATGCCCCTGTCATGGACCGATCATCATCTCCTGCAGCTGGTCTTCCATTTTGCCACCCCCCGCCGTGGGTGTGTGGAACCAATTAAATGGTACCGCCCCAGATGCTTAATGGATCCCCAGAGGTTCCAGGTGGCGCTGGGGTCCCCACCTGCCTGCCTTGCTCACAGCTCGGCAGATGCCTTAGTGGAAGCCTGGGAAAGGGCAGCCACTGAGTCTCTTGACCGAGTTGTACCCCTGCGGCCCCTGACCCGGTGCAGATCCCGTCGAGCTGCATGGTTCTCCGTGGAGCTCCGGGAGATGAAGCATCGGAGACGGGGCCTAGAGAGCGGTTGGAGATCCAGCCGATCCGAATCCGACCGATTGCGACTAAGAACCTATACTAGGTCTTATCTCGCTGCGATAAGGGAGGCGAGGTCTAACCACTTCGCTACCCTTATCGCATCCGCAGATAATCGCCCGACCGCCCTGTTTAGGGTGACTCGCTCCCTCCTGAATCAAGAGGTGAGGGAAGAACCCTTGCAGGGTCGTGCTGAGGAGTTTAACCAGCATCTGTTGGACAAAATCGCTCGGATTCGGACTGGTCTGGACTCTGACTGGGCAGAGTCTGGCGATCAGGACGTGGGCGGTCTTGTCGATATTATCTGGGAGGAGTTTGATTCTGTGACTCTGGAGGAAGTGGACAGGATCATGGGGAGGCTGAGCTCCACCACATGTTTACTGGACCCGTGCCCTTCCTGGCTGGTTTATGCAGCCCGGAAGAGGACACGCAGCTGGTTCCAGGTAGTTATATCGGCTTCTTTGAACGAGGGTAGCTTCCCCGCCGTCGTGAAAGAGGCGGTGGTGAGGCCTCTCCTCAAGAAGCCTGCCTTGGACCCCGCTGTATTGAACAACTTTCGTCCCGTCTCCAACCTTCGCTTTCTTGCGAAGGTTGTTGAGAGTGTGGTGGCGCATCAGCTCCCTCTGGTCCTGGATGAAGCGGATTATCTAGACCCGTACCAATCGGGTTTCAGGCCCGGGCACAGCACAGAGACGGCATTGGTCACGCTGGTGAATGATCTCTGGAGGGCTCGGGACAGGGGACATTCCTCTGTTCTAGTCCTATTAGACCTCTCAGCCGCTTTCGATACCATCGACCATGGTATCCTGCTGCGGCGTCTCAGGGGATTGGGAGTGGGAGGCACGGTCTTACAGTGGTTCTCCTCCTATCTCCAGGGACGTTCGCAGTCGGTGTTGGCAGGAGGGCAGAGGTCGACCGCGAGGTCTCTCGTTTGTGGAGTTCCTCAGGGGTCGGTCCTCTCGCCTCTCCTGTTCAACATCTATATGAAACCGCTGGGTGAGATCATTCGTGGTTTTGGAGTTGGGTATCATCAGTATGCTGATGATACCCAGCTTTTCCTTTCGACCCCAAACCACCCCAGTGATGCCCTCAACGTGATGTCCCGTTGCCTGGAGGCGGTTCGGGTCTGGATGGGGAGGAACAGACTTCAACTCAACCCCGACAAGACTGAGTGGCTTTGCATACCTTCATCCCGGGTTTATTCGGATATTCCACCTCTTTCTATGGGGGTGAACTATTACCCCCCGTAGATAGGGCTCGCAACTTGGGAGTCCTCCTAGATTCACGGCTCACCTTGGAAGACCACATAGGGGCTGTGACTAGGGGGGCTTTCGCCCAGGTTCGCCTGGTGTGCCAGTTGCAGCCCTATCTAAGCCGGGATGATCTATGCACGGTCACTCACGCGCTCGTGACCTCTCGACTAGACTACTGCAACGCTCTCTATATGGGGCTGCCCTTGAGGACCACCCGGAAGCTCCAACTGGTACAGAATGCAGCCGCGAGAGTTGTGTTGGGAGTCTCCCGATACTCCCATGTTACACCTCTGCTCCGTGAGCTGCATTGGTTACCAGTTGTCTTCCGGGTGAGATTCAAGGTACTAGTAATGGTGTTCAAAGCCCTACATGGCAGGGGTCCGGAGTACCTTAGGGAACACCTGCTGCCGGCATCAACTTCCCTCCGCCCTGTGCGTTCCCACAGCGAGGGCCTCCTCAGGGTGCCACCGGTCAGAGAATGTCGATTGGTGGCCCCCAGGGGGAGATCCTTCTCTGTGGGCGCCCCGGAGCTATGGAATCAGCTACCGGTTGAGCTCCGGACGGCGCCCAATCTTCGCTCCTTTCGCCGCGAGCTAAAAACATACTTTTTTGAACAAGCTGGCCTGGCCTGATGAGGGGATTGGGGGGGGTTGTTATTGTCATTTTATTGGGGTTTTAAGATGTATTTTTAGTATATGGGCATGTATTTAATCATTTGTTTTAACTTTTGTAATCTTGTATTTTTATTCTTGCCCTGTTCACCGCACTGAGTCCTTCGGGAGAAGGGCGGTATAGAAATATTATTAAATTAAATTAAATTAAATTAAATTATCTTGCTCCTACTTGTTCTCTCAGCAGTTCTGGGTACTATTGATCAAATACTGTCCTTCTGGACTTGGTAGTAAGAGGCATGGTTTTCCTCCTTCTTTCAAGGCTTGTTCCAATTGGTATTGCTGGAAGATGGGTGGGTTGCAGGGCTTGACTCTCTTCCCACTGTTGTATAACTTATCTGAAACCGCTAGGTGAGTTTATCTAGTAGCACAGGGTCAAGTATAATCAGTATGGGGAAAACTTGATGTCAACGCTGCTAACATCGGATGTTTTTGCTTTGACAACAGATGGAGATGCAACCATTTTCTTCTTACGTTTTACTCTTAGAATTAGAGTTACAGTTAGATGATGCTGGGGGGAGGAGGAATGTGCATGGGAGTTTAGCTAGGCATAACAATACTGAACCTAGTGTGTGAACCAAGGTTGAATTAAGAGATGATAAGAGTTGGCGGGCTGTAGAACTGGAGGGAAAGCCTGCATTTCAAACTAATTGGAGAATTGATTTCTGACTGTTAGTTGGAAGAGGGAGATGTGCTTTGATACTGTGTGCTCAGGGGAGGGGAACTCAGATTTTGGCTTCGACTATGTAAGTGCCGATGCTCTGCTACTCAAATAAAGATTCTTTAAGGTAAACAATGCTTTGAAGTTCTTTGAAGAGTTTCATCTGTCAGAACCATGACACTTGGCTTAACTCAGTCCTGACTAGAATAAATGGATATATGTTTTAGGGCCCCTAAAATGATTTGCCATCTGTAACTAGCTAGGGTTACACTTCCCCAGTTGGAGTTAGTATGCAATCTGAGGTTCATCTTAGACTCCTCTCTCCTCCTTGAAAACCTTTGCATAAAATACCAATTGTTCCCCTTCCTAAATCAGAAGACAGTGCTCATAGTCACTCATGCCTTAATCACCTTCCAGCTAGATTATGCCAATATGCTGTACACAGAGCTTACCCTGAAAAGTGTTTGAAAGCTTTAGCCGGATTAGTATGCAGAGGCATGAGTAGACCACAGTTGGGACCAGAACTTCCATTGCTATGCAAAGTGCTTGTTAAAGTTTGTATGCCTGATTTTATCATCTTTTTTGCTGCAGTTGTTAAACACATCACTGCAGTCATTAACCAAATCCAGCTTTCCCCATTGACTTTGCTTAATGGATTGTAAATGGCAATCACATGACTTGGATGACGTGTAATCAGTAAATACATGCTGTTGCCAAACACCCAAATTTTGATCATGTGACTGTGGGATACTGTGAAGGTTGTAAGTGTGAGGGCTGATTATTAATAGGTGTCCTAACTTTAAATGATAATTAAGCTAATGGTTAAGTCACACTGCACTTGCCCACATATTACCATTACTGCTATATCAATTGTACCGGCTCCCAGTAGGCTTCTGGGTGCAATTCAAAAGTGCTGGTTATAGTATACTTAGACTTCAGCAAGGCATTTGACAGAGTGGACCACAACCTACTTTTTGGAAAGCTAGAAGGGGAACTTATCAGATTTGCAAATGTTACTAAGCTGGCAGGAATAGCCAATACCCTAGATGGTAGGTTCAAGATCCAGATAGATCTTGACAAACTTGAACATTGGGCCCTATGTAACAAAATGAAATTCAATGAAGAGAAAAGTAAAGTCTTACATTTAGGCAAGAAAAACCAAAAGTACAGATATATATTGGGTGAAACCAGGCTTAATACCAGTAATTGTGAGAGGGATCTTGGAGCCTTAGTGGACAATCAATTAAATAAGAACCAACAGTGTGTGGCAGTAAGCAAGAAAGCCAGTGCAATCCTAAACTGCATCAACAGAGGGATTCAATCAAGATTACGTGAGGTACTAATACCACTCTATAAAGCCTTAGTAAGACCACACCTAGAATACTGCAACCAGTTTTGGTCTCCACACTATAAAAAAGATGTTGAGACTTTAGAAAACGTGCAGAGAAGAGCAACGAAGATGATTAGGGGACTGGAGGTTAAAACATATGAAGAATGGTTACAGGAACATGGGCATAGTGAAGAGGCGGACCTGGGGAGACATGATAGCAGTGTTCCAATATTGGAGGGGCTGTCAGAGAGAGGAGTGGCACAACCTATTTTCCAAAGCACCTGAAAGCCAGACAGGGAATAAAGGGTGGAAACTGATCAAGGAGAGATTCAACCTAGAAATAAGGAGAAATTTTCTGACAGTGAGAACAATCAACTAATGGAACAGTTTGCCTTCAGATGTTGTGGGAGCTTCATCACTGGAAGCTTTCAAGAAGAGACTGGACTGCCATCTGTCAGAAATGGTGTAGGGTCTCTTGCTTGGGCGGCGGGTTGGACTAGATAACCTACAAGGTCTCTTCCAACTCTGTTATTCTATTCTGTCCTGTCCTATCCTATCCTACCATTAAAAGTTCTACATGGCAAGGAGCCAGGTTACCTGAGGGACTGCCTACCCTTAATGGTGTCTGCCAATTCCCACTAGATTTTTGGCTCCCCTCAGTAAAACACTGTCAGCTGATAGGACTTTGGAAGCTTGCCTTCTTTGTCATGGCATCTGCCTTATGAAATAGCTTCTTCCTGGAGATTGAGATTGCCTGATCCCACTGACCTTCAGGGAAGCAGTGAAGATCTGGCTTTTTTCACAATCACTAGTGCCAGAATGCTAATGGAGCTGGCATAGTATGTGAACTTTATTGGTGTCTCAACATTGTCTTACTTGTTTTAATGTTTTTCAGTGATTATGTTGTGTTTTTATTCTTATTCAATACCCAAACTCCTTTTGGTAATGAAAGTTCCATAAACATTTGTTAAACAAACAAACAAATGGAAAAGGTTCTCCTTGCCCTTTATTGTTATAACCAACCATTGGCAGATCATGACAGAATCCATTTGGCTCTTAGAAGGCTGAATTATCATCCCCCAGCACGTAACTGGAATTATTTATGATTATATGTTTCTCTTTCACTTCAACCTGAAGTCTGCATAATTTTCAGAATTTGCAGTACAAACTGCCCATTGATATTGATTTCTACCATCAAGCATCTGTAAAAGATATTCTTTTAGTAAAGTGCCTTCTAGATTATACCTATACCTGTTTTCTTTATGTGGAACTGTTAATTTGTTTTAACTTAATTTCCATGTTATTGTTTTCCATTACTTTTCTTTGAATGTAGCAGAGTAGCTAGGAGATCAATAACTCCCAATAACTCTCACCAACCCACAATAATACAATAATTGACAATCCCAAAAGCTGCTGGAAGAATAAGATGAAGTAATAAGATCACACTCATCCTGTCTCCTGTAGAAGCTATTCATCACATTGGATTGGGTTTAAAGAATCAGTTTCTTTCAAAAGCACCTGGAGATTTTTCAGCACTATCATCTTGAGTACTTTATTTAAGAAGGGATACAGTGACTATCAGGTAGTTAAAAAGTTTAGAGTGGACTTCTTATTTCTTTCTGTGTATCTAACAGTCTGATCTTTATTACAAAAATTCATTTACCATACTCCAGATCTGTCCAGTCAGTCTCTCCCAGCTTGATCAAACTAGCATGAAAGGCTGTGGTCAAGAAAACATCTAGTCCAGGGGTAGGCAACCTTGGCTCTTTTATGACTCGTGGACTTCAACTCCCAGAATTCCTGAGCCAGCCATGTTGAGGGGAAAGGGAGAGCTTTCCAAGCTGAGCCATGCTGGCTCAGGTATTCTGGGAGTTGAAGTCCACGAGTCCTAAAAGAGCCAAGGTTGCCTACCCCTGATCTAGTCAGATACCAAGCACCTTCCTCAAGTCTCCAGAATGGAAACTGCTTCTGATAGGACATCAGGTATCTCATTTGGGCTTGCCTCAATGTGGAATACAGGTCAGAAAATTGATTTTTATCACTCTTGCAAATATATCGTAGTAGGCATCTCTGGACTCCAACATTCCATTTGTTGTGGGCAGGATTAAATTTCTTTGCCAAGTTACTACTCAAGAATGCAAAGATGGCAGAAAAGAAAAAGAGAAAAGGACCTTGTTTTTGTGCAGAACTTTCCACAATCTGCATTCCAGCCATGCCAACCTGGAGCACTGTTGTTAGATCCTCCTCCAAGTTTCCTTACGTTTCTAACAGCACAATGGATGTACCTGAGCTAAAGATCATTTAATCTCTCAGGACCTTATCTGTGCATCAGTTTTGTGAGTTTAGTGCTGAACGGAAAGATTGAGTATTGAGGCTTTAGAATCAAACATTGCTAATACACTCATTTAATTTTATTGCATAGTTGCAGTTTTACATTAGAAATCTGATTTATAGTATTTTAGAGGAATTAATACATGGGATACCTGGTGCTTAAATAAAAAAAATTATTAAAATAAAAATTGTATATAAAACATTTACATAAATGACTGTGGGGTTTTCTTTGGCATCCAACCACAGTTTCCCGTATCTACATCCAATCTGTTCTTTCATTCTTGGAGACACATTTAGAAAAGAGATCTACCCAGCAAGAAGGCTCGTATGATGTAAGACATGATTGTAAGACAACTTTGAATACTCAAGTCTTTTACTTCAACATTTAGTATGGCTCCCAGATTGTCATGGTACTCACGGAATATTTCGTAGCATTTGAAGTTTGGTTAAACAAGACAAAAAAGTCGAAAGTAATATGATAAATTGCTGAACTGGACAATTAAATAGAGACAAAGGGGACAATTAGCATAAATATAAAATAAAAGCATCCTTCCAAATTTTATAGGAACATGGTCCTCTGAAGAAAGTAACAGGCTGATTTCTGTGTTCCTTACTCAAGGACATCACATTTTATGATTAGTAAAGCACTTAATGCAGAAATGTTGTAAAACAGACATTAAGTGGCAGAACTACTTAAAAATTCTAGGTTCACAGAAGGACTTCCCACTCCCAGTGGCAGAACTGTTTTGATTTGTGAATGAGGACACAGCAACCAAACGAGTCTCAAGAGTTTCGAAAGAGAAAGCTAGGGTGTTAGAAGATAAGATTTGCTCTGTGCATGCCCGTGTGCAGCATACGCTCTCTTGGATTCAGCCTTTAGTTTGCACGCCTATATACATAAATTGTAATGCTTCTTTTTCTGAAAAGTAAGCACTGCCTGGAGGAAGTGCTCCTGAACAGTGAAGAAAAGGCCAGAGAGGGGGAACAATGGGCATCAGAGAAAAAGCATAGGAAGAAAAAAGAATGGAAGAATGATAAAGCACACATGGAAACAGACTGGAAAAGGAAGAAGGATTCACTGCAGGCCAACGTTTATTACTTAAACTGTTCACTGTTGGTGGCTCTTATATAAATGGAATACAGGTAGTCTTAGATTTACAACCGCAATTGAGCCCATTGCTAAGCAAGGCAGTTGCTAAGCGAGTTTTGCTCCATTCTATGACCTTTCTTGCCACAGTTGTTAAGCAAATCACTGTAGTTGTTAGTCACTGTAGTCACACGGTCATTAAGCAAATCTGGTGTCCCCCCATTGACTTTGCTTATTGGAAATCTTCTGGAAAAGGTTACAAATGGGGATCGCATGACCCTAGGACAGTGCAACTGTCATAAACACATGCCAGTTGCCCAGTGCCCACATTTTGATCACCTAACTGGGGATGCTGCAATGGTCATAAGTGTGAAAAACAGTCATAAATCACTTTTTTCCTATACCATTGTAACTTTGGTCACTAAACGAATGGTTATAAGTCAAAGATTAAATTGTTAAGATTGAAAGGGAAAGTTATTCAGACTTCTTTTCTTAACTTGCCTACTGTTGCTTCCACCTTCTCCCTACTGTTAAAGCTGTTTAAATTCCCATTTGTGTGTGGGCCATTCTGTTCAGCTTTATTTAGTGTTGCTTCCTAACATTGTAATGAATAATTACGTGTTTCTCCTCCCTCCCATTCTGCTGGAAATATATGACTGTTGCTCTTAAAATAGATGGACTTGACGCTGCAATAATGGAGGCCGCTGCATTATTGTTATGAGTGCAGCAAGTATTGTTTCCTGCTCTGCAGCAGAAAACCTTTTGTCACTCCTTGCATTTTTTTTAAAAAAAAAACATTTATAATGAGGGACTTGTTCCTGCCATATACTATTTGGATTATCCGTCCTTTGGTATTTAATTAGTGTGATTTACTTCTGATCTCTTCTTTTCTCTACAGGTTTTGCATGCAGAAGAGCGTGAGATTGGTACCAGGCGTAACACTGGATTTAATAGAAAAGTAAGCATTATTTTAAGACTTGAAAACTATTCTTATTTAACTTTATTTTTATTAGAATTAAATCTTGAGTCATATAAATTTCACCATATTTAGGAAGTACTTCTCTTTAGCTATTAGAACATGCATTTATCTCTAAGGTTCTTTGTAATTAAAAGGTTGAAAGATGTTCATGGTCTCAAAGACTAGCCCAGCAATTTAATGCCTTCTAGATACTTTCCAATAAAAAACAGGAATGTAAGCCAAAGAACTTCATCATCCTTTCTGCATCAAGACATCCATATTTCTGCAGCAAAGCAATATTTTGTAGTCGTATAGTAATTGTGGTCATGTTTGGAATCTGATTTTCATGTGTTCCAGGAATTCTATTTATAACTTTCTTCATTCTAATTTTGAAACTTGCTGAAGTTATTTTGTCTTATGTTCTGAATGTGTGCTAAAACAATTTAAAAACCCTGTAATTAGAATTTCATCATTAAATTTTGTAAAACCTTACTTCTTGACAGTTTATGAAATCCTTAGAGCAAAGACATGCTACAATAACAAAATTCAATAAAATTGTTGCTCTTTAGCTATCCAAATGCGGTGTGTGTACACATTGTACATACTGTAGATATACATAGACTGTACATATAGATGGTGTTTTTGAAAGGAAGATAAAATCCAATGCAAACTAGAAAAAGAAAAAAAAAGAAATTGAAGAGAAAGCTAAATACAAAAAGTAGCTTCCAATCTTCTTTAAAGCAGTTGTAAATACAATTATAAATTTACCTCTTTATGGTTAAAATAAAACACTCCTCTTTCTGTAATCTATCAGGTCTATTAATCAAAACTATACCTCATGAGTTCATTTTTTTTGTTTTACACAAAAAGTCCATGAAGGGTTTTCAATCAGTAATAAATATAATTATTGTCCTTTCTCTGATCAGAGAAGTCAGTTTGGATGTCCCCAGCAAGTTCCGTCATCTCTCTCAACCATTCCTACCACTATCAACCATTTTGACTAGTGCCAAATTTTCCATCTTTGTGCATACAACAAATTCGCTGCAATCAAATGTGGTCTTTTCCATCCTCCTTATTGCTGTAGCTTATTTATTTGTTCACATTTTTAAACTACTGTTTGTTAAGAAATACTAAAAGGAGGTTAGAATTATAATTATAGTGAATGCAATAAAATGTAGAAGAAGAAAAATAGAACAATAAAAATGCTTAACCACTTAAATAATGAATAAACAGTAATTAGTTCAACAAATAAACTCAGAGGAAAGCCTAATGAATAAATAAGTTTCAGTTTCTGGTCTAAAAAAGCATATTAAAGGCCAGCCTAACATTCATTAGAAGTTTACTCCACAAGTATTTATTCCAGTCATAATATGTTATCCAGCATCAGTGCATGAATTACTCTGATACGATTGTCTAGGAAAGGTATCAGTTTGAAAGGAGGTATCCAGTGGGTTAGGGATGCGGTGGCTCAGTGGGTTAGGATGCTGAGCTTGTCGAACAGATGATCAGCAGTTTGGCGGGTCGAATCCCGAGTGCCGCGTAACAGAGTGAGCGCCTGTTACTCCTCCCAGCTTCTGCCAACCTAGCAGTTTGAAAGCACGTAAAAATACAAGTAGAAAAATAGGGACCACTACGGTGGGAAGGTAACAGCGTTCCGTGCACCTTTGGTGTCTAGTCATGCCGGCCACATGACCACGGAGACGTCCTCGGACAAGCGCTGGCTCTTCGGCTTTGAAACAGAGATGAGCACCGGCCCCTAGAGTTGGAAACGACTAGCACGTATGTGCGGGGGAACCTTTACCTTTTTTTATCCAGTGGGTTACTCCAGGGTTCTATCCTGAGCCCAATGCTCATTAGCATTTTTTGTAAATGACTTACATAAGAGGATAGAAAGGATGTTCATCAGATTTGCAGGCCATACAAAGCTTCAGGAACTGCTAACACTTCAAAGAATAGGCTAAAAAGATCTTCTAGATCTTCAAAAAGATCTTGAAGGATTTGAACATTGAGTCCTATGCTACTCATTGGTGAGAAATATGGGTTCTTTCTGGACTTAGATAGGAAAAAAACAGACACAGTTAAAAGACTGGTGGTTTCTGACTCAGCAGTATACTTGTGAGAAGTATCTTAGAGTCCCAACAGACCACAGATTAAGCATGAGCCAGTAGCATGCATGGATTTGCTGCAGTGGCCAAAAGAGACAGTTCAGTCTTGAGTGTTATCAACAGAAATACAGTATCAGAGTCATGGGAAGTTCTGCTTCCATTCTATGCTGGTCAGATCCCATATAATATATTGTGTCCAGTTCTGATTGCCATTCTATGGTACAAAGATGCTGAGGATCTGGAAAGAATGCAAAGAAGAATGAAAAAAATGGTAAGAGCTTGGAGGCTAAATTCTATGAAGAACAGTTAAAGGAACTGGGTTCGTTTGACTAAAGAAGAGAAGGCTAAGGAAACACATGACAGCAGTCTTCTAATACTCGAAAGCTGGCACAGGGAAGAGGCTATGGATTTATTCCCCCATAGTGCCAGTAGAGGGAAGTGTTATAGAATAAGCTCCAACCTTAAGAGAAGAACTTCTTGATTATGAGAGGTATTAAGCAAGTGAAGCAGTGGCCTGCCTCCTGGACGTATAGATGCTCCATCACTAGAAATTTTCCAGAAAGAACTGGACAGTGAAATATCTGGAGTAATATGAAGGTTCCTGCTTTGGGCATGAGGTTGAACTAGATGATCTCCAAAATGCCTTCCAACCTTCTTAGACCCCTTTCAGTTGGGGTTCACACCAGAATTTGAGAGTGAAATGGCATTGATCATATTCATGGATGACTTCTGACAAGAGCAGTATGGAAGTAGCACATCAATCCTGTCTTGACCTCTCAGTGGCATTCTATACCATTGATCATGGTACCCTTCTGGGCCAGCTTCGGAAACTGTAGGTAGGTAGCACTGGATTGTGTTGATTTTCCTCTTTTCTCCTGGGTCAATTCTAGTCAATGGTGATAGAGGGAGAGAGATCCAGTCTGTGGCCTCTACTTTATGGGGTGCTTCAGGGTTTGGTTCTTTCCCCCCTTCTATTTAACATTTGCATGAGGCTGCTGGGTAAGGTGATCCCTCAATTTAGGTGAGATATCATCAATATGCGGATGACACCCAGCTTTATATTATACACCCATGCCCCTTGAGTGATGCTGTGAACAGCCTATTCCAGTGGCTGGAGGCTGTTGCGTACTAGATGGGGTGAAATGCTCTCTGACTCAATCCTAGCAAGACTGAGTTTCTGTGAGTATTTGGATCCTCCTGAATAAAGGTTCTTCCATCTTTAGTTCTGTATGGGGTTGTGCTACCCCAGACAGACCCAGTGCACAGTCTGGGGATCCTCTTAGACTAGAGTTCCCCAATGTTTCTGGCTTTGTGCATGGTGGTAGAGAGAGGATGGTTCTGCATGAACGGCCAGCAAGTGCAGGTGCATGCATATTTGCACTCGCACAAGTGATGTGCGTGCATGCATTCATTTGCTGGCCATTTCTGCGGCCTGGTTGCAATCCCCTTACATCCCACTAGTGGGCCATGGCCCACAAGTTGGGGAACCCTGTCTTAGACTGATGCCTCCTGCTCAAAGAGCAGGTGACAGCCATGAGTAGGAAAGCCTTTGTACACCTTAGATTGGTTTGCCAATTGTGCCCATTCCTGGACCGGGAGGCCCCGGTCATTGTCACCCATACATCTGTAACCTCTTGTTTAGACTACTACAATACTCCCTACTTCAGTAGATGCCCCTGAAGAGCATTTGGAAATTTCAACTGGTGCAGGATGTGGCTACATGGGTAGTAAGTAGTGCAAAATATAGAGCATGCATAGCATCAGTACTTCCTGAGCTACATTGGTTACCAGGTGTTTCTAAGTGCAATTCAAACTGATTATTCCCTTTAAAACTCTGTACAGCAGGGATGTCAAACTGCATCATATGCAGGCTGCGCCCATCCCAGCTTCGGCAATGCAAAAAAAGTCACAATACGTCACGACACATCACATGATGCGGCAAGTTTGACACTCGTGCTGTACAGTTTGGTGTGGGGTTACCTGAGGGACCGCCTTTTTCCAAGAGTCTACTTGTCCAATTCTAACTAGCAAATTGGGCATGCTACACATCCTGTCAGTCAAAGACTGTCAGCTGGCAGGGAGTAGGAGATGGGCCTTTTCTGCAGTAGCTCATGTTCTGTGAAATATCTCGTTAGAGATTAGAACCCTGGCCTTTCATAAGGTTTTAACATTGAATGTGTTAAGGGCCCCATTTCCTGGCTGCATTGCTAACTGGCTAAATAGCTGAACTGCTGTGTATATGTATTTCGGATGTTTTATTGTTTTAATTGATCGTAAAAACATTTTTTACTGTTTAAAATTTTGTACATTTTTGGAACTGTAGGCCTCCCAGACTCACTGACTGAAATATGGACAGATATAGAAATTCGATCAATCAATCAATAAACCGTATGATCTTGTGATTATAGCTATTATACCAATTAGTATAGTAATTGTTGATGGCAACTGTTGATCACTTACATTATTTGGCTTCAGTGACAAAAATAAATCCATGATAACCCCTAGAATACATAAATCCCTTAAAATATGGCTCAAAATTATGTTTATTGTTCATAAATAATGCCTAGGAAAAATTACTTTCTATTGAGTAAATTTAACATGTTTAATGAAAGCTGGTACAAGAGAATTAAAATGGATGACAACCTTGTTGATTTTTTTAATCTAGAAATTTAGTGAAGGGAAAAGAATTCAGACCCAGGTCGATAGAGATGCTCTGAACCAGCCAGGCAGCCTCGTCTCCAAAAAAACTCCCGAGCAACTGCCTGCTGAACTTTTATTCACCTCCAACATTACAAAAAACTCCATCAATCTCATACAACATAGGATACATAGATAATTGGATACATAGTGAGAACTTCTCAGGTGCCTATGAGATCATTACAAAAACAAAATACTAAAAGATATATGTGAAAGCTTTATCATACCGTTTCCCAAACCTCCCACATGCCAGCCTGTGAGCCAGGAGAGTATGCTCTTCACTGTAACTCACGTGGAAGCCAATAAAGGGGTTTGGGAAAGCTGAAGGCTGAGAGGCCAAATTCTTGGGAGGCCAAATTCTGGCCGTTCCCACATTTAGAGGGATCTATAGTTTGCTTAATGAATTAAGGCCATTTGAAAGCCTCTGCTTATCAAGTTATAAGAGAATTTGCATTCAATGTTCACATTGAGAGTAGTAAAACATAAATGGATGTTGATTTGGAAAATGATGTTCCATCATTTACCTCCCACTCAATCTTTTTGGGCAATGTAAAACAGGCATTAGGAGTCTGGAAGGTGTTAAATAAAGAGGTGGTGCAATATTTGTGCTTTATGAAAATTTGTATCGACAAGAACTGACCCTGTGGCATGCTTGCAGCTGAATATGCATTGATAGAGCATGGCATTGCTGCAGCCTAAATGAAGTGCACCTAAATAGATAGTGCAGTGGGTTGCATCTCTGCAGCACTGCAGACTTAAAAGTTTTTGCTATGTCTAAGCAATGACTTAAGTAATGACTTTCTTTAAGCACTGCAGTCATTTTATCTTAAATACGAAGTCTAAACTATTTACCGCACATTGACAATCTGCCAAAAACCTATGAAGAGGCAAACTAAACTTGTTTTCCATTTTTCTGGCACATTAGTTCTTTTTAAAATATAATATTTTCTTTTAAGTTTAGAAATCTTCCATTTAAGTTGTGCGTTACTGTAAGTGCATTTCCAGTGCAATGCTAGTTGATAATATCTTTTCTTCTTAAAATATAACTTCACTAGTATAACTCAAATCTAAGTATTAAAAAGCTAAGCTTTCCTTAGCATGAATTTTTGCAGTTCTCCGAAAGAAGCTTTTACATTTAATGAATTTTCAGTTCACCTCCCTGTAATATTGCTTTGTACCTAAATACAATTTAGTGGGAGCAGTTAATCATCTAAATTTGATTTCCAAGATGCCTTTTCTTGAGATCATTCTATTCAATTCAGTTGGAAAAACAGGCTGTGGTCTCATTCAGATTTCCGGTGTGCCTGTTCATAAGCAATTAGCAACATTCATCCATCTAGTAAAAATGTGTGATAATGAAGCCCAAATATATTATAATTGTAACAAAATAGCTGTGCATGTACAGGTATGTATTCATAATTGAAATAATTTGTTAATCAATCCTGACATGTTTAGTTGCAAACTAGTGTAGTTGTGATAGAATTCTTATAGAAAATACCGTAACTATGATTATGCTCCAAGCCTTAGTAGCCAACTCCACTCTTCCCAATCTTCCAAATCGTCAGTGGTAACAGATAAGTGGAACTGCACAGTGGTAGGATTCAAATATGTGAACAACCGTTTCTCTATGTGGATGCCACTTCCAGAAGTCCATCCTGGGCCTGGGAAACAAAAAATTAGCTACCGGTTCTGCCAAAGTGGTGCAAACCGGCAGAATCCCACCACTGGAACTGCACCATGAAAAGCACCTACCCCATCCTAATAATTGTGTGTTATTTTCCAGCATCTAACACTATCTTGTCAAAGCTTTCATTGGATTAAAAATTCACCAGAAATTGAACAAGCAGCTTACACATCAGATAAGCTTGCTATTACTTATGTAGAACTGGAATGCTTTGGTGAAAAAAAAATGGCATTTATTTTACTGCACCTGGTTTTGTGATTAAAATCCTATAGAACTTCACTCATATACATTGTCTACTTACTGTCAACATCCTGAATTTTTGGTGTTCAAGAAGTGGCACATTAATAATTTCTTTCCATCTATGTTCAGAGAACAATCAAAAGGCTCCAATTTTCCCTAGTATAGCTATGAGTGAGTGAATGAGTGAGTGAGGAGTGGGGAGGCAGGCAGGCAGGCAGGAAGGAAGGAAGGAATTTTTTTAACAGTCTCCCAAGAATTGTTCGGCAGTCAACAGGCACTAATATAATATTGTTCCAATCCACATTTATGAGAATTCAGTATGAATATATTACCAACAAATTCCAAGTTCTGCCTTGCAGAAGTACTACCTTCTTGAAGTACTCCCTGTTGAACAATTTGTCCATTTTGTCCTAGAACAAGTTCCAAAGTGGAAAGCTGTCATCTTAATGACTTTATAAACGTCAGTACCAGTCAATCTTCTCTAAATTGTCCTTGACAAAATGAGGCTTCATCAAGTATTTAATAAGAAAAAAATATTGATAGTTCAGATTGGAGACAAGAAGCTAAAATATGGCCTGGCAGACAGTATCTTTGATTTGGTTCTGTTTCTCCCTATTTGGATGCTGTCCGTTATATTTTAGCATTTACCATGCTAAACTATTACTGTTTGAGATGTAGTAATATTTGAAAGTTAAAACAGAATTTAAACATTTGTTTCTTGGAAATATGCCAGTTTAACTTTACCTAGAATTTCCAAGTTTTATCTTTTTTATTTTTGTTTTACTTTGCATTCTGTCCCTATTTGGTTTTTATTATATTTTATTGTTGCCAGTTCTTATTGGTTACATTAATCAGCCTTTGGTGGAAAGGTGGGATATAAGTCTAACAATTTGATAAATGAACTCTGCCTTATATAAGACAGAGCTCTCCTTTGCCCCTCCATGGAGGCAAATACATTTTTAATGCTCCAGTAAAAATGTTAATTGTATTGGAACAGATACAGCATTGGTAGCACTAGTAGATGACTTCTGTTAGGATTTAGGAGATGGAATTATACCCATCCTGTTCCTTTTAGATCTCTCAATAACTTTCAGTGTTATCTAGCATAATATCTTCCAAGCCATCCACTGAGGTTAGGGATTGAGGACAGTGGATATTGTGTGGCATTGGTTCTACTCCCTCTTGAGCTGGCGTTCCAGGAAGGGAAGGTGGGCAGATTAGCCATGTGGCTTTCCTCTAGTTCAGGGGTCAGCAACCTGAAACAGTGAAAGAGCCACTCGGAACTGTTTCCCTCACTAAAGGAAAAACTGGGAGCCGCAAAAAATGTGTGCGCATGCGCGTACATGCGCGCATGTGCAGAACAGGGTTTGACTGAAGAGTGGAGCCAAGGCGAGATATGCACCTACCCTGCATATTTGAATTGATTGGTTGAACTTTTTTAGTGCCACTTTTTCGTTTTTTGGACTGCACATGGCAGAGGACTGGGAGCCGCAGGAAACGGCTGAAAGAGCCGCATGCGGCTCCGGAGCCGCGGGTTGCAGACCTGTGCTCTAGTTAAATGACTTTGAAAAGTCAGTCAAATGGTTTGAGGCTTGATATCATCACAGTGTGGATGATACCCAGCTTTACATCACTATCCCAGCTTAGTCTAGTGATGCCATTAAATTTTGTCCAGATGTCTGGAGGCTGAAACTGGTTTAAATTGAATCTTACAAGCTGGAGTGATTCACTGTCCATTAGAGTTCTCCTGTAATGACTCTTGATGGAGTGGCCCGGTCCCTGAAGGAACTGATTCATAACTTAGGGACTCACAGCTCCTTCTAGAACGGCAGCTGGAGGCTACAAGTGGGGAGACTTTGCCCAGCTTCAGTTGATGTGCCAGTTGCATGCCTACCTAGGGCAGGAGAATCTTACTGTATGACTCACAACGTAATCACCACCTGTTTAATACAATACAATACAATTTAAATGGGGCCACTTTTAAAGACCACGGAAGAGGCTGCAGTTCAGAATACTTTCACCCATTGGAACTGGCCCTGTCAGTACAATCTCCCTAGGAGAATCCATAGGTGGTTTTCCACTGTAGGCATGAGGGAGGCGCGGTGGCAAGGCTCAGTAGTGTTGTTTTCAGGAGCAGGACCAATCCTTTGAAACAGCCTCCTGGGAAACTTCCATCAGCTCCCATCAGACTTCCTTCTGGAAGCAGCTCAAAATGGAGCTCTGACTTTGGGCATTTGGGACATGATTCAATATTGGCTGGGTTATAGCTTGACTTTGTTAATTAGTTTTACTCTATTGGGTTTTTTTTAACTGATGTGTGGATCTTTTATTTATTTTACTATATATGTTTTATTATGTTTTAGTTTTGATTTGTAAACCACATATTCTTTTGGGACTATGGTAGTCTTCACATAAAATAAATAGTTTGTGTGTGTGTGTGTGTGTGTGTATTATTTTATGCGAAGACTACCACAGTCCCAAAAGTATATGTAGTTTACAAATCAAAACAAAAACATAATCTTTATGATGGTCCAGAGGTCTTAACATGATTGTTTCCTCAAATGTTTCAGGAGAGAAGAAGGAGCTTTAATTTGTGTGTGTGTGTGTGTGTGTGTGTGTGTGTGTGTGTGTGTGTGTGTGTGTATGTGTGTGTGCGTGCGTGCACGCATGCACGCGCACACACACACACAAAATTATGGGAATGTTCTTGTTTTTGGGAATAAGAAGGCCTCCAAATCCAATAAAATTATACAATCTCTTATGTCTACAGGGTATTCATAATTAGTAGCATATTTAATATTAATATAATGTAATGGAAGCTATGTATTTACACAGGTCATTTTGTATCACTTGTATACCCTTCAGCACCAGAAAACATTTATCCTTGAAAGCCATAGTAACTGTGTATATGGCTGTCTTCCCCAACACTTGTTTTCATTCAATGCATAACAGTTTTATCTTTAATTGGAAAGCCTTTCAAACGAATTTTTATGTATGACTGTTGGTCTGTTGCTTGCCAATTACACTGACAACATAACTGACATTTGTACCACTGGGTAAAATTTACTTAGCCCCAGAAGTGGAAAGAAGGATCAATGGCAGTTGAAAATTACATACACAAACAAAACAAATAAACATATATTAGATGCACTTCATTCTCTGGTTTCAATAAATCCTTGCTAAGAATGTGGCAACTGGATAAACGGAGAGTAACATTACTGCTTCATCTCTCTTTTTCACTTTCCTCCCTCACAGACATTTGACAAATGTTCTGTGAAGTTTTTAAGTTGTTAGATCACTACTCAAAGTGCAATTGAGGACTTCTTACACAGTCTTGACAAAGATTCCTTTACATGGAAGCTTTGGTCGCTCTACAGAGAGAGAACTTGTTTTACAGTGGCAAGATTGACTACCGATGAATCACAGAGTAGCATTTGAAGATTTGCTTCTGCATGATCTGCTCCGTAGTAGGCTAACCCATAGAACAGAGACGCTTTTTGCTCAACACAGTTGTTATCCAGACTGACTAATGCCAGCAGAATAAATAAAAGTTTCTCAGTAATGTTAGTGGAGGTGATATAAAAGAGAGCAATCTTCTTCCGCTTGTCATATTTGAAATGGAAGCTCACTGTTAAGAGCAGGTTTAGAAATCTGTTGGCAAAATAAATAGGAAAACAGCACAACAAATATAGCTCTTTTCCTTTGACCTGGGGACTGTTTTGCATATAACCTTTCACCCTTACCTTAAAAGCTCTGCAGAGTTTTCATGTTGTGTTTCAGTTACGCCACCACCGAACGCTTCAGAATTCCCTTTTTCCTGCTGTTT